>NC_090646.1:287004400-287374912 GCF_040937935.1 Hyperolius riggenbachi | reverse complement strand
CGCGAACCTGGTTCGCGAACTTCCACGGAAGGTTCGGTTCGCGTTAAAGTTCGCGAACCGCAATAGACTTCAATGGGGATGCGAACTTTGAAAAAAAAATAATTATGCTGGCCACAAAAGTGATGGAAAAGATGTTTCAAGGGGTCTAACACCTGGAGGGGGGCATGGCGGAGTGGGATACATGCCAAAAGTCCCGGGGAAAAATCTGGATTTGACGCAAAGCAGCGTTTTAAGGGCAGAAATCACATTGAATGCTAAATGACAGGCCTAAAGTGCTTTCAAACATCTTGCATGTGTATACATCAATCAGGTAGTGTAATTAAGGTACTGCTTCACACTGACACACCAAACTCACAGTGTAACGCACCGCAAACAGCTGTTTGTGTAGTGACGGCCGTGCTGGACTGGTGCGCACCATGGCGAGAGTGCAGGTTTTGGTGGCTTTACAGCCCATATGGTCGCCTGGCTGATGTAGCTGAATGACAGAACAGTCACTGTCCAGCTGATCAAATTTGGTCTGACCACAATGAGGCAACGACCTTATTATCGTGGGTGTGCCCCCCGAGACACTCATCTAGGCGCCGGTCATTGCTTCATTGTGATACGCAAGCCCCTTCACCACGGCAAGGTAATGATCACGAAGAGGAATGGGCGCATGTACATGCCTTTTCTTTTGTTGTTGCAGCTGCCCGCAGTGCAGCCAGAAAAATTAGGCAGTCATGTACATGCACCAGAAAAATTATTACAGCGGCCGCTGCTAGCAGCGGCCTAAAAAATTCAGCAATCCGGCTGGAGTCCCGGACCCTGTTGGTGGTGGCGGAGAAGGTAGTCAAGCGGCCTGCAGGCAGACATGCTGTGTGGAGGGACTGGGAGCGACTTAGTCTTCTTGGGGCAGGCCAGGCAGCCAGTCACACGGCGTGCAGGCAGAGATGCTGTGTGTGCGGGGACTGACTTAGTCTTGGGGCGGGCAGCAGCCCTCCGGGATCCATGCCTCATTCATTTTGATAAAGGTGAGGTACTTAACACTTTTGTGACTTAGGCGACTTCTCTTCTCTGTGACAATGCCTCCAGCTGCGCTGAAGGTCCTTTCTGACAGGACGCTTGCGGCAGGGCAGGAGAGAAGTTGGATGGCAAATTGGGACAGCTCTGGCCACAGGTCAAGCCTGCGCACCCAGTAGTTCAAGGGTTCCTCATCGCTGTTCACAGCAGTGTCTACATCCACACTTAAGGCCAGGTAGTCGGCTACCTGCCGTTCCAGGCGTTGGTGGAGGGTGGATCCGGAAGGGCTACGGCGAGGCGTTGGACTAAAGAACGTCCGCATGTCCGACATCACCATGAGATCGCTGGAGCGTCCTGTCTTTGACTGCGTGGACACGGGAGGAGGATTAGTGGCAGTGGTACCTTGCTGGCGTTGTGCCGTCACATCACCCTTAAAGGCATTGTAAAGCATAGTTGACAGCTGGTTCTGCATGTGCTGCATCCTTTCCACCTTCCGGTGAGTTGGTAACAGGTCCGCCACTTTGTGCCTGTACCGAGGGTCTAGTAGTGTGGCCACCCAGTACAGCTCATTCCCCTTGAGGTTTTTTATACGGGGGTCCCTCAACAGGCAGGACAGCATAAAAGACGACATCTGCACAAAGTCGGATCCAGTACCCTCCATCTCCTCTTGCTCTTCCTCAGTGACGTCAGGTAAGTCAACCTCCTCCCCCCAGCCGCGAACAATACCACGGGAAGGTTGAGCAGCACAAGCCCCTTGCGATGCCTGCTGAGGTTGTTCTCCTGCCGCTGTCCCCTCCTCCTCCTCCCCCAAAGAAACTCCTTGCTCATCATCCTCTGAGTCTGACTCGTCTTCTGCACACGACTTCTCTTCTTCCTCCTCCTCCCCCCTCTGTGCTGCCGCAGGTGTTGAGGAAACAGCTGGGTCTGATGAAAATTGGTCCCATGCCTGTTCCTGCCGTAACGGTTCCTGGTCACGCTCATTCACAGCTTCATCCGCCACTCTACGCACAGCACGCTCCAAGAAGTAAGCGTAGGGAATTAAGTCGCTGATGGTGCCCTCACTGCGGCTCACCAGGTTGGTCACCTCCTCAAACGGCCGCATGAGCCTGCATGCATTTTCCATCAGTGTCCAGTTGTCGGGCCAGAACATCCCCATCTTCCCAGACTGTTTCATTCTACTGTAGTTGTAGAGGTAGTGGGTCACGGCTTTCTTCTGTTCTAGCAGGCGGGAGAACATGAGCAGGGTCGAGTTCCAGCGAGTCGGGCTATTGCAAATGAGGCGTCTCACCGGCATGTTGTTTTTGCGCTGAATTTCCGCAAAGCGTGCCATGGCTGTGTAAGACCGCCTCAAATGCCCACAGAACTTCCTGGCCTGCTTCAGGACATTCGCTAAGCCAGGGTACTTTGCCACAAATCTTTGAACCACTAGATTCATGACATGTGCCATGCAGGGTATGTGTGTCAGCTTCCCCATATGCAAAGCGGCAAGCAGATTGCTGCCGTTGTCGCACACCACGTTGCCTATCTCCAGGTGGTGCGGGGTCAGCCACTCATCCACCTGTTTCTTAAGAGCAGCCAGGAGAGCTGCTCCAGTGTGACTCTCCGCTTTGAGACAAGACATGTCTAAGATGGCGTGACACCGTCTTACCTGGCATGCAGCATAGGCCCTGCGGAGCTGGGGCTGTGTAGCTGGAGAGGAGAACTGCCACTCAGCCAAGGAGGAGGAGGACAGCAAAGAGCATGTAGCAGGAGGAGAGGAGGTGGCAGGAGGCCTGCCTGCAAGCCGTGGAGGTGTCACAATTTGGTCCGCTGCGCCCTGCTTGCCATCGTTCACCACCAGGTTCACCCAATGGGCTGTGTAGGTAATGTAGCGGCCCTGCCCGTGCTTGCAGACCAGGCATCTGTGGTCAGGTGTACCCTTGACCCAAAGCTCTTCGCAAGAGATGACACCACTTGCCTCTCAACTTCACGGTGCAGTTGGGGTATGGCCTTTCTCGAAAAATAAGTGCGGCCTGGCATCTTCCACTGCGGTGTTCCGATGGCCACAAATTTACGGAAGGCCTCAGAGTCCACCAGCCGGTATGGTAACAGCTGCCGAGCTAACAGTTCCGCCACGCCAGCTGTCAGACGCCGGGCAAGGGGGTGACTGGCCGAAATTGGCTTCTTCCGCTCAAACATTTCCTTCACGGACACCTGACTGCTGCTGTGGGCAGAGGAGCAGGAAGCGCTCAAGGGCAGAGGCGGAGTGGAGGAGGGTGCCTGTGAAGGTGGAAGGGAGAAAGCGGCAGAAGCAGATAATGCACCTGATGGAGGAGGAAGAGGAGAAGGAGGGTGGCTTTGCTTTTGTGTGCTGCTGCTGCTTTTGTTCAGGTGGCCATCCCATTGCTGTTTGTGCCTTTTCTCCAGGTGCCTTCGTAAGGCACTTGTCCCTACGTGAGTGTTGGCCTTTCCACGGCTCAATTTTTGTTGGCAGAGCGAACAGATGGCTTTGGTCCGATCTGAGGCACACACATTAAAAAATTTCCACACCGCTGAGCCACCCTGGGATGTGGGCACTATGGGGACCTCAGCAGCTGATGCTGAAGGGCAAGTTGGCTGGCTGTAAATAGGTGGCGATACATGGTGCCGGACTCTGCCACCAGCTGTTTCTGACGAAGAGCTGCCCCAGCTTCTTTCAGCAACTTCTCTCCTCCTACTACTCTCTGACTCCCCCTCTGAACTGTCCCCCTCTTCATCTCCTCTATTGGGAACATACAGAGGATCCCTATTACCGTCATCATCGTAGTCATCCTGCCCAGCTTCGCTTGCCTCAGACAAATCCAAACTTGCACCATCAGTAGGTCCTTTATCCTCCTGACACGTTACATCCATAGTGTTGCCGCGTAACTCAGACATATTAGCTGGTGAAAATTCATCTGGCTGTAACAACAATGGCTGTGCATCAGTGATTTCACCACTAAATAATTCTTGCGCAGTGTCAAATGCAGCGGAAGTGGTGCTAGTAGTAGCGCTGGTGGCTGAGCAAGATGAGGTGTTCTGTGTCGCTAAATACTCAACCACGTCCTGACAATCTTGGGAGGTGATGGGACGTGCCTTCTTCCGAGCACTGTACTGTGGGCCAGGTCCACACGAAATTACATTTACACGACCTCGCGCAGACCTGCCGGGTGGCCTTCCTCTGGCTCTGGCACTACCTCTTCCTCTACCTGTTTTGTCCATATCGGGTATGCACGGAGTGGTATATCACACTGCTTGCACTCACTTAGGTAGGTGGGTTCACTTAACTGCACAGGTATGCGCACTGATGCGGTGGGTTCACTGAACAGAACTGGTATACAGTGGCGGGTTCACAGAACAGGTATGCAGTGGCAGGTTCACTGAACACAACAGGTATGCAGTGGCAGGTTCACTGAACAGGTATACAGTGGCGGGTTCACTGAACAGAACAGGTATGCAGTGGCGGGTTCACTAAACAGAACAGGTATACAGTGGCGGGTTCACTAAACAGAACAGGTATACAGTGGCAGGTTCACAGAACAGGTATGCAGTGGCAGGTTCACTGAACACAACAGGTATGCAGTGGCGGGTTCACTGAACAGGTATACAGTGGCGGGTCCACTGAACAGAACAGGTATGCAGTGGCGGGTTCACTAAACTGAACAGGTATACAGTGACGGGTTCACTAAACAGAACAGGTATACAGTGGCGGGTTCACAGAACAGGTATGCAGTGGCAGGTTTACTGAACACAACAGGTATGCAGTGGCGGGTTCACTGAACAGAACAGGTATGCAGTGGCGGGTTCACTGAACAGGTATACAGTGGCGGGTCCACTGAACAGAACAGGTATGCAGTGGCGGGTTCACTGAACACAACAGGTATGCAGTGGCGGGTTCACTGAACAGGTATACAGTGGCGGGTCCACTGAACAGAACAGGTATACAGTGGTGGGTCCACTGAACAGAACAGGTATGCAGTGGCGGGTTCACTAAACAGAACAGGTATACAGTGGCGGGTTCACTAAACAGAACAGGTATACAGTGGCGGGTTCACAGAACAGGTATGCAGTGGCAGGTTCACTGAACACAACAGGTATGCAGTGGCGGGTTCACTGAACAGGTATACAGTGGCGGGTCCACTGAACAGAACAGGTATACAGTGGCGGGTCCACTGAACAGAACAGGTATGCAGTGGCGGGTTCACTAAACAGAACAGGTGTACAGTGGCGGGTTCACTAAACAGAACAGGTATACAGTGGCGGGTTCACAGAACAGGTATGCAGTGGCAGGTTCACTGAACACAACAGGTATGCAGTGGCGGGTTCACTGAACAGAACAGGTATGCAGTGGCGGGTTCACTGAACAGGTATACAGTGGCGGGTCCACTGAACAGAACAGGTATGCAGTGGCGGGTTCACTAAACAGAACAGGTATACAGTGGCGGGTTCACTAAACAGAACAGGTATACAGTGGCGGGTTCACAGAACAGGTATGCAGTGGCAGGTTCACTGAACACAACAGGTATGCAGTGGCGGGTTCACTGAACAGGTATACAGTGGCGGGTCCACTGAACAGAACAGGTATGCAGTGGCGGGTTCACTGAACAGGTATACAGTGGCGGGTCCACTGAACAGAACAGGTATGCAGTGGCGGGTTCACTGAACAGGTATGCAGTGGTGGGTTCACAGAACAGGTATGCAGTGGTGGGTTCACAGCACAGGTATGCAGTGGTGGGTTCACAGAACAGGTATGCAGTGGTGGGTTCACAGCACAGGTATGCAGTGGTGGGTTCAATGAACAGGTATACAGTGGCGGGTCCACTGAACAGAACAGGTATGCAGTGGCAGGTTCACTGAACAGGTATGCAGTGGTGGGTTCACAGCACAGGTATGCAGTGGTGGGTTCACAGCACAGGTATGCAGCCAGACAGGAACAAGTTAAGCCTAACTAATCTTTCCCTGAGAGACAGTCTGCAGCAGCTCGCCCTACTCTCACTAACGCAGGCAGCACACGAGTGACCGTAATGGCCGCCGCTGCCTGCCTTATATAAGGGGGGGTGGGGCTCCAGGGGCTAGTGTAGCCTAATTGGCTACACTGGGCCTGCTGACTGTGATGTAGAGGGTCAAAGTTGACCCTCCATGTGCATTATGGGGCGAACCGAACTTCCGCAAAGGTTCGCCTGCGGGACGCGAACGCGAACCACTGAAGTTCGCATGGAACCGTTTGCAGGCGAACCGTTCGGCCCAACTCTAATGGTCTGCTGCTTCTTTCAGAAACAGCGAGATCATTGTGAGTCTCCCAGCCTCCTACTGCTTCCTGTAAGCGTCCTTCCGGACGCTTACAGGTCGCATGTAAACAAACACTCTGTGGCCATCTTGTGGCCAAATAGTAAACTACACCCTAAAAGCATTTTACATATTCAAACATTACATTTACACAATAAATTAACTCATTACCTCCCACACTCCCCAATTTTTATTTTTTTTTTGTAATTAAAAAAAAAAAAATACAATAAAAAAAAAACATAAATAGTTAGCTTAGGGACTGAACTTTTTAAATATTTATGTCAAGAGGGTATAACACTGTTACTTTATAAACTGCGGGCTTGTAATTAGGGATGGATGCAAAACTGAAAAAAATGCACCTTTATTTCCAAATAAAATATTGTCGCCAAACATTGTGATAGGGACATAATTTAAATGGTTTTATAACCGGGACAAATGGGTTAATACATTTCATGGGTTTTAATTACAGTAGCATGCTTTATTTAAAAACTATAATGGCCGAAAACTGAAAAATAATAATTTTTTCCCACATTTTTTCCTATTTCCCCATTAAAACACATTTAGAATAAAATAATTCTTGGCATAATGTCCTACCTAAAGAAAGCCTAATTGGTGGCGAAAAAAACAAGATATAGTTCATTTCATTGGGATAAGTAATAATAAAGTTATAGACGAATGAATGGAAGGAGCGCTGAAAGGTGAAAATTGCTCTGGTGGTCAGGGGGTAAAACCCCTCAGTGGTGAAGTGGTTAAGGTAGTTGCTTAATCTGTGCAGCAAATAGATGCTTAATAGCTCGCTATTGGAAGGGTACATTACACCCCTCCTCATGGTTTATGCATAAAGTTTGGTGGATCTATCATATGGAGCAAATTACCCATACACTGAAGTCCTCTCTTACATGTCATCAGATTTGGGCCCCCTGGATTATGCGTTTCCCTCTAGGTCAGCCTTCTACTGTCTAAATGGGGTATATCGCGTTTAGTTTTTTCATTGTCTGCCTGACTTATAATTACTCTCCTGATGTGACTCCTGATTTGACTATGCCTTGATGATATACAGTAGTATTGTTCTTATATTATGCCCTTTGTGATATTTGTTCTTGCTGTAAGGACTGATACGCCACATTGTACTTCTTCTCTCTGTGTACATGTACGATTCCCTTTAAAATACATACATTGTTATAAATCTAAAATGGTTTAATAAAAAATTCAAGTAAAAAACAAAATCAGAGAGGTACCCAAAGACAGCAACAGACGCTGTTTCGGACTAGAGTTCCCTTTTCAAGCTTTTTCTGCCCTCTCTAACATACACAATTAACATCACTGTTTAACCACTTCACCTCGAAGGGTTTTTCCTCTTAAAAAACCAGAGCAATTTTCACCAGTCAGCGCTCCTTCCATTCATTCACTTATACCTTTATTACTACTTATCACAACGAAACAATCTATATCTTGTTTTTTTCGCCACTGATTAAGCTTTCTTTGGGGGTACTTTTTGCTAAGAATTCTTTAATTTTCTAACTCAGATTTAATGGGAATAATAAGAAAAAAATTTAAAAAATTCATTATTTCTCAGTTTTCGGCCATTATAGTTTCAAAATAAAACATGCTACCGTAATAAAAACCCACACATTTTATTTGCCCATTTGTGTCGGTTATTGAAACGTTTAAAATTTTTCCCTAGTACAATGTATGGCGACAATATTTTATTTGGAAATAAAGGTGCATTTTTTCAGTTTTCAAAAGAAGGTAGGATAGAAAGGTGCTGGCACTGCAGCTAGGGGTTCAGGGAGGGTTGCAGGGGTGCAGACCAGGTATCCGGTGCGATGCAGATAGACAAGCATGCTCAGGCTCAGATAGACATCATATGCAGGCAGAGAAAAGGATGAGAAATGCCGGCACTGCTGTAAACTGCTTGTTTATTCATAACACATGGTGCAACATCGTGGATTCAAATGTATGCATATTGAGACATAACATACCGGTTTGCTGGTAAAGCTGTGCGGTGGGTGCTGGGGGATGAGAGCCTTACGGCCGTTTCACGCAGATGCGCTTCTACGGAGGCTGCTTTTACGGAGGCTGCTTTTTTCAGTTTTGCATCTATCCCTAAATACAAGCCCATAATTTATAAAGTAATTGTAGTATACAGTTTTTGTATACATGCTAAAAAAGCTCAGTCCGTAAGGTAACTATTTATGTATTTTTTTTTATTTGTAATTTTTTTAAATTATAAAAAAAATGGTAACTTTAGGGGAGTGTGGGAGGCCAGGGGTTAATTAAAAAAAAAAAAAGTAACTAGGGATGATTAACTGGAAAAAAAGGGGGGCTGTAATATTACAATTTGGCCACAAGATGTGCTCAGTGGTGACTTTAGCTTACCGTACTATTAGTACGGAAACGGAAGCACTATGTGGACGGGATTTATGAATGGCAGAGCCGTATGAATAGACAGCTGCGGCCATTCACAGGGGAACTTAGATCAATGAATGGGATTTGTTTTCATAGGAATGCTGATTATGGGGCTGGAGAAAGCCCCGGGTAAGTATCAAATCTTTTCCTTTTGTCATCTCGGGTTTTCTTTAAATACTCTCTGTAACATAATGCACGCACCAATCAGAAAGCAGCAGGAGTGTTTTTCTGGACATTGAGTCTGCATGTTGGTGAAACATATACAATGCATTGAAAGATTACTCATTTGAGACAGTCATGATTTTAATGTACAGCGGTCATTTTATTACTAAGCCTATTTGACCAGTAGAGTTGTAGTATTTCAGTTCCTAGAAATATGGTGTTGAAATATAGTGAACTGGATTCTTGGAAAAGGATTAATATTTTTCTGACCAAGCTACAGCAGTGTTATTTAACCTGGATAAAGCCACAGAATGACCTTGAAAATCCTCTTTTAAAACTAAAATAGGCATATAGTTATGAATGTTATTTCATTTACCTATTACGCATAAGGACATGTGATAACCAGTCCTAAAAAAATGTTATGCATATAAAGTCTTATAGGGGATACATACCAGTACCTTGGGAAACAAATTAGTAATTAGTGTGTTACAGTCCAGAGTACACACTTAGAACATTTTAAATTATTAATATAAGATTTTAGACTGTAAGAATTTAAATATCTGGTGTCCATGGTCTAGGTGTGTCTTGTAGATGTTCTCCCCCAATTATTGTGTCCTCCATGTATCCTCTTTTGTTCCCAGTGTGTACCCTTCTCTCCCCAGTGGGTCCCCTTCTGTCCCCCATGTGTCCTCCTCAGCCCCATTTGTCTTCCTCTGCCCCGTTTAACCTCCACTTCCCTCGTTTGTCCTCCACTCCCTCCCCCCCATGTGTCCTCCTCTGTCCCCGTGTATAACTATCAGAATTGGTAGCCTGAATCTCCTAATCCATGGCTCCAGCAGTGATCACAGACCTCTCCTTCACTGCACTTCTAGTGCCGGCTTCTGCTGATCATGTCTTCAGCAGAAGCCAGCACTAGAGGTGCAGTGAAGGAGAGGAGAGGTCTGTGATCACCGCTGGAGCTGCTGAATGAGGTGAACCAAGCTGCCAATTCTAATACTTAAACCCAGGGGCAGAGGAGGACACATGGGGAGTGGAAGACAAACGGGGGGACAATGCAGGGAGTCCCCAACATCGTGGCTGGTCGGCAGTTCATATCAGCGGGCATTCGTAATTCGCGGACTCCCTGTTATCGGCATATAAGACACAGGGACTTTTTCTCCCCATTTTGGGGGAGAAAAGTGCATTTTATATGCCGAAAAATACAGTAAATATGATCCATTTAAAGGACACCCAAAGCGAAAATAAACTAATGAAATAAAGGATTGTATCTATCTTGCTTCTTTTAAAAATTACTTTTTTAAGATACTCCACAGTTTTTTTATGTTTAGATCTACTTTTTAAGTTTCAACTGTTTTATTGTTTTTGCTCAATGACACATTCATTGAAGTATGCCAGATCTAAAATCTATGAACTATTGATCCTTTTTATCTCTTTCCTGCCCTCAGAAGCCATTTTCTGCTAGGAAAGTGTTTTATAGTTGGAATTTCTTATCAGTGAGGGTCACACTGTAGTCACTTCCTGTCAGGACTGAGCCAGCCACTTACATACCTGATATTTAACTCTTTCAGGCAGAGAAAGAAAAAAAGGAACACAGCATAGTTATTTGTGTGCTAGGCACTGTACATACCCATGTCTATCTCATCATGTCACACGTCACTTCAGGTATCCTTTAAACAAACTATTAGGCAAGGAGCACACTAAGCAGAATTGCATGCATTTCAAAAGTCGCATGTATTTTCACAACGCAAGTCTGAGTTTTTTTTAAAGGATACCACAACTGACATGTGGCATAATGAGATAGACATGGGTATGTACAGTGCCTAGCACACAAATAACTATGCTGTGTTCCTTTTTTTTCTTTCTCTGCCTGAAAGAGGTAAATATCAGGTATGTAAGTGGCTGACTCAGTCCTGACTCAGACAGGAAGTGACTACAGTGTGACCTTCACTGATAAGAATTTCCCCCTTTTTTATCTCTTTCTTGCTCTCAGAAGCCATTTTCTTCTAGGAAAGTGTTTTATAGTTGGAATTTCTTATCAGTGAAGGTCACACTGTAGTCACTTCCTGTCTGAGTCAGGACTGAGTCAACCACTTACATACCTGATATTTACCTCTTTCAGGCAGAGAAAGAAAAAAAGGAACACAGCATCAGTGGTGCTCAGCAGAGCTCGAATATTCGAGTAGCTCGAATATTCGAGCTCTTTTTCAGCTATTCGAGCTCGGTATTCGAGCTCCGAATAGCTGTAGCTATTCGAATGGGCTATTCGAGTACACTCGAATAGCCTATTCACTATTCGAGCTATTCGAGCAAACCGGCGCTATTCGAGCTCGGTACCGAGCTCGAATAGCGTCATAGCCCAGATTGATGTCCTTAGAGCCAATCAGAGGGCTCCCAGGCCCTCTGACGGCAGCCAATCACAGAGGGGGACCCTGGCCAGCCCCTACCCTATAAATAGCGGCCGCCATGTTAGGTTTCTCCGTGCTTGCCTGAGACTTGTACAGAGAGAGAGTTGCTCCTTTGTGCTTTGGCTTAGCAAGAGCTCTATTGTGGTCATTTACCTAGCGTTTTTGCTCACATACCCCTACTATACACACCTATATTGTTGTTAGTTAGTTAGACATTGTATTTTAGTTAGTAGCTTTTGTGTTACATAGAGAGAGACTCAGACAGCTGCTGCACGCTTACAGCTTTAGGCCTCAGGGCCTGCCTGTGTGGGCAGCTGTTCTCTCCTGTCCTCTGTTTATTTCTCTCATCTATACCAGTATTTCTGCTGTCCTTTACTACTGATTGTATTAGTATTGTAGTTATATACTGTAACTGTACTAGGACACTCACTGTCACTGTTCATAGGCTACTAGCTGCTCCTGCGTGTGTGCACTCACTGTCTGTGTAGTGTGTACACACTACACACACTCTATTTCCTTCTGATAACTGATTGCTTATTGTAATTAGTTAGTTGTACTTACTGTTACTACTTACTGTACTAGGAGTCTAGGACACTCAGTCACTGTTCATAGGCTACTAGCTCCTGCGTGTGTGCACTCACTGTCTGTGTAGTGTGTACACACACTACACACACTCTATTTCCTTCTGATAACTGATTGCTTATTGTAATTAGTTAGTTGTACTTACTGTTACTACTTACTCTTACTGTACTAGGAGTCTAGGACACTCAGTCACTGTTCATAGGCTACTAGCTCCTGCGTGTGTGCACTCACTGTCTGTGTACACACACTACACACACTCTATTTCCTTCTGATAACTGATTGATTATTGTAATTAGTTAGTTGTACTTACTGTTACTACTTACTCTTACTGTACTAGGAGTCTAGGACACTCAGTCACTGTTCATAGGCTACTAGCTCCTGCGTGTGTGCACTCACTGTCTGTGTACACACACTACACACACTCTATTTCCTTCTGATAACTGATTGATTATTGTAATTAGTTAGTTGTACTTACTGTTACTACTTACTCTTACTGTACTAGGAGTCTAGGACACTCAGTCACTGTTCATAGGCTACTAGCTCCTGCGTGTGTGCACTCACTGTCTGTGTACACACACTACACACACTCTATTTCCTTCTGATAACTGATTGCTTATTGTAATTAGTTAGTTGTACTTACTGTTACTACTTACTCTTACTGTACTAGGAGTCTAGGACACTCAGTCACTGTTAATAGGCTACTAGCTCCTGCGTGTGTGCACTCACTGTCTGTGTACACACACTACACACACTCTATTTCCTTCTGATAACTGATTGCTTATTGTAATTAGTTAGTTGTACTTACTGTTACTACTTACTCTTACTGTACTAGGAGTCTAGGACACTCAGTCACTGCTCATAGGCTACTAGCTCCTGCGTGTGTGCACTCACTGTCTGTGTACACACACTACACACACTCTATTTCCTTCTGATAACTGATTGATTATTGTAATTAGTTAGTTGTACTTACTGTTACTACTTACTCTTACTGTACTAGGAGTCTAGGACACTCAGTCACTGTTCATAGGCTACTAGCTCCTGCGTGTGTGCACTCACTGTCTGTGTACACACACTACACACACTCTATTTCCTTCTGATAACTGATTGATTATTGTAATTAGTTAGTTGTACTTACTGTTACTACTTACTCTTACTGTACTAGGAGTCTAGGACACTCAGTCACTGTTCATAGGCTACTAGCTCCTGCGTGTGTGCACTCACTGTCTGTGTACACACACTACACACACTCTATTTCCTTCTGATAACTGATTGATTATTGTAATTAGTTAGTTGTACTTACTGTTACTACTTACTCTTACTGTACTAGGAGTCTAGGACACTCAGTCACTGTTCATAGGCTACTAGCTCCTGCGTGTGTGCACTCACTGTCTGTGTACACACACTACACACACTCTATTTCCTTCTGATAACTGATTGATTATTGTAATTAGTTAGTTGTACTTACTGTTACTACTTACTCTTACTGTACTAGGAGTCTAGGACACTCAGTCACTGTTCATAGGCTACTAGCTCTTGCGTGTGTGCACTCACTGTCTGTGTACACACACTACACACACTCTATTTCCTTCTGATAACTGATTGATTATTGTAATTAGTTAGTTGTACTTACTGTTACTACTTACTCTTACTGTACTAGGAGTCTAGGACACTCAGTCACTGTTCATAGGCTACTAGCTCCTGCGTGTGTGCACTCACTGTCTGTGTACACACACTACACACACTCTATTTCCTTCTGATAACTGATTGCTTATTGTAATTAGTTAGTTGTACTTACTGTTACTACTTACTCTTACTGTACTAGGAGTCTAGGACACTCAGTCACTGTTCATAGGCTACTAGCTCCTGCGTGTGTGCACTCACTGTCTGTGTACACACACTACACACACTCTATTTCCTTCTGATAACTGATTGATTATTGTAATTAGTTAGTTGTACTTACTGTTACTACTTACTCTTACTGTACTAGGAGTCTAAGACACTCAGTCACTGTTCATAGGCTACTAGCTCCTGCGTGTGTGCACTCACTGTCTGTGTACACACACTACACACACTCTATTTCCTTCTGATAACTGATTGATTATTGTAATTAGTTAGTTGTACTTACTGACTGTTACTACTTACTTACTGTACTAGGGACACTCACTCAGTCACTGTTCATAGGCTAGCTCCTGCGCGTGTTTGCGCGTGCGTGCACTCACTGTCTGTAGTGTACACACACTAAATTTACTTGTGATTACTACTGATTATTGTAACTGCTAGTTGTACTTCCTGACTGTTGCTACTTACTTACTGTACTAGGGACACTCACTCAGTCACCTCACCCACCAACCCACTCCATTAAAGTACCCCACTTTTCACCCGCCCTTTTAAAAAACTTTTGTCTATACGCCCAAAACATCGAAGATGTCTGGAAGTGGCAGCCATGCGGTTTGGGCAAGGGGAAGGGCAGCAAGGGAATCAGGAGGAGAGGGAGCAGCATTGTGGCAGGCCGCGGCCGCGCCACCATGCACAGTTCCGCAGCAGCAGCAGCAGCGTCAGTGGCTAACATTCCTCCCATAGCCACTGGCCGTGGACGCCTTGGGCGCCGCCCAGCAGGAGCATCTGCAACTCACGCTGCAGAGACACAGCAGCAGCAGCGTGTAGCACCTGCTCCGATTTTCCTCCAGCCGGGTCGGAAACGTCCCATTGAGGAAAAGCATGCAGACACTGTGGTGCAACTGATGACGGAGGATGAGCAGCCCGCCATCAGCTCTGCATCCGAGGCCTCCACCCTCACCACCACCACTACCACCCCTGTTCGCAGCAGCCGCCCAGCAGGGCCTGGGGAGGAGGCCAGTTCACCGTCAGTCGCCGACCTGTCACTCAGCAGTCTTTTTACCCCAGGCACCATCAGGGTATTGTCTGCTGTTGTTGGCGATTTTGAGGAGGAGATGCTGATGGGCACTTTGGGGGATGAGGGATTGGACAGCAAGACTGTGGCGACAGTCAAGCAGCCCATCCATGCATCAGGAGAGGAGTTTGGGGGGTCATCATCCCAGCAGGACATGTTTCAGGAGGGGGAGGATGATGATGACCCGGTGACAGACAGAGACTGGGTGCCACCACCTCCAGGGGATGTCGTCCTCAGCAGCTCTGAGGAGGAGGAGGAGGATGCTCTTGTGGGCCTTGCAAGGAGGTGCATCATTGCAAGCATTGGCAGCAGTAGGCAGGTCCCACAGCCTGCTGGTGTCTCAGGCTCAGCAGCAGCAGCAGCAGCATCTGCCAGTACCACCACCAGCCGCACCCAAGCCCCCCCCCCCCCCAACCACCACAGGGAGACAGGCAGCAGCGCTTCCATGCCGTAGGGGGATGTTTCTGTCACCAATCTGGCGATATTTCACCATGCCCACTGTGTACAGCAAGTACGCCACTTGCAACCACTGTCAGCGGAAGTTGAGCAGAGGTGCAGACCCCTTAAAGTTCAGCACCAGCTCGCTCATCAACCACCTTGCTGCGAAACATTTCCACCAGCATGAGGAGTTCCAGAGGCTGAAGGCATCTGGTGCTGGCAGTGGCACCACACCCATCACTGCACAGCCTTCAGCAGCAGCAGCAGCAGCAACAGCAGCCACCCGCCCTCCTGCTCCTCCAGCAGCACCAGCAGGAGTGCGGAAACGCACTGCTCCTCCCCCCTCTGCAACTCCTCCCGCCGACACTGAGGCCAGTTCTGGCAGCCAGTCCTCAGTGGCCTCCTCCGCTGTGTCTGCTGATTCCCGTGCCAGCAAAAGGCCACGCCAGAGCCTTTTGAGCGAGTCCTTCCAGGGGGTGGTTAGGGCTCTGCCTCCCAGCAGCCGTCGCGTGCGGCAGCTGAACGGCTTGCTGGCACGGGCCATGTGCTCCCAACTCCTGCCGTACACGCTCGTGCAGGAGGGGAGCGACATTCGTGCGCTGCTTGCTTGCGCAGCCCCAGACTGGCAGCTCCCCAGCAGACACTTTTTCTCCCGCAAGGCCATTCCTGCACTGCACCGCTTTGTGATGGCCAATGTGGAGCGAGGGCTGGAGCACGCGGTTGGTGAAAGGGTCCACGTCACCATGGACTCCTGGAGCAGCCGCTTCGGGACAGGCCGCTACCTGTCCTTCACTGTCCACTGGGTCAGCTTGGTGGAAGGGGGTGAGGATGGGAGAGCAGCAGCGGGCACAGCAGCAGCAGCAACACAGTGGGTGGTGCCACCCCGCAGGGTCAGGGGAACTGCAGCAGGTTCCTCCGATCCTCTGCCATCCTCCGGCACACCTGGCCAAACCCCCCGCCTCAGCAGCAGCGTGAAGGCCCGCCACTGCCAAGCGCTGCTGCACTTGGTCAGCCTTGGGAAGACCAAGCTGACGGCAACCCATGTGTTGGCCAAACTCCAGGAGCAGGAGAGGATTTGGCTGACCCCCAGAGGCCTCAGAGTCGGAGAGGTGGTGGCCGACAATGGGGCCAATCTGGTTGCCGCAATAGACAGGGGAAACCTGACCCACATCCCCTGTCTTGCCCACGTGCTGAACCTGGTGGTGCAAAAGTTCTTGCGCACCTACCAGGGGATGGGCGAACTGCTGGAAACGGCAAGGAACGTTGTGCGTCACTTCCGGCGCTCGGCTGCAGCCTGTGCGAGCCTGGAAGACGTGCAAAAGGAGCTGGAGCTGCCACGCCATCGGCTGATCCTTGACGTTCCGATTCGCTGGAACTCCACCCTGGCGATGTTGGAGCGTCTGGTTGAACAGAAGCACGCTGTCGGCCAGTACCTTGCCCCAGCCACTGTTTCCGCCGCTCAGAGAAGGGACAAGACCAGCAACATCCCGTCCATCGTCCCCGATGATGACTGGAGGCACATGCAGCCGGTGTGATTAGTGCTGGCTCCCTTTCTGCAGGCCACTAACATGGTGAGCAGGGACCATGCTATGGTCTGCGAGTGGGTGCCCCTGGTTTGTCTGCTGAACAGGGCCCTCGATGCTTTGCTGGAACAGGGAGCGGCAGCCTTGGACCAGCAGGAGCGGCAAGCAGCTGCACAGTCCACCTCTGAGGGGGAGGAGGAGGAGGACTTGGTGGAGGTCCCTGACCTTGCTGCTGATGAGGGGGAGCAGCACAGTGCAGCTGAGTTGGTGCGGGGGTGGAGAGAGGATGAGGCTGACGAGGCAGAGGAGGAGGAGGAGGATGAGGACAGCAGCACTGCCGTCGATGTGCCAGCAGACGTGGCCCGCCTCTTCCCAATGGCAGCGCACATGCTGAGGTGCCTGCGCAGGGACCCCAGGGTGATCCAGATGAAGCAGAGGGAGGACATCTGGATCAGCATGATGTTGGACCCACGCCTCAAGGGGAAGTTGAGCCAGTTCCTGCCGCCTGCAGGAGGAGACCCAGCGCAACAAATAAGGAGCTTGCAGCAGGCCCTTGTTGAGCGCTTGGAGGAAGCCTTCCCCCAGCCTTCCACCCCCACTGTCCAGCAGCCAGCACAGAGGCAGCAGCAGGTGCCTGCATCCAGCAGCAAGCGCCCCACAGACCTGCTGTCTCTCAGCCACGAGCTCTACAGGACTGTAGAGGCTCCGGCAGCAGTGACTAGAGAGGAGGTGCATGCAGCAGCATCCTCCTCCGGTCACAGCCAGCGCCTGACCCGCATGGTGGCTGACTACATGGGGTCCTACAGCGGGCTTGACAGCGATGCCCCTGTTGATCCCATGGCGTATTGGGTCAAGCGCCTGGAGATCTGGAGCGAGCTGGCGCAGTACGCCCTGGAAGTGCTGTCCTGCCCCCCTTCCAGCGTGCTGTCCGAGCGCTGCTTCAGTGCAGCTGGTGGCGTGGTCACCGAGAAACGCTCACGTCTGTCTCACAAGTCTGTGGACAGACTGACGTTTCTCAAGATGAACCAGGCGTGGGTGGAAGGCGAGTTCCTGGCCCCTGTTGTCGGCGAGAGGGGGACATGAACTGGCTGCCGGAACTTAGAACCATCGTTAATGTGCCTTACCACCCTTTACCACCTCCTGGCTCCTGCTCACTAAGCCAGCCTGGTTCACTTTGACTATTACGTCGCCTGCAGCCACACATTTTACACCTACAGTGGGCTGCTGTGTACTGCCCTTCTGCTGTCTGTCTGTGTTTCCCACTGCCAGGGTACACAGAATTACCTTCTGCTGCCACTCTGCCACCAGCTATTACGTCAAACAATAGCTATATTGGTTGTAAAACCAAAACTAAAAAAACCATTAAAAAAAAAAAGGTTTAATTTTTCTGAGGTGCCCGGGTTGAAAACTGTGTTGTCCCAGTTGTGTATTGGACACGATGTGGGCTGCACGACCGCTGTCTGGGACCTCCTGTTGTGTTTATTTACAGCCCTGGTATCACCGCTAGGTACCAGGGCTATTATGTCACGCTGCCTACCTGCTGCCACACTCACACTGCTCCTCCTCCATTCCTCCTCCTGCTGCTGCTGCTGTCTGTCTGTGTTTCCCACTGCCAGGGTACACAGAATTACCTTCTGCTGCCACTATGCCACCAGCTATTACGTCAAACAATAGCTGCTCACATAATTACTCCTCCATTCCTCCTGCTGCTGCTGCTGTCTGTCTGTGTTTCCCACTGCCAGGGTACACAGAATTACCTTCTGCTGCCACTCTGCCACCAGCTATTACGTCAAATAATAGCTATATCTGTGTAATTGGTTGTAAAACCAAAACCAAAAAACCATTAAAAAAAAAAAGGTTTAATTTTTCTGAGGTGCCCGGGTTGAAAACTGTGTTGTCCCAGTTGTGTATTGGACACGATGTGGGCTGCACGACCGCTGTCTGGGACCTCCTGTTGTGTTTATTTACAGCCCTGGTATCACTGCTAGGTACCAGGGCTATTATGTCACGCTGCCTGCCTCATTGACTGCCTGCTGCCACACACTCATCCTCCTTCTCCTGCTGCTGAATTTACCTCCTGCTGTCTGTGTGTTTCCACTGCCAGGGAGCACATACAATGGCGCTTCCAACATGCGTGCGCCACCAGCTATTTGTTACGCTCAAAAATAGCTGCATTTCTTTAAAAAAAAATGGAAAGAGAAATAAGTGAAGAAGAAGAAGACGATATAGAAAAAGGAGAAGGAGAAGAAGAAGAAGAAGATGAAGAAGATGAAGAAGAAGATGAAGATGAAGAAGAAGATGAAGAAGAAGATGAAGAAGAAGATGAAGAAGAAGAAGATGATGAAGAAGAAGAAGATGAAGAAGAAGAAGATGAAGAAGATGAAGAAGAAGAAGAAGATGAAGAAGATGAAGAAGAAGAATATGAAGAAGATGAAGAAGAAGAAGATGAAGAAGATGAAGAAGATGAAGAAGAAGAAGATGAAGAAGATGAAGAAGAAGAAGATGAAGAAGAAGATGAAGAAGAAGAAGAAGAAGATAAAGAAGAAGAAGAAGATGAAGAAGAAGAAGAAGAAGATGAAGAAGAAGAAGAAGATGAAGAAGAAGATGATGAAGAAGAAGAAGATGAAGATTAGAAGATGAAGAAGAAGAAGATGAAGAAGAAGAAAAAGAAGAAGACAATATAGAAGAAGAAGAAGAAGATATAGAAGAAGATATAGAAGAAGAAGATATAGAAGATAAAGAAGAAGAAGAAGAAGAAGAAGAAGTATATACAGTACTGAACAAAATTCTGGACACAACTTCTCTTTCCACCTTTTTTTTTTAAAGGAACATCCCCACATAATCACTTGCTGTTGTTACTTGGAAAAAAAGACGTTTCTTGCATCATTCACCCTCAAAACAAGTGTTGGAAGCTATTTAAGGCCAATTCGAATAGTCAGCTCGAATAATGAGCTCGAATACCGACTCGAATAGTCAGCTCGAAGTCCGAGGTCGAATCGAATAGTAAAAATTATTCGACTCGAATATTCGACTGACCTCGAATAATTTACTATTCGAATTCGACCAAACTCGAATTTTAAAAAGGGGTATTTGAGCACCACTGCACAGCATAGTTATTTGTGTGCTAGGCACTGTACATACCCATGTCTATCTCATTATGCCACATGTCAGTTGTGGTATCCTTTAAGGGTTTTTTTTTCAAAGCACACAACTTGCTGCATATATCTATGAAAAACATTTACTTGGCTTTGTGTTTATGGTGGTGGCAAGAGTGTTACTGGGGAAGGGGGCAGGGGATTACTGTTACCTGAGTTCAAATAAACCTCGGCTCCTCCTTATCAGTAAGCCTGCACCTATTCAGTAGGAAATCTATAGAATACGTCCCAATGGCTGCAGCTCTGGCGCTTTGAGTCTTACAGGAGAAAAGCGTGATATAAATGTTCTGTCATGTCTCTGTATTTATAGCACTAACATCTTCTGCAGCACATTACACAGTACATAGTTATGTCACCGACTGTCCACAGAGGAGCTCACACTCTAATCCTACCATAGTCGTAGTCTAATTTTCTACCATATTATTATGTATTTGTATAGCAGCAATGATGATCACGCTCACATTCTGATGTGGGGCCACCCCCTTGTTTGCGCTTTGCCACCATGGGGGGCGCATAACTGTCTTTGTCCCCAGGCGCTGAAAGCCCTAGCTACGCCTCTGAGTAGGAGTGAAGCTGGATCTGTGGAGAGTGGTGAGTTATGCTACGTACACACTTGCGACTATGGTCGTTTGTAACAGCAGCTTAACGATCGGTCTGACGGCAATCAGGCAAATAACTTTACCAAACGATCATTACAGAGACTCTGAAGTCTCCTAAAAACGAGGTTTTTACTTTAAAAACCTCTTTAACCTAATTGCCCCTCCTAAAACGCTGTATCCCCGTGGCTGACAATGCCATAAATCAACCCAAATTAACTGGGGGACATTGCAGGACTCCTTCCGCATAGAGGCAGAGCTTTCAGCTGCAGCTCTGCCTCTACATGCGTCTATCAGCGCGGATCGCCCGCCCCTCTCAGTCTTCCTTCACTGAGAGGGGTGGGGGAGAGGTGGAGATACGCGCTGATAGACTCACATGGAGGCAGAGCTGCAGCTGAAAGCTCTGCCTCCTCCAGCAGCAAAATCCACGACCAAGAAAGTCGTGGATTTTGCGGGGGTAATTAAGGGTGATTTATGGCGTTGTCAGCCGACGTTTTAGTAGGGGCAATTAGGTTAAAGAGGTTTTTAAAGTAAAAACCTTGTTTTTAGGAGACTTCAGAGTCTCTTTAAGAAGAACGACGAACAAACGATATCGGGATGATGAAAACATCCGTCAGGCTGGATCATATTGATTGATAATCGTTACAAAACTATAGTGTGTACAGACATCGGCCAACAACGATCGTTACAATGCGCCTGCATTTGATTTTGCCCAGCTTCCGTACTTCCTGTGTAGTGCGGCCCGTAACAATTGTTACATTGTACATTTCAAACAAACTTTGTTTTCAAGTTAACTATCATACATTTTTATCTATTGTAACCCCATGTTTGTTTGTTTTTGTTTTTTTATTTTATATAAATATGTACGCAACATTTCCCTCTTATCGTTCTTTTCTGCGAGAGCGATCGTTAATATGTGTATGATGATTGCTGTATCCCATCGTTCCATTCCAATCTTCCCAATATTGTTCGTCTGGTAATTATCGTTCCTTGTAAACGATAGTTATCGCAAAAATGTGTACGTAGCATCACTTAGCAAGCCATGCTCCCTGCACCAATCTCTGCATACGGGGGAGGGAGGGACAGGGATAGAACTACTAGAAATCTGGGACAACAAAAAACGTGGGTCTGCAGCACACAAGCTCTTTATTGGAGCTAAACTTGGAAATGATACATGCAAGCTTTCGGACAATCCCTGTCCTTCCTCAAGCTAATCACAAAATGAAACAGCAAAGACTTAAATCAGCACCAGCAGGAAATGACATCACATCACATTACGCATAATCCATCATTAACATAATTAGTCATTAGCATAATTAGCACAACACTGGATAACAGTTAACCCTGTAATCATTGAAAAAAAACACATATAATCGTATTTACGTCATCCTGCGACTCTCCCTCGTATAGTGGTTAAAGTCCATTCCCTTCTGTCCCTTTCTTAACACAAAAAAGTCCATGAAGGTAACCTGTAAATCAGAGAAAGTCTTTGCCATCCTGAAAAAGCATTGGCATCTTCTTGCCAATGCGTATCCTCACATTGAGGAGTTTCTTACTCCCCCGATTCAAGCGTTCCGTAGAAATCCTACCATAGGAAACAGGATAGTCAGGGCTGATGTTAGATCTCTACCGACAATGGATATGGCCCCCATTACTGGTCGCAAAGGTTGTTTTCCTTGTCTCTCATGTTCTGAATGCACTAATATGATTAGAACCACTAATTTTGAGAATGCAGCAGGGACCAAGAAGTATGATATACGTCATTTTTTGACTTGTCAGACAAAGTTTGCCATCTATCTCATTCGCTGTCCCTGTGGTCTCTTATATGTGGGAGAGACTACCCAGAGAGTTAGGAACAGGATTTCACAACATAGGACTACAGTTAGATCGGGCACTTTGGATTTACCCATCCCTAGACATTGCATAATGAAAGGGCATGTTGCTGATGACCTCAAATTTATGGTGATAGATCATGTACCCCCACTACAGAGAGGGGGTGACCGGGTAATTATGTTAAAAAGGAAAGAAGTTTTTTGGATAAATAATTTAGGTACATTGTCTCCTGATGGTTTAAACCATGATTTTGACTTGCATTTATTTCTCTGATTTACAGGTTACCTTCATGGACTTTTTTGTGTTAAGAAAGGGACAGAAGGGAATGGACTTTAACCACTATACGAGGGAGAGTCGCAGGATGACGTAAATACGATTATATGTGTTTTTTTTCAATGATTACAGGGTTAACTGTTATCCAGTGTTGTGCTAATTATGCTAATGACTAATTATGTTAATGATGGATTATGCGTAATGTGATGTGATGTCATTTCCTGCTGGTGCTGATTTAAGTCTTTGCTGTTTCATTTTGTGATTAGCTTGAGGAAGGACAGGGATTGTCCGAAAGCTTGCATGTATCATTTCCAAGTTTAGCTCCAATAAAGAGCTTGTGTGCTGCAGACCCACGTTTTTTGTTACTTATTCAGTGGAGGTGGGGACCTTCGCTGTCTGCGTGCACCTATCTACATCTGGTTGTTCCAGTGCTGCTGACACTTTGATTGATACTAGAAATCTGGGATTTTAAGTTAGAGGGAGGACCCACTCGATACCAGGGATAAATGTATGTGGAGAGGGGGATCTGCTGGACACCAGGGGTTAATGTATGGTGGGACCACTGGACACTAGGGATTGTACAGAGGAAGGGAGGAAGAACTACTAGACCCCAGGGATTACTGTATGGGGGAGGTGAACACCAGGGATTACAGTATGGGGAGACAAGGGAAACACAATACACCAGGAATCACTGTTTGGTGGAGAGAAAGGGGGTGACAAGACCTCAGGAAACAGTTTGGGAATGGGAGGGGGTCCTCTAAACACCAGGGAACTGTATAGTAGAGGGGGTGTACTAGACACTAGGGAACTGTATAGGAGAGGGAGGGGGCCACTAGACACTAGGAAACTGAACAGATTAGGGTGTCTTTCAAATCTGAGATTTGTGCAATCTGTGATGTTTTTTTGTGAATAATTGCTGTTACATCCAGTAACATTAATAATTCTTAAAGCAAACCTGTGAGGAAACAAAATAAAAGTTAGATACTTATCTCAGTAGAGGGAATCCTCTGGAGGTACATTTATACACTGGTGGGCAGCGGCGAGGCGATGGGCGGTAGGTCAATTTCAGCATGAAATTTCTTGGGAATCGGCGAGGCGGTGGGCTTGGCCGATTCCCAAGAAATTTCATGCTGAAATTGACCTGCGGTATATGGGCAGCCGATAGATCTTTCTCTAATCAGATTCCATCAGATAGAGATTTGTCTCTTGGTCGAATCTGCCCATCATTGCTAGATGTATAGCCACCATTTGTATTAGTGCAGATTGAGCAGCTGCAGCTTGGAAGTGTAAATGATCAGAGATTTATTTTGGGAAGTAATTTTGAAATTTAATTTTGGTTTAATTTTGTTTCAAGCTTTTATTATATTGAAAATGTGTACTAGACCCTTGCTTGACACATTTTGGTAAGTTACAGGAAAACAGGTTATGAAAATTAGCTGAAACACTTTTTGCGCAGAAATACAGGAAAAACTGAATGCGGTCGCCAAGGAGGTTAAAATAACTTCTCAGCACGTTGCAACTGAAAGTACTGAAAGTGCTATCAAAATTATTTTTTAGTATTTTCTTGCTTTCTGATGGCTTAATTTAGCTTTTTACTGACAAGATGTGAACGTTTCACCTAGGAGAAAACACAAGAGAAAAAGTGAATTGCCTATTGGCCATTATGAGAAAGGGGCATCATCTTGGCAAAAACAGAAGCAATGCATGCATTTAAAATGTTGACTTTAGTTAGGTCCCACCAGGGGAGGACTGGGACCTTTTGGCCTGGGGGGAAAACACAACCTAGAGGCCCTTTTACGGTAGTCCCAGCCCAAAGCCATATCTTCTTTGTGAGCGGACGTATATACGGTAGTGTAAAGCAGCATTACATGCAATTACATAGAGAACCCCCCTGCCCTCAGCAACCCAGGCTTGGGGTAAAAAATAAGTTGCTATTAGCAGTGATCAAAAGCCTGGGTTGGTCTTCAGGTGGCCACACACCATACAATTAAAAGATCCAATTTTTCAACAATTCGATAATTTCGATCAGTTGTCCCCAAAAAATTAGAACTTTTCTTTGTTTTCGATCATTAAATCCGATTCAATTTCCCATTGTTTTTGAATTTCAGACCAACTTTATGAAAAATAGTATTGTCTGTGATGTATTGTCAATTACTTGATGTACGGTTCCAATCAATTTTTTCTGAGTTTTCAATTATGTTATTCATGATTGGGGAAAAATTTAACATAGGTGTGTGTTATATTGGTCAGATTTTTGAAATGTTACAATCAGTCAGATAAATTGATTGCGATTCTTGAATTGAACAGATATTTAAAAAAAAATTGTGTGGTGTGTGGCCACCATTCCACTAGTTAGTTGGTTTGCCCCAAATCAAGTCTATAGTGAAAACAAAATGAGGAGTATGGAAGGGATTAGATTGTGAGCTCCTCTGAAAACAGTCAATGACATATCTATGTATTCTGTAATGTGCTGCACAAGAGGTCAGTGCTATATAAATACATAATAATAATATGGTAGGACATTAGGCTATCACTATGGTATTGGTAGGATTAGATTGTGAGCTCCTCTGAGGACAGTCAGTGACAGGACTATGTACTCTGTAATATGCAGCAGAAGATGTCAGTACTATATAAATACATAATAATAATAATACGCTAGGACATTAGACTATAGGTGGCCATACAGCAGGCGACTTGGCGGCTGATCGACCATCCGATTCGACTAGCTGGGTGCTGGTGGGAGCGGTAAACGCTTGGTGCTGGCGGGGGAGTAAAACACTGGGCTCTGGTGTGGTGGGTGGGAAGGAGGGTTAAAAACTGGGTACTAGCTACAGTGGGTGGAGGGGAACATCAAATAACTGGGTGCTGGCTGGGGAGGGGAGAAAAATGAAACATATATATATATATATACACACACATACGCGAGCACGCACGCACGCACGCACGCACGCACGCACACACACACACACACACACTGTGTACAGTACACAAACACACTATACATACAATCTATACACACACATTCACAACATATACACAAACTGTACATACCCACAGAGCACACAAACATATGGTACATGCAATCTATACACAGACACACTGTACATACCCACACAGCACACAAACATACTGTACATGCAATCTATACACACACTGTACATACCCACACAGCACACAAACATACTGTACATGCAATCTATACACACACACTGTACATACCCACACAGCACACAAACATACTGTACATGCAATCTATATACACACACACACACACACACACACACACACACACACACACACACACACACACACACACACAATCTATGCAAACACATACACTGTACTTACAAACTACACCCACACACATACTAGATATAAACACATTACATATGCCCACAAAAACATGCACTGTACAAAGAGTATATACTAAAAAAAAAGTGCATTGTGTACAGAATATACTTACACACTACAAGGCAGGAGAGACACATTTTTGCATTCTGGAGCCCTGCATAGCAAAACTTCCTTTCGGGGGAGGGGGTCTCGATCTGCCAGCGACACCTCCCCAGCTGCATTCAGTCCTGGCTGGGCTCAGAGGGCTGACGTCACGCCTGGCCGGACACTTGACAGCGGCTAAGCAGCTGAAGTGAAGCAAAGGGAAGCCGCTGGTGGTGCTGCCTGGGAGAGTCTGCCTGCTGGCTGTTGCAGGCTCTCTCCAGTCCATGCATGGCGTCCGGCATCTGCACACATGGGCTCAGACAGGCAGACTGAGCAATGCGGTACAGCTAGAAACCTGCACGTTGGCCGAGTGACTGAGCAGCTAGGAGCAGTCACCCAAATGCCACAACATCCGGATTTTTAAAATTGCCTTGCCAGAAACATTTGGGGCACTGTCATGGGCACTCCCTTCCCTGATAATCCGGGGGACCTTGGCAGAGGTTCGGGGGAAGTGCCACGAACCACTTGCCCTAACAACGCTCCTGCTGCAGCCTCTCTACTGACGGGACACAGCAGGGAAGCGAGAGAGGAAAGAAGTCAGCCCTTTCCTCTTTTAGGCATCCACAAAGCGGCCCAAAACACAGAGGCAGGAGGCGGCCCGGGGGGCATCTGCCCCCCATCCCCCCAGGCCAGTCCGCCTATGTCAACAACCCAGTTCCCTGTCTGATCTGCTTTCTTTCTTTTTGAATTTATATACAGTATTTGTAAAACTTTTTGGGTTTTGACATTATATCACTAGCCACTTGTTTTTCCACTTCCAGTTTGGTAAGCCTGATTACCTTTTTGCAGTTTTTGTAACTCGCGGTACTTACTGGCGTTAGTAAGGGTAATATTAATAATAATAATAATGGTAGTATTTGTATAGTGCCTTTCTCCTGTCGGACTCAAAGCGCTTGCGAGGCAGCCACTAGAGCGCACTCAGTAGGCAGTAGCAGTGTTAAGGAGACTTGCCCAAGAAACTCCTTACTGAATAGGTGCTGGCTTACTGAACAGGCAGAGCCGAGATTTGAACCCAGGTCCCCTGTGTCAGAGGCAGAGCCCTTAACCACTACACTATCCAGCCACTGCTGGATTGCTGTGCACTTTCTGTGCTGGGTAATATTACTGCTGTTAAGTTAATCAACCCCTTTGGTTGGTAAAGTGCATGGAAATATGCTCTTTGATTTTTCAGAGGACAGAAATGAAAATGTTTATTTTTGCAGTGCACACCACATTTGTGCCATAGTGTTTTGCCTGTGAGTATTTTAGCTGTTGGGTGTTTTTTGTGGAATTTGGTAGAATCTATCAAGATAATAAAATTTTTTTTATAATTCATGGGATATACATTTAAATGAAAGAATAAGCTAAAATGTGTATTTCAGACACAGCCCAGGTTTTTAGGATGCCATGTATGATGCCACTTCTTCTTGCTTAGTACAAACGCAGCACCTGTTCTGGGGATAGATTTTATTGTTCGCTTTTGGAATGATTTCAAGGTAAGGTTTCCCAGTAAGTCTGGCAACAGAATCAAAGCTTTTGCCAGGGTCAGATACTTCATCTGATTCAGAAATGATTGACGTACGTATTGCCTCCTGAAATGAAGATAGATGTCAGTGTTCTGGGATATTTTTGTGCAATACATAACTATTCAATTGTAGCAAACAAATAGCTAACATTTGTAACAGTACTATAACTTTGTTATCGAGTCCATACCAGTCATGTACTAGTCCTACTCATGCTCAGTGGTTTCTGTGCCCCTCTAGTCTTGGCTGATATCTATGTTTTTCAGTGTATGTATTGTAGAGAGCATATGCCTCCAGGTATGAATATTGTACACTACCCCATCTCTTTTTCTTGCTCTTAACCACTTGCCAACCGCACACCAATACCGTGCGGCGGCAAAGTGGTAGCTGGAGGACCAGCGACGCAACTGTGCGTCGCCAGGTGCCTACCTAATTAATCAGGAAAGGCCGCTCGCGCGAGCGGCCGTTTCCTGTTAGATCACGGAGCGGGTCTCCGTGAATAGCCTGTGAGCCGCTGATTGCGGCTCGCAGACTAAATGTAAACGTAGGAGACATTTGTCTCCTTTGTTTACATTGTACGGCGCTGCTGCGCAGCAGCGCCGTAAGGCAGATCGGCGATCCCCGGCCAATGAGCGGCCGGGGATCGCCGCCATGTGACAGGGGACAGCCTGTCACTGGCTGCACAGGACGGATAGCGTCCTGTGCAGCCCCGATCACCGGGGATTAGCAGGTAGGAGAGGGAGGGGGGAATTTCGCCGCAGAGGGGGGCTTTGAGGTGCCCCCCCCGCAACATGCCTGCCCACCGGAGCGATCAGACCCCCCCTGCACATCATCCCCATAGGAGGGGAAAAAGGGGGGCGATCTGATCGCTCTGCATGAAACATGATCTGTGCTGGGGGCTGCAGAGCCCACCCAGCACAGATCACAAAAAATAACGTTGGTCCTTAAGGGGGGGTAAATGGAGGGTAAAGGGTGGGTCCTCAAGTGGTTAAATAAGGTGGGAGCTCAGAGGGGCTAAACTGGCTTCTCTTTCATATACTTTAAAAGTCCATGTATAGCCAGTGCCACATGTTAGTTGCTATTTATCGTCTGATTTAATGGTAGCTGGTGAAGAGGATATTATTACTGGTCAGATTTTATAATGACGATCAGAATTTGGATTTCTTTGGGATGCCCTATAGGTATTGTCATTAAAGGAAACCTGAAACATTTAATCAAGCAGTCTTTATACTTATCTGAGGCTTCTTCCTGTCCCCGTGGGTTCCATCACCATCCTCCTGGGCCCCTCCGTTCTTTCGCTGGGGAAAAGGTCCATAATGCACCCCTGAACCATGTATGAATTAGTTTTAGTATTTTTTTTCCCCTGGTTTTCGCACTCCAAACATAGGTGCGTTTTATAGTCAGGAGCATCTTGTAGTTAGATATGGATAGAATAAATAGATATGGACTAAATAAAAACCTTAGTACTGATAAGGTGAGCTGTATGGTATTATACAATCATAAATAATTGTATGCATTGTTAGAAAATGGTTAGGGACTATGTAAAATGTCAGTCCTAATGATATGGCAAAAGGATGTACTACGGTTCTGAATGTCCAAAAAGCATGTAAGAATGGTAAAATGTCAACTGCATTTTGTTTTGGCAAGCACAGAGTAATGTTTTGGGTTTACTGGTTAGTGTAACGATTGGTGTCAGCAAAACAGATTTTCTGTTTATTGGTGATCTGCAGTATCACCAATAATACAGATGCTATACCTGATTATGTGGTGATCTGCAATATCACCAATAATGCTGGTATAGCCAGACACAGGAACAACGAATGTGAGATAGTGTTTGGTGCAACAGTAATGAGGAAGAGGAGATCTCCCGAGGAGCGGGCGACTCAGAAAGTACTGCAGCCAATGATCACCTGAGGAGCAGGTGATTCAGACTGTACTGCAGCCAGTGGACACCTGAGGAGAAGGGACCACTGACTGTGCTGCAAGGATGATCACCTGAGGAGCAGGCGATTAAGACTATACTGCAGCCAGTGGACACCTGAGGAGCAGGGACCACTGACTGTGCTGCAAAGGCTGATCACCTGAGGAGCAGGTGATTACAAACAGTGCTGTAAAGGCTGATCACCTAAGGAGCAGGTGATTAAGACTATACTGCAGCTAGCGGACACCTGAGGAGCAGGTATTACAGACAGTGCTGCAATGGCTGATCACCTGAGGAGCAGGTGATTAAGACTATACTGCAGCTAGCGGACACCTGAGGAGCAGGTGTTACAGACAGTGCTGCAGCTGAGCTTCACCTGAGGAGTAGGTGAAGGCTACTACAGATCCCTCACCAGTGGCTAGGCCCACTGGTGAGGACAGGAAGGTCAGACAAGCAGAGTAGGCAAAGTACGGACAGATAAAGTACAAAGACAGAAGGCTGATTCAGTGTCAAGTTCAGGCAGAGTCGGCAACAGGAATCAGATGGGCAGAGGTACAGAATCAACAAGCAGGAGAAAAGTCAAAGGAAGCAGAAGGTCATAACAGATAATACAATGCAATTAGTACTTTAAGCTATCAACAGAATCTGGCTAACTGGAGCTGGGGATCCACACTTATGCTGAATACACACGTTGAGATTTCCCGTTCGATTCCCGGGATCGAACGGATCTAATCGATTATTTCCAACATGCTCGATTTGGATTTCGATCATTTCTGACGTCGATTTGGCATACTTAACATGCAAATCGACGGCAAAAACGATCAAAATCCGAATCGAGCATGTTGGAAATAATCGATTCGATCCGTTAGATCCCGGGAGTCGAACGGGAAATCTCAACGCGTGTATTCAGCATAAGTGTGGATCCCCAGCTCCAGCTGGGATCTGACTAGGGTCTGAGCGCTAACACGTTAGCTTTCGCAACAGCAGACACGGGGCAACTGACAGACTAGTACTATATATACAGAGATGCTCCGCAGCGCCGCCCCCATCACTCAGCCAATCCAAAGTACTGTTGGAGTCAGGTGACTTGGCAGATCAGCTGACTCCCCTTCTATTCGCATAAAGGTGCTGTCGCCTGGCGCGCGCGTGCATAGCCCTCAATCTATGTGCAATAGAAGGACCAGGCAGAGCAGCAGCATGTAACTGCGCGGCAGAGCCCTCCGGCTGATACGCGGAGATAGCCGCCATGCCGCTTGCCTCTGCAGCGGTATCTCCGCTATCTATTACAGTTAGTCCCTGCTATTATCATTTACACTTGCAAAAAATAAATCTAAAGCTAACTTTTAAAAAAGCGGTAAAGTTAACAGTTCTGAATTTTGTATGAACTAGTTCCAAATTTTGTATGAACTAGTTCCGAATTTTGTATGATAAAGTACACTTATAAACTGGGATAAGAGTAAAATCACCAACAATGAAGATTCAAAATGTAGGTTCCCTAAAACATAAGCAGATCATTTGTAAAAAAAAAAAAAAAGAAAGAAAAAAAGGCATTTGAGGACTGTCGTCAATATTGTTTTTACTTGACAGTTACGTCTATCCAAGTGACAAAATTTTAGCGTTAATTCTTTGTTTAATGTCACACAGGCATTTTTTAAACAAGCGTTTAACTTATCTCTAAATGCAGTGAGCCACAACAGGTCATGTATTGCCTTTATCATGTATTTATTGAGTCCTTTCAAGTGAATTGAAGGTCAGACATTTTTGCAACATTTGTGTCTCTGCCAAGAGCGTTAAAGTTGGACAGCCGCTCTCCTCTATCAGTACATTTAGGATAATGAAATGTCATGCGGCACTGTTTCCAAAATATGTCACTAGTGCTGTTCCAGACAGAGGTTTATTTTTATTTATGGGGAACATGAAAACCTTCACAGCATGTCTGAAAGAGCTGTCAGCTAATTAGCCATAACAATATCAACCCTAAAATGTTTAATAACGGTTTTCCACAATCAATTTTACGTTGAATTATTACCATATATTCTGTTTAGACGAATGCAGAGATTATATTGCAAATAAAAAATCAACTGCTTTAAAAAAAATATTTCATATTGGCAATGGCACTAAAAATGTGACTTGCAGATTCCAAGCAGTCATGAAAAACGTCTAAGTCAAGCTCTTTAACCATTTGATTGTGATACATTGTCATGTCTGTACCTGTAATTCACATCCATAGAATAGAACCAGCTCATCTTAGCAGCTAAAGTGCTGGGAAAAAAAGCATAAGCTAGCATCAGCTGCTACAAGATTACTTTAACCACTTCCCCTCCCCCAGGACGAGTAACTATGTCCCTGCAAAACCCCTCTTCTTCTTGCAGGGATGTAGCTACAATGTCCCTTCCCGCTGCACACTCTCACTGGCGCTGTCATTCACAAGAACCGATACTGACACGTCCAGGCATTACTTTCTGTTTGCGTAGAAATACTACGCACAGGAAAGTTGTGCGCGAGGACATCTTGTGGCCAAATAGTAAAATTACATCTACAAACATTTTTTTTTCATTAACAGATGTTTTTTACATTTAAAATTAACCTCTTACCTCCCACACTCCCCAATAGTTACCCCCCAAAAAATGTGTAATATATATATATATATATATATATATATATATAATATATATATATATATATATATATATATATATATATATATATATATATACATATACAATTAAAAAAATACATAAATAGTTACCTTAGGTACTGAACTTTTTTTTTTTTAATATGTATGTCAAAAGAACAGGGTATATTACCGTTACTTTTTAAATTATGGGCTTGTTGCTGTTGCAGACTTTGTTGTACCTTGAACTATGTTTTCGTTATGTCACTACTTGTAAAGACGCACTTTTATATTGAATTGTTTATCTGTTTAAACTGAAAATTAATTTTAAAAAATTGTGAAAAATGATGGGCTTGTGATTAAGTAATGGATGCAAAACTGAAAAACTGCACCTTTATTTCAAAATAAAATATTGGCTCTATACATTATACTAGGGAAAAATGTTAAATGTTGCAATAACCGTGACAAACGGGTAAATAAAATGTGTGGGTTTTAACCACTTGAGGACCACAGTGGTAAACCTTCCTAAGACCAGGCTCTTTTTTTCATAATTGGCCACTGCAGCTTTAAGGCCAAGCTGCAGGGCCGCACAACACAGCACACGAGTGATTTCCCCCCCCCCCTTTTCTCCCCACCAACAGAGCTCTCTGTTGGTGGGGTCTGATCACCCCCCAGTTGTTTGTTTGTTTTTTAATCAATATTTATGTTCGGTTTTTTTTATGTTTTTTACTATTTCTTGAATTATTTATTTTTTTAAAAACCCCTCCCTCTCCCCCCAGCCGGCCAATCAGGCGATCGGCTGTCATAGGCTTCTGCCTATGAGAACCGATCGCTCTCTTGTGCCCCAGGGGGACAGCCATGTCACATGGCTTATCGCAGCGCTGCACTGTGTAAATAGACGGCAATCACGCCGTCTAACAGTCTCCCGAGTGGCAATAGCCGCTCGGGAGACTGAGGACGGGGCGGAGCTCCGCCCCCCGAGAAGGAGATGCACGCGCACCCTGCTCGCAATCTCCTTCAGTAGCTGGCTCCAGGACCTGACGCCAATTGGCGTTAGGTGGTCCTGGGGCTGCTGCGGCGGCCGCGCCCATTGGCGTGGAGCGGTCTTTGAGTAGTTAATTACAGTAGCATGTATTATTTTAAAACTATAATGACAGAAAACTGAGAAATAATAAATGTTTCTCTTATTTTTCCTGTTAAAACACAGAATCAAATAATTCTAAAAAGTACCCCCAAAGAAAGCCTAATTGGTGGCAAAAAAATCCCAAGATATAGATTGTTTTGTTGTGATAAGTAGTAATAAAATTATAGGCGAATGAATGGAAGGAGCGCTGACATGTGAAAATTTCTCTGCTTTTTTTAAGGGGAAAAACCCTTGGAGGTAAATTGGTTAAAGTGAACCAGAGATCACACGATCTAAAGAATCGATACTTCCTCCAGCCCCTTATGCACGAGTCCCTCGCCATCCTCCCGCAATATGCCATTCAGCCACGATCAGCCCCGGTAACTGGCTCAGGCTCGTCAGTCCGGGTCTACTGCACATGAAGACCCAGACTGGACCTGACTGAGCCTGTTATCGGGGCTGATTGCGGCTGGACGGCAGACCAAAGGAGGATGGCAATAGCTTAATCACTACTAATTACAATGAAATGATCTATATCTTGTTTTTTTCACCACCAATTGGGCTTTTTGGGTTTGATATTTGTTTTCAGTAATTACTTTATTTTCTATGCATTTTAAAGGTAAAAACAAGGAATAAAATGAAAAAATACACTATTTCTCCAATTTCATGTGCTATGGTTTTAATATAAACACTGCTACTGTACATAAAACCCACACATTGTATCTGTCTATTTGTCCTGGTTATCACAAGATTTTAATTATGTCCCTAGTACAAAGTATGGTGACAATATATTATTTGGAAATAAAGGTGTATTTTTTCTTTGGTGTTTTTTTTCCCACTATTTTCACGCGCACATGAATGCACATGCACGCGCGGGAGCGCGCACATGCATGCACTGACTTTTATAAAAATGTCCTGGAGCCATTAAGATGCTCTAGCAGGACATTTTTATAAGTCAGCATGTCATTAAGTGGTTAACCATTTCTGCCGCCCGGACGTGAAGCTCACGTCCGGGCGGCTGCTCAGCTGCGGTGCCGTGCTTTGGCGCGCTCCCGCGTGCGATCACGCCCCCATGCCCCGTGCTGTCCCCCGGTAGCCCTGGGATCAGTGAACGGGAACATGGTTCCCGATCACCGATCCGTGTCCTCAGCAGAAAAACCAAAGCGCTCTTACAAGAGGTTTCAGTCTTTCTGCACGTAACATTTTCCACGTCCCCCTTGTGCTTCCGGTTAGCGAGAAGCACAAGGAGGGAAAAAAACTCAAGGTGGCCATCTTGTGGCCAAATAGTAAAACTACATCTACATATTTTTTACATTACAATTTACACATATAATAACATTAAAAATTAACTGTTTATTTCCCACACCAAAATATTACCCAAATAAAATTTTTAATGGAAAAAAAAATTATAATAAAAAAAAAAAAGACATAAATAGTTACCTAGGGTCTGAACTTTTTAAATATGCATTTGAAGGGGGTATACTACGAACATTTTTTAAATTATAAGCTTGTAAATAGTGATGGACGCAAAACGGAAACAATGCACCTTTATTTCCAAATAAAATATTGGCGCCATACATTGTGATAGGGACAAAATTTAAATGGTGTCTTTACCGAGACAAACAGGCAAATAAAATACATAGGTTTTAATTATGGTAGCGTGGATTATTTTAAAGCTATAATGGCCGAAAACTGAGAAATAATGAATTTTTTTCCATTTTTTTCTTATTAATCCTGTTGCATTTATAAAAAAAAATAATTCTTAGCAAAATGTACCACCCAAAGAAAGCCTAATTAGTGGCGGAAAAAACAAGATACAGATCAATAAATTGTGATACGTAGTGATAAAGTTATTAGCGAATTAATGGGAGGTGAAAATTGTTCTGATGCATAAGGTGAAAAATCCCCGCGGGCTGAAATGGTTAAAGAGGCACTCCAGTGAAAATAAAGTAATGAACAAAAGTGCTTATTTTTTACAATAATTATGTATGAATGATTTAGTCAGTGTTTGCCCATTGTAAAATCTTTCCTCTCCCTGATTGACATTCTGACATTTATCATATGGTGACATTTTTACTGCTGGCAGGTGATGTCAGTGAAAGTAGCTGCTGCTTGTTTTTTTGGCAGTTGGAAACAGCTGTTATTTCCCACAATGCAACAAGGCTCCCACAGTGTGATGTCAGCACCAAGGTCTTGAGGCAGGGGTTTTCAGCCATACAGAGCCCCCTGATGATCCGTTTAAGAAAAGGAAAAGATTTCTCATGGGAAAGGGAGTATCAGCTACTGATTGGGATGAAGTTCAATCCTTGTCACGGTTTCTCTGTAAAGGTAATGTGAAACCTTTGGGTCTGGGGACCACTGGCAGTGCTTTTTGGAAATTGCAAAACGCTTGCAATTAAATTCTGAATCGCTTCTGCAATTGTAACCTATTTTGGTTCCTGGACGTAGAAACTACGTCCAGGAACCATGCGCGCTACTGCGCGCTCCCACGGCCGATCGCTCGCGTGCACGTGCGCTATTGGCCCGTGGTTCGTTAGCCAGGCAATTAGTGAATCGGGCTATGGTGCCCGATCACTGATTCCTCTCCCCCGCTGAAAAAGCGACAGCTTCTCTCGGAAGCTTCGCCTTTTCTGGCTGCTACCTCCCCCATGCGTCGCTCTAAGCGTGTGTTACGCTTAGAGTGACGTCATGTAAACAAACTCATGGCTGCCATCTTGTGGCCAAAAAGTAATACTACAACCAAAAGTAAAAAAAAATTAAAAACAACACACATTTACATTTTAAACCTATTGTTTACATCCCACCCTCCCAAAACTACCCAAATAAAATGTTTAATATAAAAAAAAAAAACATTACAATAAAAAAAAATAACACGTAAATATTTACCTAAGGGTCTAAACTTTTTAAATATCAATGTAAAAAATGATATATTTCTATATTTTTTTTTATTTTAAACTTGTAAATAGTGATAGATGCAAAACGGAAAAAATGCACCTTTATTTCCAAATAAAATATTGTCGCCATACATTGTGATAGGGACATAATTTTAACGGTGTAATAACCGGGACATATGGGCAAATACAATACGTGACTTTTAATTATGGAGGCATGTATTATTTTAAAACTATAATGGCTGAAAACTGAGAAATAATGATTTTTTCCGTTTTTTTCTTATTCTTCCTGTTAAAATGCATTTACAGTAAAGTGGCTCTTAGCAAAATATACCCCCCAAAGAAAGCCTAATTGGTGGCGGAAAAAACAAGATATAGATCAGTTCATTGTGATAAGTAGTGATAAAGTTATAGGCTAATGAATGGGAGGTGAACATTTCTCAAGTGAAAACGACGGACCGCGAATGGGTTAAACATGATTCCCAGACCTTATACACTTCCTGCCCTCTTTCTCCTCTTCCTTGACTTACATTAACCCCCTTGCAGGTTATCCCGAGCTCAGCTCGGGGTAACCTGCGCAGGAGGATTCCTCAGGCCCCGCTGGGCCGATTTCTATCAAATAAAAAGCAGCACACGCAGCCGGCACTTTGCCAGCCGCGTGTGCTGCCTGATCGCCGCCGCTCTGCGGCGATCCGCCGCGAGCAGCGGCGAAAGAGGGTCCCCCCAGCCGCCCGAGCCCAGCGCAGCCGGAACAAACAGTTCCGGCCAGCGCTAAGGGCTGGATCGGAGGCGGCAGACATGACGTCACTCCGGTCGTCGCCATGGCGACGAGGAAAGCGAAACAAGGAAGGCCGCTCATTGCGGCCTTCCTTGTTACTTTTGATCGCCGGAGGCGATCGAAAGTGCGGAACCGGAGCGCCCTCTAGTGGGCTTTCATGCAGCCAACTTTCAGTTGGCTGCATGAAATAGTTTTTTTTTAATTTAAAAAAAACCCTCCCGCAGCCTCCCTGGTGATTTTAATAGAACGCCAGGGAGGTTAAAGAAGACCTGAAGTGAAATGTATATAGAGGCTACCATATGTATTACCTTTTAAACAAATGAAATTGCCTGGCTGTCCTGCTGATCCTCTACCTTAACACTTTTAGACATAGAACAAGTATGCAGATCAGATCTTCGTGACATGTCATATCATGTGATCAGGACCCATAGAATGATGTTGGGATTACAGCACCACTTGGTAGTGGAAGAGGAGAGCCGATCCTGATCAGGTAAATATGAAGCGCTCCTTGAGCTGTTTTGCACCCAAAGAAAGCCTAATTAGTGGCGGAAAAAACAAGATACAGATCAATAAATTGTGATACGCAGTGATAAAGTTATTAGCGAATGAATTGGAGGTGAAAATTGTTCTGATGCATAAGGTGAAAAATCCCTGCGGGCTGAAATGGTTAAAGAGGCACTCCAGTAAAAATAAAGTAATGAACAAAAGTGCTTATTTTTTACAATAATTATGTATGAATGATTTAGTCAGTGTTTGCCCATTGTAAAATCTTTCCTCTCCCTGATTGACATTCTGACATTTATCATATGGTGACATTTTTACTGCTGGCAGGTGATGTCAGTGAAAGTAGCTGCTGCTTGTTTTTTTGGCAGTTGGAAACAGCTGTTATTTCCCACAATGCAACAAGGCTCCCACAGTGTGATGTCAGCACCATGGTCTTGAGGCAGGATTTTCAGCCATACAGAGCCCCCTGATGATCCGTTTAAGAAAAGGAAAAGATTTCTCATGGGAAAGGGGGTATCAGCTACTGATTGGGATGAAGTTCAATCCTTGTCACGGTTTCTCTTTAAAGGTAATGTGAAACCTTTGGGTCTGGGGCCCACTGGCAGTGATTTTTGGAAATTGCAAAACGCTTGCAATTAAATTCTGAATCGCTTCTGCAATTTTAAACATGATTCCCAGACCTTATACACTTCCTGCCCTCTTTCTCCTCTTCCTTGACTTACATTAAAGAAGACCTGAAGTGAAATGTATATAGAGGCTACCATATGTATTACCTTTTAACCAACTGAAATTGCCTGGCTGTCCTGCTGATCCTCTACCTTAGCGCTTTTAGCCATAGAACAAGTATGCAGATCAGATCTTCGTGACATGTCATATCATGTGATCAGGACCCATAGAATGATGTTGGGATTACAGCACCACTTGGTAGTGGAAGAGGAGAGCCGATCCTGATCAGGTAAATATGAAGGGCTCCCTGAGCTGTTTTGCATTACGCTGCAGCAGCCCTGCCCCAAGTTTTATAAAACAAGATAACTCAGGCAGGGTAGTTAAAAGCTGATAAGTATGTGTTTGTGTTTAGATTCAGTAAATATTTTTTTTACTTTCTCAATTTTTTTCTATTTACTTTTAGTTTTTAGTCAGGGTGGGTAAAAGATTCTGCTTCTGTAATTGTACCACTGGACTTTTATCTATTTGGGATACTCTCCATATTTGCAATTTAGAAGGCACTCTGCTTATCTGTTATTTGGATATGGGCGCTCTAAGTATATATATATATATATATATATATATATATATATATATATATATATATATTCTTTTTTTGGGTGGAGTGGGAAAGCACATTTGTTATTTGGGGTGGGGTACTCTGTCTAATTATGCTTTTTTGGGGGATGCTTCACCTTATTACGTTGGGGAGAGACACACTGTCCAATTATGATGCTTGAAGAGGCACCCTGCCTATCTAATAATTTAGCAGCAGAGGAATTTGTGCATCAAACACTAAGTTAAACCTGATATATCTGACTGTGCAAATTTGGCCTAATTGACTTAATCATGGGGCCTTGCTCATGCAAATTTGCATGTGCTTTCGCATGCCATAATATGCAGGGTCTAAAACTAATTCACCGCAAAACGATTGGCCTGCTGGGATTAGTTTGTGCAACATTTAGCACTATCCAGGGGCGCCACGGGGAGGCTCCCCCATGCCCCCATCAACTGGGGAGCCACAGAGCTCCAAGCCCTCTCACTACTCGGAAATCCTGTAGCAGCACCTTGGAGGGGGAGGCTGTGAAGTGCAGGCGACCCCTCCAAGCATGGCTGGCACTGGGAAAAGCCGCTCGCACCCGCCTCCCAAAAAAAAAAAACAAGCACCTACCTTACAATGTCCATGTGTATCATTACACTCTGCCATATGAGCACGACTTGGGATCAACACATGAAAGGGGAGTGAAGCATGGATGGACCACCCAAAGATTGTGGGGCTCAGGGGTGGCTCCCACGCAACACACCCCGGGGTGGGGGGGAGGACAGGCGCAGACAGCTCGATTTGGGGCGAACACCACCCAGAGAAAGCCATCCACCAACTGGCTCCAAAGAAAAGAAATGTAGTAACACAGCAGCAGAGGAATGTGTGCATGAAACACCAAGTTAAACCTGATATATATGGCTTTGCAAATTTGGCCTAATTGGCTTAATCACGAGGCATTGCTCATGCAAATTTGCATTTGCTTTTGCATGCCATAATATGCAGGGTCACTAATTCACTGCAAAACGGTTGCCCTGCGGGGATTAGTTTCTGCAACATTTAGCACTAGCCAGGGGCACCACGGGGAGGCTCCCCCATGCTCCCATCTACCAGGGAGCAGCAGAGCCCCGAGCCCTCTTACTGCTCGGAAACCCTGTAGCAGCACCCCGGAGGGGGAGGCTGGGAAGTGCAGGTAACCCCTCCAAGCGTGGTTCGGCGCCAGGGAGAGCTGCTCGCACCCGCCTCCCAACAAATAATTTTTCAGATGGATAATCATTGTAACTACAATATTTGGAGGGCTGTCTGCCTAATTATGTTATTTCTCAATGGAATGTGGCTGCCTTTTGGTAATATTTACATGTAATATCTATCTACCTGTCCTTAGTTTTTACATTTTCATTAGAATTGTCACAAATATATTGTAGGATATTGTTTTATTGTATTGCTGCACTATTAGGTTATACTTTTATTTGGCCCCCACTTTCAAACTGTCATGTACTTTACTCCTTTTTGCTGCATATTTTCTTTTTTCCCCTCTGCACATTCCATGAGACATGACTGTACATATTATATGGCACATGACTTGTTTCACGTGGGACATATCTTATTTGACTAAATATACTAGGTGTACCTACCTAGGTTCAATCAGTAAAAGTTGTACTTAATGCACACCTGAAGTGACATGATGAGATAAACATGGGTACAGGTACATACAGTACTAGCCCTACTAAGGCCTGGGACACTGCAGAGTGCTTTTAGATCCGACCAGCATTGCATTTGCATTTTTTTTTTAAATGCTCCCATTGACTTGCATAAATCACGGAAAATAAAAACTCCATTCAAGTTCTATGCTCTATCTACCTTTAGTAAAACACATACAATAAATTATCTCTTTCATTTTCACTTCAGGTTTACTGTAATTTTTCTAGTCTAGCCCAGCAACAGTCTCAAGAAAGATAAATTTGCCCCTTTGTTAAAAGTTTAAGCACTCCAGCAGAGAGACCATGCTACATAGAATTTACGAGCATGCCACTCTATGACCGTAACTGCAAATTACTGAGTATTTGAAAACCCTCATTAGTAAAATCTGCACTCGATATTGTCAAATTCATTATAAAACTTTGCCGTGGCCTTCATTTGTAACTAATTAAATTGTTGTGTAAATTTGCCTGGAATAGGATCAAGGAAGAATCCAGATTACTAAACAAATATTGAATGTACTATTTTGTTTTCATATTAATTACTGTTTTTCTTTTTTCCAGGGCTTTTGCATTTCCTGCCACCAGATCTTCAAAGGTGATCCATGTGACACAGGACATTTGATAAACAGGTATTTTTTTTTAATGTTTGATTGCGTAAATTGCTCTTTATCTGCATAAATAAGCAAATAGCAATGAAGATTTTTATGCTGGTCAATATTTTATCCCATATCTTCTCCTGTTGATCTAATTCATGTGTTCTAAAATAAACTGACTAGTTCTGATCTAGCAAATAGTAGAATGCATAGAGAACTCATGCCAGACCACAGAACATTCAGCAATCTTTCTGATTAGGCAATGTACTCTCCTCTGAGAACGAGCTGTTCTGGAATAAAGTTGATGGAAATATACTAGAAGTTGTTACATGTCAGCTCAAGTCACTTTTCCATGCTACCACGAATAAAGCAAGATAGATAGGTATAGTTGGTAGGCTGATGGAAAGGAAACATCAAGAACACCTGCAAATTGTGCTGCACTTCCAAGCAAATTTTGCCCATTAAATACTCTAGGTATTCTATCAATCCATTTGCGACCGTACACTGCTTATATTTCTGTATCCTGATTGTTATTAGAAATTGGGCTCAGTTTGGCTTTAAGCAATGCAGGTTCAATAATCCTTGCCTTCGAAGGTTAATTTGATTTACAATTACTCACACCATAGGCTAGGGCTTTGAAATGTGCAATGAGGCCAATTCAAAAGAATCAAAAGAAATTGTACACATAAGGGAGACTTCAATAACCATTCCAAGATCCTGAAGAAAAGATTCCAGAAACTCCCAATTAACTTTTTGGGGACCAGCAGCCTAACCCTCCTTAAGGACCAGGGCATTTTACCTGAAGGGGGGGGAGTGCATTTGGGGGGTCAGGCAGCCGGATCCCCAGCTTAGATAGCTAGGCATTTGTGTCCACTGTGTGGCCATGTGTCCCCAATACAGCCAGAAGCCTTTACTCACCTCTTTGGGTCCTGCGATGAGCAGCTCTAGCCCCCTCCGCTCTGGCCGGCATCTCTGCTCGCATTGACTCTCAGTTCCGGGTTGCGGCTTGATGACGTCATCAACGAGTCAGAGTGAGCAGAGATGCCGGCCAGAGCGGAGGGGAGCGACGATCGTCGGGGGAACGTCAGGAAGGTGAGTGGATCCTCTTCTTACCCGCCTACCGCAGCTGTTCTGTAGTGATCACTACAATCCACTGGCGATCGTAGTGATCACGTGATCAGGAGCCAATCGCGATGGTCCCTGATCGCTGAGGGGAGATGTCAGCTGTCATGAGACAGCTTAATCTCCCCTCTTGGGTGCGCACGATCACAGCGGGACGCTTAGTTTACGAGGATGTTGAATCTACGTCCAGTTAGAACGGCAGCACCACCTGCTGCATGTAGATTCAAACTACGTCGGTCCGCATTTGGTTAAGCCAGGAAGATTGCCTTATTCCTAAACAATAAACAACAAACAAAATAACGAAAGAAAAATAAAACTCCCGGTTATTATAAACTATTCAGGAAAACACATTTTCACCGAATATTTTTCTATCCTACTCAGTGATCCCATTCTAGCACAAATCCAGCCCAAAAGGCCATCGATCATATACAGACATGGTAAGACTATATGCAACTACATGACACCCAGCAAACTACAAACAGGACACTGTGAATCACCTAAAAAGAAACTTGTGGAGACAGGTTGCTATGTGTGCAACTCCCCCAGATGCGTCTGTTATTCTATTATAAATGGATCAACTTATTTTAGCCCCCGTTACTGCTCAAAAACGTCTATTACAAGCCACATGAACTGTGTAAGTACTTTTGTTGTTTATTTATTATCATGCTCTTGTAATTTGTTTTATGCAGACCTTCCAAAAACATATTAATAAACATCGGTCAAATATTACTAATGGTGAATTAAAAAAAAGTCTTATGTAAAGCAGCTCCCTGCTCCATCACTGCCCCCCTCCCGCTCACAGTGCTCAGGGCAGTCGCCTGCCTGGCCTGGCCATAGAAATGGGGCTGGTTTTAAAGGACAACTGTAATGAGAGTTATATGGAGGCTGCCATATTTGCTTCCTTTTAGGCAATGCCAGTTGCCTGGCTATCCTGATGATCCTCTGCCTCTAATACTTTTAGCCATAGATCCTGAACAAGCATGCAACAGATCAGGTGTTTCTGACATTATTGTCAGATCTGACCTGATTAGCTGCATGTTTGTTTCTGGTCTGATTCAGACACTACTGCAGCAAAATAGACCAGCAGGGCTGCCATGCAACTGGTATTGCTTAAATGTACAATACGCTTTATGATCTTCTACGCTTGTGAGTGCAATTTTCTCATATTTTAAAGTATTAAAAAGGTTTTACACTATTTGGCGCTTTTTAAGTCTTAGATTACTTCGTGAGTGGAAGTGAGCTTTACCATATCCCCTGTCTATGCCTTATATCCAGACCTCCGGATTAGTTGGAGGCTGACTGGGTGAGTGCAGGAGCATTGGGGGGAGTGTGATCCTGCACGAGGTGGAATTGAAGTTCACTTTGATTGGTGATGGGCAATTTTTGAGTGTTGGATTACGCTATGTGCCCTTTCTCTTTACATTCTATGTGACGTGTTGGCCAAGCTACAAAGGAATTCGTTTACAGTTCTGGGAAGTCCAGTCGGGTATCCATGAAGTCTGGATGGTGACTCTTTGATAAACTGAACTTTGTGAGGTGTTTGAGCCGTGAGCGCTTCTGAACTCTTATGCATATTGATTCTTATTATCCGCTCGTTTTTCTTATCTTTTTGCATTGTTCGCAATGCAGAATCGAGCAACGAAAGATCGGGTGGGAAATCGGACGTGGCGGAAATTATCTATCGAGCCAACTAAATGGCTCAGAATTGAGCCGTGTATTCCCAGCATAAGAAAAAAAATTTGTCAGCATATGAATCTCTTATAGAGAACTGTAATACAAGCTAAGACAAAAAAACATGCCTATTACAAATAGGCCATCATAGTTGTGTAGGTAACTATACATTACTGGACTAGTATTTTATAATGTGAACAAAATCAGACACTAGCATCTATAAGGCCTGGAACCCACTGAAATCAGCAAACGCGATACGCAACCGCTAGCGTTTTGTCTGAGCGGTTTGCAAGCGGATTCATGCGTGTTTTCGCAACATTGTATTTTTTTGCTTAGCGGTTGCGTAGCGTTTTGCGTTTCGTGTTTTTATCCTGATGGGTCCTGTGAATTATTTTTCATTTTGTTACAGTGTGCTGAACCGCAAAACGCTAGCAAAACCGCTCAGTTTAGGTTTTGCTGAGCGTTTCCGCTAGCGTTTCAGTACTTTACATTGAAGCGCTAACGCTCCCAAAATGCTGCACGTCCTGCGTTTGCGTTTCTGGGAAACGCAAACGCTCCTGTGGAAGTTGCCCCATCCATTAACATTAGCCCAGCGTTTTGGCAAAGTGCTAGTGTATCGCAGCGCTGCCAAAACGCTGCCAAAAGTGCTCCCGTGGGTTCCAGCCCTTACAGAGCATGTGCAATTTCAGGAGCTTTCTGTATACTCTACATTCTATCAGTCCCTTCAGTGACAGTTGTGGCCATTCTGTCTATATGGACCCATTAACATATTGATCTTTAGTTTCAGCTGTAGCTGTTCCAAACAGCTGCAAAAGAATCTCAGTAACATAAGGATTATGATTATGATTTAAGATTATGATTAACATTCAACCTAATCATCCTGTATGAAATCATATTGCCACAGCATTAAAGACGTACCAGGGGGCGTGGCCAGCCGGCAATGTGAGTGCACGCGTCTCACAAAGCTCCCGATCTGATCCTGACTAAAGTGACCCTGATATCTGGATCTTTGCCTGCCATCAGCCTTTTAAGGACACCGGAGGAGAGCTGACACTCCAGCGCACACAAGAGCAGTGTCAGATCCACAAGTTTGCAGCCATGCCGAAGGGAGAGAGCAAAGAAGAAAGAGGCCTAGGGGAAGCGCCGCGGAGACAAGATGGCGCCGACTCGAGGCTCACACGCTCTCGTAAGACGGGCCCTCAGACTGAGGAGGTAGCAGCCCGGCTCGAGAAATTTGCCCACAAAGACTCAAAAGCAGCCCGGGGAAAGGAGGCTTCGGAAGCTGAGCAGCACAAGTCGGACTGGGCTGTAACGGAGGGAGAACTGGAGGAGCTCGAGGACCCTAATGCTACTACCGCAGATGAGGAGTGGGAAACAGCCGCTCCGGCTGTAGTACCTGCTGCGGGGGAAGATCCTGTGCAAGCCAATGACTCCGATCCTGAAGGAGGACAAAAAGAGCCTTCTCTTGGTGAGATTCTTGCCGCTATTCATACATGCAACGCGGCCATTGTTTCTCTGTCGCAGCAGACCGGTGGTATTAAAGAGGAGTTGATGCTTTTAAGACAGGATGTCTCTAAGATCAGGGATGGAACTACTGATTTAGAAAAACGTGTAAGCGATATCGAGGACACTGTGGGACCAGTGGCCAGAGATCTAAAGCGGGTGATCAAACACTCTATTGCTAACACCGACAAATCAGACGATATTGAGAATAGATTGCGCAGGAACAATGTACGTATTGTAGGTCTGCCAGAGAAGACGGAGAATTCGGATCCTACGGCTTTTATTGAAAAGTGGCTACTTGAAGTATTTGGGGCTGATTCCTTTTCTAAGCTTTATGCCATTGAACGGGCGCACCGTGTCCCAGCTAGACCCCCTAAGCCGGGGGCCCCACCTAGACCGATATTGGCGAAAGTCCTCCATTACCAGGACAGAGAGGTGATCCTAAGGCAAGCAAGGCTCAAAGGAAATATTCAATTTGAAGATCATAAAATCTCGTTTTATCCTGACTTTTCGGCGGAAGTCCAAAAACAAAGAGCCAAGTTCTATGACGTGAAAAAACGCTTACAGAAACTGAATCTACAATATGCCATGCTGTACCCGTACAAGCAAAAAGTCATTGCGCAGAATGAAACTCACTTTTTTTTTCACACCAAAAGAAGCAACGGAATGGCTTGATGACAATGAACAGCACCTTTCCCGGAAGATGCAAGCTGATAATGAGTAGTTGATCTCAGTTTATGTTTCTGCTCGTGGCTTGGGCTACCTATTCCAAGTTATGCTAAGGATGTGTATTCTGGGGGCCCTCCCTCTTTGTCATCTGTATATTGGGCTACTCCCTATACACACTACAAGAAAGTTTCTCCATATGGCGATGTGATTATTATGTACATCTCTATGTTATTATGCACATACAGGGTCACTTTAATCTGATACTGAGCACAGTATATTCTTGATACTATGCTGGGAAGCTGAGGCAAGGTTCAGCTTCAGTCCTCGCGAAACAAGTTGCTTATTGACTGTGAACAAACTGTAGGTTGTTTTTGATAAGATTATTAATCTTTATCCTAGTTTGTAAGAATATAATCTGGTCCCAATTTTTTATATTGGGACGTGATTATAAGTTTTTCTTTATTGTTTCTATGTTGAAGTGCAGCAGAAAATACCTTGTTAGAAAGCAGCGAGATCATGCCATGTTTCCATTTACAGTGCACTAGACAAACCCATGGCGGACTTTTCGGTGATAAGCTGGAATGTGAGAGGCTTAGCAGACCCTACTAAACGCCAAGCTATACTTACCTCTCTACAGAAATTAGGTCCGGCTGTTATTTGTCTTCAAGAGACGCACCTGACCCGTAATAACCTGAGCTGGCTATCCAAAAGGTGGCTTTCTAATACCTTTCACTCCACTCATACATCCTATTCTAGAGGAGTGTCCATTCTTATAGATGCCAAAATTCAATTTCAGCTGATTAAATCTAATATAGACCCAGAGGGGAGGTACGTAATTGTACATGGACACTTTAATTCACTCGAATGTATACTAGCAGCCATTTACATCCCCCCCCCCCCTTTCTCACCCTCCTGCTTATCACCAATTATTGAACTATTAAAAGGTAGATTGCATCTACCAATCATGTGGATTGGGGATTTTAATATGTATCTGGACCCAAAATACGACAGATTTAGATCAAAATCCCTGAACTCCCAGCCCTCCCCCCTAGCCAGGCTCTTAGAGGAGCTTGCACTAGTGGATATTTGGCGGTGTGCACATCCAAACGATCATATATACTCTTGTTTCAGTAGAACCCACATGTCTCTCTCTAGAATTGATCTTGCGATAGGAAATCAACCCTTATTATCTCTAATTGACCAGGCAGAATACTTGGTAAGATCACTCTCTGACCATTCCCCTCTCAGGGTTAAATTTAACAATCCTTTAAAGGTAACTAAACCAAGACTACCCTGGAAGTTAAATCCCTTCTGGCTTACGCTGTTTAATACACACAAGGAAATTATACAGGAAATTAACATGTTCTTTCATTATAATAATGACCATTCTAAGTACAGGATTACCTGGGAAGCGTTCAAAGCTTTCCTTAGGGGAATTTTTCTGAGGGAAGTCAATAAAATTAGGTCTAAGACTAGAGAGAGACATGCTGGCTTAATTAGACAAGTGATGGAGACAGAGACTGCCTATGTGGCAGAACCTACCGATACAAAAAGGGCCTCTTGGATCCAAGCACAGGACCTGCTGAAGGAATTCTTAATCACCAAAGCCAATCACAAAAGGCTATTTCTGAAGCAGGCTTTTTTTGAAAGTGGGGAATCTGGGGATCAAACAGGCCATCTACTTTCTGTAATCACAAAAGCCCAAACCCCGATAGGTCATATTAGTGCACTAGTAACGCCCAATAGGGACCTAGTCTCTGACAAGCTGAGTATTGTGAAGGAACTTCAGAGATTTTATATTGATTTATACTCGTCTAAAGTGAATTACACCCCAGAGGAATTAACAGAATATTTGAATTCCATTCCCTTACTTAATCTAAGTGAGAAAGACAGAGCCTTGTTGGATGCGCCTATTACGCTTGAGGAACTTGAAATTGCGGTTAGCTCGTTCCCCGGCAATAAAGCTCCGGGGTGCGACGGCCTCCCGATCGAAGTGTATTAACGCTACTCTGAGTTGATATTGCCACACCTGCTAGAGGTCTTTAATGAATAATTCTGTAGGGGGGCTCTACCAAGTTCCATGTCTGAAGCAACTATTATCTTGATCCCGAAGCCAGGAAAGGATGCCCTAAAGGGACTCCGAGCAGTGCAGAAACTATGGAAAGATGCATATCATTTTAAAGCTCTCTTTCTCCTCTTTCCAATGACAGGTATACCGCCGCCCTACGCCTTTTTAGTTTTCGCTATATTCGCGATTGAAATTGCCGCGGCCGCAATTTCAATCGCGAAAATAAAGAAAACTAAAAGGCGTAGGGCAACGATTTAGGTGTCGCCAGAAAGAGGAGAAAGAGAGATTTAAAATGATATCCATCTTTCCATAGTTACATTGTATTACACAGGCCGACTTTTTCTGCTGAATGGAGCTGCTGACACTGGGGAAAGTGTCGTCCTGTGTAATACAAGAAACTATGGAAAGATGGATATCATTTTAAAGCTCTCTTTCTCCTCTTTCTGGCGACACCTAAATCGTGACTCTCCCCTTTTTAGTTTTCTTTATTTTCGCGATTGAAATCGCGGCCGCGGCAATTTCAATCGCGAAAATAGCGAAAACTAAAAGGCGAATGGCGGCGGTTTATATATCATTGGAAAGAGGAGAAAGCGAGCTTTAAAATGATATGCATCTTTCCATAGTTTCTGCACTGCTCGGAGTCCCTTTAAGGCAGATTCATACAGACCAATATCTCTCTTAACGGCTGATGTTAAGATACTGTCGAAGGTCTTGGCGAATAGATTAGCTAAAGTGATAACGTCTATAATAAAACCGGATCAATCGGGTTTTATACCTTCAAAATCCACGGCCATTAATATTAGGAGAGCCTTTTTAAATATTCAATTGCAAGCAGACAACATCGGCAACAGGGCTATTTTATCGCTGGATATCGCCAAGGCCTTCGACAGTGTGGAATGGCAGTATCTATATGCGGTACTAGAGGCAATGCACTTTGGCCCGTCTTTCATTCAATGGGTCAAAACTATTTATAGTGCCCCCACAGCAAAACTTAGAGTAAATGATTCAATGTTACCGAGCTTTGCCTTAGGGAGGGGTACCAGGCAGGGATGCCCACTCTCTCCCTTGCTATTTGCGATCGCTATAGAGCCGCTGGCTGAGGTGGTTAGATCCAGTAGATCAATAAAGGGATTTAAATATGGGGAGGTGGAAGAGAAAATTGTGCTGTATGCGGACGATACGCTGCTCTTTCTACAAGATACTAACGAGTCCCTAGAAAATGCTATGCATACCCTGACGGATTTTGGCAGATACTCTGGTCTTGTTGTAAATTGGGATAAATCTTCCATACTACTTTTAGATAAGGCTGAATCTGTTCTGCCAAGATCGTGTGATCAAATCCAAAAAGTTAACACTTTTAAATACTTGGGAATAGTGATATCAGCTGATGCTGCTGAGTATGAAACGCTCAACTTCTCCCCACTGATAATTAAGATACGTCAAAAACTTAAAACCTGGTCCAGACTATTACTATCCCCAGTTGCTCGTATAAACCTACTGAAAATGGTCACTATCCCCCAATTGCTTTATCTCTTGCATAATGCTCCAGTGTGGCTCTGTCTGAAGTTGCTTAAAACAAAATATTTAGGGACTTTATTTGGGGTCAAGGTAGAGTGAAAATTAAGCTACAATATTTACAATATTCTAAGGAAGAGGGAGGGCTGGCTGTTCCAAATCCGTGGGTGTATTATCTTGCCTCACAAATGCAACACCTAGTAGGTTGGGAGGAGGCTGACTTAATGGACTCTAGTAGGCTGCTACTTAATAAGGTGCTGGGGTTTAACTCCATTTACGCTGCCTTAGAAGCAGGGATATGTGGAGCTAAAAATAGAAAGGAATACACTCTTTTACTCATGCAAAAAGTTTGGGATAGGGTGCGTGTAATGCAAGATGTCCAAGGAATTACCATATATACCCCGTTATATGCCCGACCCCGCTTTCAGGAACTGGCCAACTTGGATTTTTTAAAGTACTGGTCCAGAGAGGGAACTCTATCATTAAATCAGGTGTTGACTGAAAATGAGCATGTGAAGCCATTACCTGATCTTCTGGGTATTTTGAATAGACCCCATACTATTTTATTGAACTTTCAATATATGCAACTAAAACATGCAGTTGATAGGCAGCGCGTGGCGCATTCTTTACGGTTGCAACCGGCGCCGCTTTTTAACCTAGTGAACCAATATAAGGGGCGTAGCGGCTTTATTTCAGTATCATACTCTATGATACTGGGATTATTCCTGAAAAAGTTCCCTCTCAAATGTTTTAATAAATGGCTTGAAGAGCTGGGTGAGTTAACGGAAGAGGAATGGGTTAACTTCCTTCAAAATGTCCCCTTGGTATCTACCAATGCCTCTCAAAAGTTGTCCCAACTAAACATTCTGTATAGGAATTTATTAACCCCAAAGAGACTTTACTTTATGAAGTGTGGAGATGATCCGATTTGTCCAAGGTGTTGCAGAGAGCATGGAGACTTGATTCACATGTTATGGCGGTGCCCAAAGTTGCATAGATACTGGGGGGATGTGATGGATAATATAGATATGGTTGCTAAACAAAAAATAACTAGATCGGTAGTTATTTGCATTTTGGGTTCATCCTTGGATTTGAAAGTACAAGAAAAGGTACAAATAATGATTCTGCGCTTACTATTTCAAGCTAGAAAGCTAATTCTAATGCAATGGAAAAGCTCAAACCCCCCTAAAGTAGAAGATTGGATAAAACAAGTAAATGCCTACCTAAAGCTGGAAAAAGTTATCTACCAGCATAAAAAAGCAGAGGGGAAGTTTGACTCAATTTGGGCTGGGTGGTTAGACACCCCGGGTCTCCCGGACATTCCACTAATTCAAGATAGGTTATTTTCAGGAGGTTCATAAGGGGTTTGGTCGAGGCTGCTATATTGTTATGATTCCTTATAAAGCAATTCGTTTGTGGTGTATTGTACTGCTGCACTGTTTGTATACTATATATGTATGTTGGATATATATATACTTTATACGGTTTAATAAAGGCTGTTTAAAAAAAAAAAAAAAAGACGTACCAGAGCCGAAGCTTGTGTACAAAATCATATACTTACCTAAGAAGAAAGAAGCATCTGGATCCTAATGAGGCTTCCCTCACTGTCCTCTGGTCCCCTGTCACCAAGCGCACACCCTCCAAAGATTACCGACATGTGTCTGTCAGTAATCTGATCAACGTCATGTTCCCCTTCCAGCTCGAACAAGGTCACACTGCACCTGTGCAGACACAGCCCCGTTTGTGCCTGAAAAGGAGCGGCCCTGATCAGCTGGAGGGTCCACAAGTGGCAACAGGGGGCCTGAGGACAGTGAGGGAAGTGCCCCTTAGGTAAGTATGTGCTCTGTGTAACCTCTTAACTAACTTCTTACACTGCCATAATGACATAAAAGAACTGCACTCACTTCACTTTTTTCCTCTCAGGTTTACTTTAAGGCCCTATTTACACTTAATGCTTTGCATTGAGTTGTGTCATGTTGCTTCACGCTGCGTCCCAGTTTGGCAAATGGGATGTAGGTGAGCATTCCAACATCTGTCAGGTTGTTTCTGTTATCTGTGTCCTTTGCAATAATGTGAGCCCTGGGGGAGTATCAGTGGAGGAAGAGTTTAGCCCTTTTACCAACTTGTATTGCTGTCACACACTTTCTAACAATCCCAAAGGCAGGAATTATGGATTGCAATAAAAATACACAAATAATATTAAGTTTCTGATTAGGGTTTTAAATACTGATGTCAGAGATAGATGATACTTTCTTTTTTGATAGGAAGTGAAAAAAAATCAACAAAATGATGATGATAATTATCATTATTGTTTTATAAAGCGCCAACATATTCCGTGGCACTGTACAAAGTAAGAAACAAACATGTGGTACCAAATCATACAGACAATGGTATACACCAATATACAGTACAAAGTACAGAGTTGGTACAAAATACAGAATTGGTACAAAGTAAAGAATTGGTAATAACAGTGACAAAATTAATATGAATAAATGTGTAACAAAATCCAAGAAACTTACAATGTAAATGAATAGGGGGGAACAAGAGGTGGGGTTGTATACAATATTCATACCTAGAGGCAGTGTGTTTTAGGCTATCTAGTAGGAAGTTCAACTTGGCCAGAGGTCAAAAGGTGAACAGGCCTAAGGTAATACAAAAATAAAGGTAAGGTAATTAAAAAATCTATCCAATACCAGTATAAAACTATATGTTGTCGTTAGGCTTTGGTCATGAAAAAATTCTTACAAATATATAAACTCTGAAAAATGTGTGTTACTACTGAACCAATTTGCTAAATGGACCTTCAGTTTCATATGCTTCATCAAAATGTCATTGTGCCATGACATTGCCGAGGCACCGCTTAGTATACGCTGATAAGATATAGAATGAAAGGTGATGTTTATAAGTACAGCCAGTCCTAAGAAACCATACATACTGCGATTTACAAAACATTTGTAAAATACCATGGAATTGCAGAAACTCTTTGTACGTAACAGCTCTGTCAATAAAATGATGAACGGGACATGGCCTACATCACGACAATAAATAAATAAATATTTGATTTTCTACCTAATAATTAACAACAGACAAATGCCAAACTACTTCTTAGTACACATTTCCTAAAAATGCTGTTTGAAGCATGAATGTTACCTAATATGATGTAAACAGTGACAAAACTTTTCCTAATATTTACCAAACAAATGTGATTGTGCCGCTCTGATAAAATGCTTTGGTTTGCACAAATAGACATTTTAGAAGGAAGGAAAATATTTAGAGTAACCCTTATGCTTACGGTAGCCATGCTATGCCAGATGGTTGCATGACAGTAATCAGAAGGAGGAGGTGGCCACATATTCACTTGGATTGTTAAAGAGAACCAGAGACGAAGCACCCTCATGTATCTTATTACATTTATCCGTGGGAACATGACAGTAAACACCTACCCTGCTTTTAGTTTTATTCTTCTCAGTCTAATCTATCTGTTATCAAGAATTATAAGAATCCACCGACTGATTCAGTCTAGGTTTGACCTGGAATCATTATAGCTGAGTCACTCTTCTGTGGAGTCTTTTCAAGCCCAAGCCTGTCCCCTCCTGGCTCAGATTTCCTACTCAGAGCTGTTGACATGGGAGGGGCTGCTGCTGCCCAGAAAGAAGCTCTGAAACAGACAGTGTATCTGTGTGCATTGTGCTGCCAGTCATTATCTACTGAATGCAGTTTCATTTCTATGAGAGACACTTCCTACAGGCAGCCACACAGCATTCCAGAATAATAAAGCTGAAAGCAGACAGATGAAAGGCTGCAGCAGCCCTGCTTGTCTATAGTCTCATATAGACTAGACAGCACATCCAGAACACCTCATACCCCGGCAGCAGAAGGGATATGAGCCAGCGGCCATATTGGATATTTCCTGGAGCAATAATGGATAAAAAACACTCAAAAAGGCACACCAGAGTGGCAAAATTATCAGGTAGAGCATTTATTCTTTACAAGCTATCAACTGATATGTTTATTTTGTGTGAATCGTTCATCTCTGGTTCCCTTTAAATAATACAATTAAAAGTCTGATTGCTTTTTTTTCAGCACACTAAAAAAATAAAAAAAAACCTAAATTGAGTATAATGTTTTTTCTAAGCACAGTTTTCAAGCAAAAGGCCATACGTTAAGTGATAAATTGTTTTCCAAAATCTACACTTTTTGTGCAAAATGAGGAATATGCAACTCAAAACCTTGTTTTTAAAGCGGATACGAAATGAAAAACTTACTGTAACTTGTCTATATATTGTATCTAAAGTTTAGATAGTTTACACAGCAAATCTAGCTGCAAACAGCTTCAACAGTATATTAATATTTCTTCCTGTGATACAATGAGGGCAGCCATGTTCTGTTTGTAATTATTACACACAGGCAAGCTGATCTGCATCTCCAGCCCTCAGCCTGTGAAAACTTCACTCCTCTCCCTCCTCCCCTCTGCCTCTGAAATCTTTGGCTAGTAACCTCCTCCTCCTCCTGCCCAGACTGAGCTTCCATACTGCCTTGCTACATGGGTCTGAGAGTGCCAAGGTACTGGAAAAGCTGTAGGCAAGGCTTGTTTAGTTTATAGGGAATTAGAATATTCAAACAAAAAAAAGTATTTGGCTTGAGGAATGCCCTATAAACTACATGAAAGGAACACAATTATGCGATCAGTAAAAGTTTATCTCAGATCCACTTTAAATTATAAAAATAACCATTAACCATCTGCACTCAAAAACGCACACCAAGCTGGAAATCAATATTTTGATTTTACACACAATTGTCCATTTACAGAGATATTTCTCCCACCCAGCATGGGTATGTGTAAAAATACACCCCAAAACACATTGTACTACTTCTCCTGAGTACGGCGATACCACATGTGTGGCACTTTTTTGCACCCTAACTGCGCTAAGGGGCCCAAAGTCCAATGAGTACCTTTAGGATTTCAAGGGTCATTTTGCGGCATTTGGTTTCCAGACTACTCCTCACGGTTTAGGGCCCCTAAAATGCCAGGGCAGTATAGGAACCCCACAAATGACCCCATTTTAGAAAGAAGACACCCCAAGGTATTCTGTTAGGAGTATGGTGAGTTCATAGAAGATTTTATTTTTTGTCACAAGTTAGCGGAAAGTGACACTTTGTGAAAAAAAAAACCAATACAAATCAATTTCCGCTAACTTGTGACAAAAAATAAAATCTTCTATGAACTCACCATACTCCTAACAGAGTACCTTGGTATGTCTTCTTTCTAAAATGGGGTCATTTGTGGGGTTCCTATATTGCCCTGGCATTTTAGGGGCCCTAAACCGTGAGGAGTAGTCTGGAAACCAAATGCCGCAAAATGACCTGTGAAATCCTAAAGGTACTCATTGGACTTTGGGCCCCTTAGCGCACTTAGGGTGCAAAATAGTGCCACACATGTGGTCCCGCTGTACTCGGGAAAAGTAGCATAATGTGTTTTGTGGTGTATTTTTGCACATACAGATGCTGGGTGGGAGAAATATCTCTGTAAATGACAATTTTTTGATTTTTTTTTTACACACAATTGTCCATTTACAGAGAGATTTCTCCCACCCAGCATGGGTATGTATAAAAATACACCCCAAAACACATTATACTACTTCTTCTGAGTACGGTGATACCACATGTGTGACACTTTTTTGCAACCTAGGTGCGCTAAGGGGCCTAACGTCCTATTCACAGGTCATTTTGAGGCATTTGGATTCTAGACTACTTATCACGGTTTAGGGCCCCTAAAATGCCAGGGCAGTATAGGAACCCCACAAGTGACCCCATTTTAGAAAGAAGACACCCCAAGGTATTCTGTTAGGAGTATGGTGAGTTCATAGAAGATTTTTTTTTTTTTTGTCACAAGTTAGCGGAAAATGATTTTAATTGTTTTTTTTTTCACAAAGTGTCATTTTCCGAATAAAATCTTCTATGAACTCATCATACAGCTAACAGAATACCTTGGGGTGTCTTCTTTCTAAAATGGGGTCATTTGTGGGGTTCCTATACTGCCCTGGCATTTTAGGGGCCCTAAACCGTGAGGAGTAGTCTTGAGCCCAAATGTCTCAAAATGACCCGTGAAATCCTAAAGGTACTCATTGGACTTTGGGCCCTTTAGCACAATTAGGCTGCAAAAAAGTGTCACACATGTGGTATCGCCGTACTTAGGAGAAGTAGTATAATGTGTTTTGTGGTGTATTTTTACATATAACCATGCTGGGTGGGAAAAATATCTCTGTAAATGACACATTTTTGATTTTTTTTACACACAATTGTCCATTTACAGAGATATTTCTCCCACCCAGCATGGGTATGTGTAAAAATACACCACAAAACACATTATACTACTTCTCCTGAGTACGGCGATACCACATGTGTGACACTTTTTTTCAGCCTAGGTGCGCTAAGGGGCCCAACGTCCTATTCACAGGTCATTTTGAGGCATTTGTTTTATAGACTACTCCTCACGGTTTAGGGCCCCTAAAATGCCAGGGCAGTATAGGAACCCCACAAGTGACCCCATTTTAGAAAGAAGACACCCCAAGGTATTCCGTTAGGTGTATGGTGAGTTCATAGAAGAATCTGAGGTGTGGGGGGTGATCAGGAGGAAGCAGGGGGCAGTTTAGGGTTAAAAAAAAATAGCGTTGACAGATAGTGACAGGGAGTGATTGATGGGTGATTAGAGGGGTGACTGGGTGCAAACAGTGGTCTGGGGGGTGGGCAGGGGGGTAGGTCTGAGGGGTGCTATGGGCGATCAGGGGGCAGGGGGGGGGAAATCAGTGTGCTTGGGTGCAGACTAAGGTGGCTGCAGCCTCGGACACTGGGACCACCAGGGCAGGAGGCAGCCTGTATAATAGGCTTTGTATACATTACAAAGCCTATTATACACTTTACAAGCGGCGATCCGGGTGCTAGTAACCCGCCGTCGCTTCCGAACGGCCGGCGGATTACAGCGCGAGGGGGGCGGAGCCAGTCGCCGGCAGCTGATCGCGTCACGAATGACGCGATCGCCGCATAACCACGCCTGCCGCCGCCTCCGCCGATGGGCATATTGTGGTCGTTTGGGCCCAGCCCTTGCCGCCGCCCATCGGCTTAAGGCGGTCGGCAAGTGGTTAAAGGGAACACATGCCTGCACATAAATCACAGAGGCAAGAGAGCTACAGCCTATTGCTAGGTACGCACAATATAATTTTCTGACAGATTTACTGTCTGATTGACTATTTCCAACAGGTCTGATCTGATTTTCAATCAAATTTTACGATCGATTTTCCATAGAAGTGAATAGAAAAATCGATCTGAAAATTGATTGGAAATCAGATCAGAACTTTTGGAAATAGTCGATCTGACAGTAATTCTCTCAGAAAATTGTATCGTGTGTACCTAGCATAAAACATATATACTAGTAAGGATGGCTAATGCTATACTCATACTGCTGGGAGTTGAATTTTAAGGTAAATGCAGGTGCTAAAGGGAGAAGTCAATCTACATACAAATGATCATTGACCCTTTGCATCCAAAAAACACTCACAGCAAGCTGAAACTTTGATAGTAGTTAGAACTACTAAATTGCAAATGTAAGTGTTCTCTTGCTTGTTAGCAGTGTTACTGTCTGTAATTCATTGTGGAGATAATGTAAGCAATGTGGCATTAAAAAAGGGTTTCCCTATTCTGTGATCCCCTACACCCACTGAGCACAGAAATGTTACTCCTGATCTGTGTATTCTGATGAATAATGATGTACAATAAGAACGGAGTACTGTATTCTGAATGCAAACAGAGCCAAAAAAAAAAGCAGCTTCAGAGTTTGACTGAGATGAAACCTGCATGAAGACCCAGAAACTCTGCATTCATTGATCAACATTATTGAGTTGAAACTGTGAGTTGAAAATTGCCTCTTTAACTGCTGACGCTTTCTGCACTTCCTTCTAACTATGCCGTAAATTGCTTCCTCGTGTTTTTGTAAGGCAGTCATTCACTAGCCTCGTGCAATTCAGAACCATAACAACTAGCTCACCTGTTTTACTTCAGCTGTTTGATAACATTTCCCATCAGATGTCAACTGAAACTTGTCACGACGCTGCATGGTTTTGTCAGTTCAGTCCAGTCCAGTCCAGTCCAAGACCTTAGATCTGCTTCCAGCTGCCATATATGTATGTGTGCAGTGCAGTTTAACCTGCCTGGCGTTCTATTAAGATCGCCAGGCAGGCTGCGGGAGGGTTTTTTTTTAATAAAAAAAAAACTATTTCATGCAGCCAACTGAAAGTTGGCTGCATGAAAGCCCACTAGAGGGCGCTCCGGAGGCGATCTTCCGATCGCCTCCGGCGCCCAGAATAAACAAGGAAGGCCGCAATGAGCGGCCTTCCTTGTTTTGCTTATATCGTCGCCATAGCGACGAGCGGAGTGACGTCATCGACGTCAGCCGACGTCCTGACGTCAGCCGCCTCCGATCCAGCCCTTAGCGCTGGCCGGAACTTTTTGTTCCGGCTGCGCAGGGCTCAGGCGGCTAGGGGGGCCCTCTTTCGCCGCTGCTCGCGGCGAATCGCCGCAGAGCGGCGGCGATCAGGCAGCACACGCGGCTGGCAAAGTGCCGGCTGCGTGTGCTGCTTTTTATTTCAGCCAAATCGGCCCAGCAGGGCCTGAGCGGCAGGCTCCGGCGGTACTGGACGAGCTGAGCTCGTCCAGACCGCCCAGCAGGTTAATTACTGAACAATTTGGCCCTCAGGAAAGCAAATCATTTCAGGCAGATCCAAACAAATATATTAACCATTTCACCCCAAAGGCGTTTTTACCCTAACGGACAAGAGTGATTTTCACCTTTCAGTGCTCATCCCTTTCATTTGCCAATAGCTTATTTACCACTAATTACACTGAAATGATCTATATCTTGTTTTTTTCACCACCAATTAAGCTTTTTGGGATTGATATTTGTTTTCAGTAATTACTTTATTTTCTATGCATTTTAAAGGTAAAAACAAGGAAAAAATTAAAAAAATACACTATTTCTCCAATTTCATACCCTATAGTTTTAATATAAATTCTGCTACTGTGCATAAAACCCACACATCTTATCTGCCTATTTGTTCTGGTTATCACAAGATTTTAATTATGTCCCTAGTACAAAGTATGGTGACAATTTAGTATTTGGAAATAAAGGTGTATTTTTTTGGTGTTTTTTTTTCTCACTATTTTACATGCATGCGCGCACATGCACGCGCACAGTGGAAGCAGCACTGTCTGACTTATAACAAAGTCCTGGAGCCATTAAGAGGCTCTAGCAGGACAATTTTATAAGTGTAACGATTGTGGAATTCTCTCCGTGATCAGCGCACAGGACGTGCGCTGACACTGCGGAAATCCTCCACAAGCGTATAATTTGAGGGAACCCAGCAAAAGGTGCAATGCACCTGTAGAGGGAAATTCCTGTCGGCAGGTGGAGCTGTGGAGTGCAGAGGAACAGCTCCTCTGCACTGCCACACACGCCAGACAGGAATTGCACGAAGGGAAGAAACGCAGGGCAAGATAGCCCTGAAAGAGAGAGATCAAAGCGACAGAGGGTATGTGTGTTCACCAAACTAGTCGCCACCCTGCGACGATGAACACACAACCAGGAAGATAAAGTGAGAAGGCAATCGCCAGAGATGGCGGTTGCTAACAGCGACACAAGACCGAATAAGCACAGATGAGGAATGTATGTATGTCCACCAATCTAGCCGCCAACCTGCGACGGCGGACACACAACAAAGGAAACTGAGTGAGAACGCAATCGCCTGAGAAGCGATTGCGAATGAGATTGAGCAAAGGGACAGATTGTATGTGTGTGCACCAAACTAGTCGCCAACCCGCGACGGTGCATACACAACAGCAGATATGAAGTAGGAACGCAATCGCGAGAGAGGCGATTGCCAGAGGTGACACAAGGCTACAGCAAGGCAGAGCACGAGAGTAGCAAAGGCACAGCAAATATACAATGAGAAGATAAGGAAAATAACAAACGCTAACTAAACCCGAACACCGCACTCATTCGCAACAGTGCACGCGTTTATGCGCGGTCTCCGCGTGTTAAGCACAACAGAGACAAGCACGCCTAACTAACCACCGACAGACAAACATAAAACAGAGGACGCGAGCGCTTGCTTAACGGTTACCTCACCGAGCCTCCAGCAAGCGTTCGTAGCAGACAAGACAGATACATGAAAACAGGAATAAGTGAGAGATAGGATCCACAGCTCTAGCGCAAGAGGCTAGTGCGATCCAGGAAGACAGAACAGAAGGATCCACAGCACTAGCACAAGGCGAGTGCGATCCAAGCTAGACAGGGAGATGAGATAGCTGGTAGCAACCGCTGCTCCAGCTATACTCCAAGAACAAAGATCAGAACGATCTCCTGTCGACCACCGCAGGGACAGGACAATCGCAACAGACAAACAAAACAGATATGCAATCCTAACTGCACTAGGGAACCTGCCTAGTGCAGTCCCAGGAATTACTCTAGGCTAATCTTCAAACAATGAGCAAGGCTGACACTCCAGGAGTGTTTTACAGGACTAACCCTTATGACCAGCCCAGGTCTGTGATATCACATGGTATTTATAGTACAAGCCCACAAAGGATGTGGCCAGGCAATCCGCATGACAAATGTATGCAAATTCCTCAGCAGCAAGCTGCAAAACTGACAAAAGGTCTCTCTTGCAGAGACCTGCAGAATGCAGACCTGAACAGTGGTCAAAAAGCTGCCTGCCTGCGCCGGCAGCCGAGCGGATCCTCACAATAAGTCAGCTTGTCATTAAGTGGTTAATTTAGGTAAATTCATTAATTAATACATATCTGCCTAAAATACATTTTCACAGTCATATGTATGGATTTTAGGGCCTGTTCACATATGCAATGGTACCAAGCAATGACTACAGCTTAGCAGTACTTTGCAGGTTGCTATAGAATGCACTGTAGTGCAGCCCCCATTCTATAGACATCAATGGGTACCTTGTCAAACTGTTGCTTGCCCCTTTTTGTACAACAACATGATTGTGAACAACACTGAGGCAAGTGAATAGAAACCACCAGCAGCAACTCCTTGATGCACCATCTTATGTGTGAATGGGCCCTTAGTTCTTTCACTCTGCTGCCTGTTAATTCTCTACTACCCTTAGCCTGTATGATTAACCTCCCTTAAACCCTGACCATGACTATTAACCTTCCCCTACCACTGGTCAGCCCTTATCACCCCTAATATCATTATTATACTTGACCAGCACTATTATCTCCCTGAGATATCTGGCTGTCAGTCAGTAACAATTATTCATTATATCCGACTGCTATTTTAATTCAACACTATCCCTAGTGCTACATCCCTGTGCTATGGTATACTTGTGGGGGCCATAGATGGGGATTTTATCATGTCTTCTTTACATTAGATTCAATTATTTGGCGACAGTTGCACATGATTGGTGCTTCTCCATGTGCAAATGATACAAAAGCTGAAAAGTTTATGGACACACCATGCTTTCATTTCTTTCAGGAAAATGCACTGTTCTCTTCTCTCTCTCTCTCTCTCTTTCTCTCTCTCTCTCTATTTCTCTCTCAGCTCTATGAGTAAACTTTATATAACGCTTCCTGGTTAACAAATAGACAGCATTGTCACTTGATTCTAAATCAATAGATAAGCTGTATAAGGGCATATAAATCATCACATATCTTAACCACTAGAAGACTGTAGGCTAACACCCCCACTAGTGACCAGACTATTTTTTTACAATTCAGGCCACTGCAGCTTTAAGGGATCACTGCAGGGCCGTACAACTCAGCAGCACACAAGTGATCCCACCCCCCTTTTCTGCCCACCAATAGCACTTTCTTTTGGGGAGCTCTGCTTGCTTCTACGATGTTTGTTTGTTTGTTTGTTTGTTTGTTTTTTTATGTATATTTTGTTTATTTTTTTCAATAAATTTGTCCTTTTTTTTTTTTAAATCCAATCCCTCTCTCTCCACATCAGCCAGTGACAGCAATCGGCTGTAAGAGGCATCATCCTATGAGAGTCGATCGCTCTTGAGCCTCCCCAGGGGACAGCCGAGTGACACAACTGTCCCCAGTACAGCTGTAGATTGCAGCACTGTACAATGTAAATAGACGGCGATCGCTGCTGGTAGACTGATGATGGAGCAGAGCTCCGTCATTCAAGCGAGGATGCGCGCGGTCCCCTGCAAACCATGCCCCCAGGACTTAATGCCAATCGTTAGGTAGTTAAAGAATAACTGGCGGGCATAACATCAAAAATCAATTCTTTATTTGTATCTGGTAAACAAGTAATAAGAATGCTAACCAGGCAATCCAAAAGTTAAAAATCACTATTTTTCTTCTCCATAAAACATCATTTCCCAGTTTCCCTGGCTCTTATTTCGTACATCTGGCACACAAAGGAAGTTGCAGGGCATGCTGGGTTTTCTTTTTTCTTCTTTACTTTCCCCTCAGACAGTCAGACTTAACTAATGCAGCCTGATTGGCTGAAGCCTCTTTCCCTCCTGTTTTCCCCTCCCACACGTCTGTTCCTCTCTGATTGGCCAATACAGTAGGATGCGAAAGTTGACTATGTAGGTCTGTGGGTAGACTATGTAGGTCAGGGGTCATTGAGCTTACCAAGCCAATTTGAGCTCCAGTAATGAGTTCTAAAGGTTTTGGAATCAATAAAATGACAACAGTGCCCACATTAATGCACCTGTCTAATTTTATTTAAACAATTATTGCCAACTTTCTGTAAATCCAATAAACTTCATTTCACTTCTCAAATATCAGAGTGTGTGTCTCCTATATGATATATTTAACTGACATTTTTTATCGTAACAACCAACGATTTATACAGGAAAATCATGATGATTAATAAGGTTGTCCAAACTTTCGCATCCCACTGTATTTCACAATGCACTTTCTACTGCAGACCTGGATGGGAGTGTTTGAAGAGTGTGTGTGTGTGTGTGTGGGGGGGGGGGGGGGGTAATGATTCACAGTCAGAGTAAGGGAGGAAATGATGTCAGGATTGGCTTGAAGATAGACACAGACAAAATGGAAAATCCTAATAAGGATTCTCCTTTTTTACTATAGACAAATCACTAAAATCAAAATGTGGACAGTACAATACATATGTTATGTAAGTAGAGCAAGTATTTATCTACTTATATATGTGGTTTTTTTTTTTTTTCTTAGAAAGGATGTCCAGCACCAGCAGCTCCATTTTAACAGTAAATGACTTTGATGGTGCTGGGCTCTAGTTCTTACAAGTCTCAAGACTCATTGTGCTACAGAGTCTGTTATCCATTGCAAGGTTACTACAGGTATGCTTACCACCCAACGCTATATTGAAGGAATTGGATGACTGTCATTTCTGCAATATTACCAAATGTTGGAAGACCACCAGTCAAGTGTGCTTAGAACAGTACAATTCTCAAATCCAGCCTTGCCCTCAGTTGTGAAGAGATAAATCACTGGTGGAGTCAGTATATTCAGTGGCTCCTACACAGCAATAATTATGATCAGGGGCATTGCTAGCCCCAAAGATCAGTGGCACGTGCCCCGTATCTATTTTGGGGTGCCCCGGAATGTGCCCCAGGCAGAGTCAGCTGTGGTGCCTCGATGGCGGGTATGCTGGTAGCTGTGGTGCATCATTTGAGGGTATGCTGGGCTGGGTGCTGGGCTGCCTCTATGTGAGTATATCCGGTGCTGTGGTGCCATACTGGGTGCTGTGATGCCTTTATGGGGTCATGCAGGGAACTGTGGTTCTTCTATGGGGGCATTCTAGGAGCTGTGGTGCCTCAATGGGAGGCCCGTGGGACCTTGGGAGGGGGTCCACTAGAAGGTCAGGTAATGCTATGGGGGAACTGTCAGATAACTTGACAGCAGGCCGGCCCACCCAGCAGAAAGCCAGACTAACCAGCACAGAAGCCAGGTAACTCTGCCTTGGTACGTTTAAGTAACACTGCCTATTTATGTGATATGCTGCATTTTTTTTATGTTTTTTTTTTTTTTGCACTAATGGAGAAGGGGTTTCATCCAACGTTTTTCTGGGCAGACCTACTTAGACCACTGTTAATTTCATGTAAATGTGGCTCCACCCACTGCCACACCCACATTCTGGTGCGTGGCCACACCGATTTTCTGCCTGGAGTGCCCAAGACTGGCCCGGATCTCTTAGGATCCTAGCAACGCCCCTGATTAGGATTGCTAGTGGGGACTGACTTACATTAAACATTGAGAACTCATATGCAGAAACCCTATCCAGACAGGGCTTTAATAAGAAGGAAGGGGTATTATTTGATAAACTTTAGCATTGCATATGTAGAGGTATGGGCCTCAGCCTATGCCACATCACTCTTTCTGCAGTTCCTGTACACCTACTTGTTCCAGACTGCAACACAGAGCTGCCTTTACAGTCGCTGCACAACACTGTGCCCTTTCTCTAGTATTGGCAGAGCTACAAGGTCCAGTATGCACCACAGTGCTGTCTCTTCAGTTACCGTAAGCCACAAGTGTCAGCATGCATCAAATTCCTGCCTCATCAGTCTCTGTACAGCTACAGGACTCAGAATACAACGTACTTCTCCAGTATGTGTAGAGCAAGGCTGTTCTCGGCATAAACGGGATAAGTGTTGAGCGTAAAAGCCATAATGTTGGGACAATATATTCTCTCCTCCTGAGCTCCCCACCCTATCACATCTATCCATTCCCATTTCACAGGTATTGCATCACTTCCCTAATCAAGCACAATGCACTGCACTCCTCTACACCACACGCACACACACACATGCCCAGACTCGGACTGAGCCACCGAAGCACCGATTTTTCCATCGGGGGGTCCCGGCCACCCCGCCTCCTGGAGGCACAGTGCAGGAAGTGGGGAAAGTGGGCACAGAGTGGCAGGGAGGGGGGAGCCCCTTCCACGCTCCCCCCACCTCCAGAATTGCAGCCAGCCAGCGGAACGGCTTACCGAGAACGATAGCTCTGCGTGCCGCTGGTCTGGTCTTCTGCACTGACACTGTCCAATCCCGCTCTTGCAGTACTTCCTGTGAGAGCGTGATTGGACAGTGCAGTGCAGGAGACCAGACCAGCAACGGCACACAGAGCTCTTCTCTCGGTAATTGATTCCCGCTCGCCGCGGCTGCTGGCTGCAATTTTGGAGGGGGGAGCGCAGAAGGGGGGCCCTAGGTGAGAGAGGGGAGGAGGATTCCCCCCCTCCCTGCCGCTCTGTGCCCACTGCCCCCCCTTCTAGCATGGGGGCCCCCACTAACTGGGGACCTGCCTATCTAAACTGGGGACACCTATAGACCTGGGTATATCTATACTGGAGACACCTATATACCTGCCTACCTAAACTGGGAAATCTGCCGCCAATCTGATTGCATTTTGTGGAGAAATCTGCCGCCAATCTAATTGCATTTTGTGGAGAGATCTGCCGCTAATCTGATTGCATTTTGTGGGGAAATATGTGGCCAATCTGATTGCATTTTGTGGGGATATCTGCTGCCAATCTGATTGCATTTTGTGGAGAAATCTGCTGCCAATCTGATTGCATTTTGTGGAGAAATCTGCCGCAAATCTGATTGCATTTTGTGGGGAAATATGTGGCCAATCTGATTGCATTTTGTGGGGGTATCTGCCGCCAATCTGATTGCATTTTGTGGAGAAATCTGCCGCCAATCTGATTGCATTTTGTGGAGAAATCTGCTGCAAATCTGATTGCATTTTGTGGGGAAATATGTGGCCAATCTGATTGCATTTTGTGGGGAAATCTGATTGCATTTTGTGGAGAAATCTGCCGCCAATCTGAATGCATTTTGTAGGGAAATCTGTCGCCAATCTGATTGCATTTTGTGGGGAAATCTGCCGCCAATCTGATTGCATTTTGTGGGTATATCTGCCGACAATCTGATTGCATTTTGTGGGGATATCCGCTGCCAATCTGATTGCATTTTGTGGGGATATCTGCTGCCAATCTGATTGCATTTTGTCGGGAAATCTGCTGCCATTTGACTACTTGATGAATTATCACGAGGCATGTAACTACTTGATTATTTTATCTAAAATGTATCTGGTCAGACCTAATCTCTGTGAATAACACTCCTACTTATTTTGTGTTTTTTTGCCCATGACCCATCATGACCATGCCCATGTTCCAGTGCGTGGTGACATCCATTTATTTTTGTGGACATATCCTTATTGGAGACTGTCCTCAGATGTGCTCACAATCTATTCCCTACCATAATCAAGCAAAATTTCTAGAGTACATGTGTATGTGAGCCCAAAATGGGGAGGGGGTTGGAGGAGGAGGAGAGGGGATCGGAGGGTGGGTCCTTAGTGTCCCAGTCCGACCCTGCACGTGCCAGTACTCTTCCCTTCAGTCTATTAAACATGCAGAGTGACAAGTGCAGTATAGTCCTCTGCTCTGGAGCTGCTCCTATCAAGTTGCTGCAGGTCCATCCCCAGTGCACACTATGATGTGTTACATAAGCAACAACACATGACAAGTGTTGGAGATGTATGAGGAAGCCAGATGGCTTCAATGTGCTGGTCCAATCTGCATTTGATTAGAGGGTGGGGGAGAGCAGCAGCACTAGTTATGGAGGGACATCATAGCTACACATAGGAGCATCACATAATATGGGGGCATTGCAGCCTGAAAACATATGTGGAATTATGGTAACATCATATTTTAGGGAGAGGAAATAGTGCTATCAGTAGAGGTGGACATCCTGGCATTATGTTATAGAAGGGCATAAAGGCAGAATTTACTATGGAGAGGGATATATAAGTGTCTGATGGTGCGGATCTTTTGAACTACATTGTATTGAACTTGTGACTCCAGAGGAGATCTCGGCACATCATTTTGCAACCATTGGTGCAGTGACTTTCACTTAAATACATCCTAAGGGTAAGGGCATACTGACTGCACTTTGTATGGGTGTAACATTATGACTGCAGTTGATATAAGTGTGTGTGTGGAGGGGGAGTACAGGCAAACAAATGCTCATCTCAAAAAGCCAAGGGAGTGTGCATGGTGGGGGAAGTAGGAGTGGCACAACTGCATCAATAAAAAAAAATGTATTACCGTAGTTGCAAAGAAACATGCCAGTGGTAAAATACATATTAGACACCAAAATATTCACGCTCATTCCTGGCTACATGGGTACAAGTAGATTTCAAACTGTTGATTTTGGTGGGGGATAAGGTTTTGGCTATACCACTGGAATCTTGCCTGAAATATCTTAAGAAGTGGTCTTGCTTTTTCTAGCAAGTTGTTTGAGATTGTTCAAACTGGTTTACAATAACAAAAGACCCCTTCCTGATGCATTAACCCCTTTTAAAGGCATAATTTAACTTAATTTAACATAACATCAATGTCAAACCCTCCCTTTTGCCTAACCTTGGAGTGTTCGTGAATTTATACTTATGTGCATTTTTAATATCTTAAAATAAGGCCCTGTTCAATAACACACAATTTTTCCCTCATTTTTTTAAACCATTTTTAAGATACTGCTGTCAATGTAATGATACAATGTAATGATATCACGCCTTGAATACTATAATACCCTGCTCTGTGTCCTATCTAGTCAGGGCAGTTTCTATGCTAAATTGCACCCAGGGCAAGGGCATAAAATTGTGCCCCCTGTGGACTTGAGAAAGCTTTTGCGATACGGTATTTAGCCCCCCAGTATAGGTAGCCAGGCATAGGTGCTCTCAGTATAGACAGCCAGACATAGGTGCCCTCAGTATAGGTAGCCAGGCATAATTACCCCAAGTATAGATAGCCAGGCATAGGTGTCCCTAGTATAGGTAGCCAGGCAAAGGGGACCCCAAATGTAGATGATGGGGCCCAACTCCTCTCTCCCTCTAATTGGGCACACCCCTCCCGTGCTCCCACTCCAATGCAGCAAACCTCACTGCAAAAAAATCATCTTCCAGGCTCGAGGCGAAGTTCACTTGCTACCGAGATCCTCTGTTTGTCTGCAACGCTGCTTCCTTCGCTCGGAAGGTGAGGTTTTTTTTGCAGTGAGGCTTGCCTTGCAGTGCGCTTGACAAGCACATTATCTTGCCTGGGCCATTCCATTTTCAGCCTCTGGCAAAGCTTGCTCTTGAATAATCTAATACTACAACATCTCTGGTTGAAAACCTTATGTATTGCCCCCAGGCCCGGATTTACCTCAGAGGAGCCTATAGGCACAGATGTCCTGGAACCTTAGACCTTGCCCTCTAGGAATCTGCAAACCCCCACTGAACGGCACCGCAAGCATGCTGGCTGTCCCAGCTGTCACTTCTCCCTTACTTCCCTTGCCCATCATAGGTAGCTACAGATGCCTCTTAGTATAAGGTAGCTAGACGTACCCTCAACATTAAGTAGCAAGAGTTGCCCCCAAGCATTAAGTAGCTAAAGGAACCTCAATATTAAGTATAACTGCAGTTATACTTTACTTTTCATTTTTAATCCTTCTGCAGTTTGTGCACAAGTGTGTATGTTTTTTTATGCAGATGTCTGTAATGTAAAAATTCCCTTTCATTTAAAACAAAACATTATACATAAAGAAACCTTCCCAAATGTAAATGTTTTATATGGGCATTAAGAGTTTTGTTTCAATTAACGTGAATTATTGTGTATAATGTCGCTAAAGTAATTCAGCTGTATTTTGTATGCCAAACAGTCAATTTCAAAATAATTAACTGCTGTGATTTGCAAATGCCAAGGACAATTTTTGCTTTGTCATGTTCTGTAGTGTCTCAGTGCTTTTCAACCAGACAAGAAATGGCGAATACATATTACAACAATGTCTAAGGGCTGCAAACGCTGAAGGTCATTAGTAAAATGTATTGCAAAGTTTATGAACAAATTACCACAAAAGACACAGCAGAGCCCTCAGTACGTCAGATTGCTAAAGCAAAGCTGTCACAGGCCTGGATAGAAGAAACTGGAATAAGAAAACAAACTGTTTAACCAGATGTTGCCTTCATTAACACTGCATGAAGGGTAACAATCAGAGCTTAAGTGAAACACACACACACACACACGCACGTGCACACACACGCGCACACACACACACACACGCACGCACGCACGCACGCACACACACACACACACACACACACCAACCAGGTAACATACACTCAACCTGATCTATTCTCTGCCTGCACTTAACCTGTTGTCTGCCTGAGAACAGCATACAAGTGAAAATACCGCTTTTGCCGAGAAACACTGTGCAAGGAATCAAGGATCAATGAAAAATATTATTTTGGCTTATTTTTTTAATGTGAAAAACACAGTCAGCTCACAGGGATTGTAAGCGAAACTGGCACAGAGGAGCACAATGATTGATAAAGGTTTCTGCCCTGCATATCTCCCATCCCAGATAATTGCTTGTGCAGCTTGTCCAGTTTCCGGGCAATATCTTGGCAACAATACTCCAAACTGAGTACCTACTGTACCATGGTTGGAAAATAATATAGCAATTTAAGCTTACAGCCAGCTTTTAATATACAGTAGTCAACAGGCTGCAGACAGAAGTGGAAAGATAATTTTTAATTTCTAAAATAAATACATTTCCAGCAATATTCATGGCAGTTTTATATCAAAGTGGAATTTTCCTTAAAGTCCTCCACTTTCACTAGGTGGCATGGTGGTGTAGTGGATAGCACTTTTGCCTTGTAGTGTTGAATACCTGGTTCAAATCTCCACCTGTACACTATTTGCATGGAACTTTTATGGTCTCCCTGTGCTTGTGTGGGTTTTCTCAGGGCACTCTATTCCACATTCCATAGGTGTACAGACATTTGATTATTTTAGTGACACAGAACCCTCCCCTGGTGGTTCTTAACCCTAAGACCCCCCCCCCCTTTCCTGATGATGCCTAAACCTAAGACCCCCTTGATGGTGCCTAACCCTAAGACGTCTTCTGGTGGTGCTGAACCCAAAGTTTTCTGGTGGTGCCTAAACCTAAGATCTCCCCCTGGTGGGGCCTAACCTTATTCCCCCATGATGGCGCATAATCTTTGCAGCATTTCATGTCAAACATATATGTTTTTTTGAACTGATATTACTGAATTAACCGATATAACCAAATGTAGTCACCTGCTGATATAACTCATCTTGTAGCCACATTTATGTAGCTGTAAAATAAAAATCTTGGCTATATCTGGTGCCCTTTTATAGCCAGAAAAAAATCTCAGCTATGTCCGACACCCTTTTATAGCCCAAAAACAATATCTGCTATATCTGGCACCCTTTTTTTGCCTAAAAAATCTTGACTATATCTGGCACCCTTTTTGTAGCCCCTCCAAAAATCTCAGCTAGTACCGGTGCCCTTTTGTAGCCGAAAAAAATCTCGGCTATATCCGGCGCTCTTTTATAACTGAAAAAAAAACTTGAGTGCCTTTTTCACCACCTTTATAGCCGAGATTTGTGACAAATATCATTGAAGTCTATGGCATCCCCCTTTTTACACAGATGGCTCAGGCGCCCTTTTCAACTGATACATAACACTCACTCTGGAAACATTTTGTTTCCTACCATTGTGTCCTACCATCAGGTAGACATTTTATATCAATCCACATTTGCACAAACAGACTGAAAAATACCTTGTTCCTACCTGCCATAAACTTTCTAAACTGAGAATCTTCTCTGTGATAATTTTAAGTGAACATCTGCAATAAGTCATATTGGTAATGTGCAATTGTCTATTCATTAATGAGTGCAATAACAATTATGCTGCTATTCACAACCTTTTTAAATATTTAATATCTTTGTTGCTGTCACTTATGTTCTTGTCAATGTTAAATAAAGGCTACATAGCAGTATCATTATTCACTGTGGCCTAGTAATAACCAGCAACATTAAATAACTCAGATCTAGGCAGATTCAAGGCCCGATTTACAATTTCTCAGATTTTTTTTGCTGCTCCCTATCCATGTGCAGCAAAGCCCCTCCCATTCCATGGGCAGCCCCCTCTTCTGTGTGTAGCATATATGTACAGCAGTCCTTCTCTTTCATGTACAGCTCCCTTGAGCAGCATTTCTCTTCTATGTATTGCTGTTATTTGCAGCACCTTGTTCCATTGTCAGGCTTCTCTTCCATATTCAGCAATCCATTTACTATGGTTAGCTGCCCCATGGGCAGCAGCTGCCCAAGAATGGGCCTTTTGGCCTTTGCAAAAATCTGGCCATGGTCAGAGTACAAAAGGTTTCTGTCAAGAAACTGTCAAGAGTATTCTGGAGTGGGCAAGCAGACACAATGTATAAGCAATGTTAGTAACAACATTTTCTGGTTAAAAAAAAGGGGTAGAAAACTACCTACAGATATGACATTTTCCTTGGGCAAAATGATTGTTGTGAGCCTCTCAACTGAGAATCTAGTGTGTGTGTACAAGTGTTTCCTGAGTCTGCTGACAATGTGGTTATGTGGGTAGTGAACCATTTTTCTGGATAACTGATATACTGATGACTGTTGTTTAGGGGGCTTCATTGAGCTTCCTGTAGCAGGGTGTTGCTCATTTACCTTACCCCCTTGCCTCTCCTTAGAACGGGCTACTCAGCATGGAGCTCAGCAGAATGTCTGCACCCCGACTGCTGCTAAACTGTCTACTGAAATGATTATTTAAAGCGACAACATTTGAAAGTTTACACATAGCTAGAGGATTTTTTTTTATGATTTGAACACACATATTAAAAAGTTAACTCAGAACTGAACTGAAGATGTTTAACTTTGACTAGAAAACCACAATTTGTTACCTCAGCAAACACTCATATTAACCACTTTTCACATTTCAGCGTTCCACCCTTGCATTCCCCAATAACTTTATCACTACTTATCACAACAAAATGATCTATACCTTATTTTTTTTTTCAACTGATTAGGTTAACTATTATTTTATTTTAAATGCATTTTAATGGGAATAATAAGAAAAAATTGAAAAAAAAACATTATTTCTCAGTTTTTTGGCCATTATAGTTTTAAAAGAAAGCATAAAACTATGAATAATAATAATTGCAGCATTTGTATAGCGCCTTTCTCCTGTCGGACTCAAAGTGCTAGAGCGCACTCAGTAGGCAGTAGTACACATTTTATTTGCCCATTTGTCCTGGTAATTGTGTAAACGTTTAAATTATATCCCTAGTACAATGTATGGTGACAATATTTTGTTTGGAAATAAAGGTGCATTTTTTTCAGATTTATATCCATCACTATGGATGTAATACACAAAATGTATTCCCTAATGTATGTAGGTGTAATTTTACTATCTGGCCACAAGATGTCCTTGTGCATTATTTCCTATTAGCGTACAATAAGTACGCTAAATAGGAAGTAATGCGTGGCTGTGTTACTTTGGAAGTGACGCAGGCACCTCATTGATGCCGGCAATCATGGGGGCCTAGAGAGAAGATCAATGAATGGGAACAAAGTTCAGAGCAGTGGAAACGAGCGAGCGGGAGTTGAGTGCGGCGGCACAATTTGAGAATGATCACTGTTTTTGAACAAAAACAATGATCATTCTCACCAGACAAGCAGGGATTGGCTATGGGGACTACTGTCCCCTGCCACCAATCCCTCCTGTCACCGGGACCATTGCGGGCTTCTACAAAACGATTGCGTGCACAGCCCCCCAAACTGCACGGACGTGAGTCTTGCATCCCTGCGGCTGTAGTCACGGCAGCTGCGGACGTGAGACTCACATCTGTGCGGGTAGAGTAGTTAAAGTGGAATGTAACCCTTCATTTCATCTTTGCTCTAAAATATTATTTACAGCATATTATATGCAACCAGCATTGGAAGGGTTACACCCAGAGCTTGAAAGTTCAGTGCAGTGAAATGCAGACGCATCCAAACTCCAAATTCGCGGCGGAAGCTGCGAATCCCATAGCCGTGCATGGCACGGCTCATGGGATTCGCCTGCGAACCCGCCCACCCGCTCAGTGCGGCGTGCGTCTGCGAGATGCACACCGCACTAGGTGAAACGAGCCCTAATTAAATGTACCAAGTGAGGAATGTGACACATTCTCTGACTGTGGAGAAGCTGCTCAACTCAGACGGAGAGTCAAAGCATGTCTGCCTGAATGAATGAATGAATGAATGAATGAATGAATGAATGAATAAAACCAGTTATTAATAAAAGGCAAAGCCAGCTCACAAAGCAAAAAACTCTACATTTGGGAACCTATAACTTCTAAATGAATAATAATACTTATGCACAAATGCAAATATGATAACCGTATGGTATATAAAAAGTAGGAAACATGTTTTTATTGAATATTATGTCAGGGTTTTAAACTGCTTTAAGGCTACTTTAAAGATAGGTTTATAGTGAGAATTATATTGCATTCTTATTTAATTATTTTCCATTTTTTAATTGGAGGTATTTTTTTTTTGCATTAGATTTATTTTCTTTAATGCCTGTATTCTGTTATATTGATATTGGTTTAATCTTATTATTATTGTAGAAATGTACTTGTTTTATAAGAACTTATAGTTGTTGAGATTACTCAGCATCACCATTGTTATTCATGGATGTTTGTTGTTTCTGAAATAAAATTCTCAATAGTGAAGTATTGATATGAAGTATGCATTACTATCACTGTTGACGCATGTGTTTTGCAGTAATGCATTGCATGCAGTGCATTGGGATGCTGCATGCCATTAAACCGCACCGGCTGCACTGTGTTGCATAGGTGATGCATTGCAGTGCAGAAAGCCGGGTTATAATGCAACCATTACACCGCACTGCAGCACACCACTGTGAACGTTGGCTTCATGCTGACACAATGACCTTGATTCACTAAGACAAATAGCATGCCTTATCAAAGTTAGCATGCCTTATCAAAGTTAACACACCTTATCAGAGTAGCATAGCGCACTTATGCCTGCTAAATGGCAATAAGGAGAGCTCCACTCGTCCTGCCCTGAGCCCCTGCGGGTTCGTAGCGCTCGCTATGCTATCAGAGATAAGGCGTGTTAACTTTGATAAGGCATGCTAACTTTGATAAGGCGTGCTATTTGTCTTAGTGAATCAAGCACACAATGTTGCACAATATAATCGCATCATAAATGTGATGTGATTAAGTTGTAATGAGAGATGTTTACATGTGTAAATTAGAAGTGTGTTGCAGTGTAATCCATCCAAATAATACGAGACATGCTGTGCACATTTGCAGTTGCAGTGAAACATACTTTCCATACTAGCAATGAATATATAAAGTCAGCGCAGGTCTATAGTAATACAGCTTTCATCATTTTTTGGTATACAGGATCTTCGAACAAAAGGGTAAAGAAGCAAGGCTTACCAGATTCCAACAACCCACATTATAAGGTTGTAAACGAGTTTGATAGGTGGTCCGCAGAACTTTCAAATGGTGTCGTTTCACCAGCGATGTTGCACACTACATATTCCTCCGGAATATAGTAGATATCCTGATATCCTGAGATCGCAGAGACTCACCAAAGGGGAGTCCAGTAGCAGGGGCGGCGCCAGGGGGGTGCTTGGGGGTGCTCGAGCACCCCCTAGAATTGTCCAAGCACCCCCAAAGCACCCCCTGGAGTGAACTGACTTCAGGCGTCTAAAAGACGCCAAGTCAGTTCACACAGCGGCAGCACGGAGCAGCAGGCAGGGCTACGGTAAGATGGCCGCCCGGAGCCCTGTTCTGCAGACTTCGGGCGGCCATTTTCCCGTAGCCCTGCTCTCTGCATGCAGGCAGGAAGTCTCGTCGTGACGTCGGGAAGGAAGAGGATCGTGGGCGCGCGGGCGCTGCGCGCCACAATGAGGTCGGGACTCGGGACAGGAGGTCGGGAAAGAAGGTCTTCTGGCTGTAGGTGAGTAAATGGGTTTTTCTTTTCTTTTTCAGGTGATGCTGATTGTGCATATTGGGGTCATATCTGCTACGGATTGTGCATATTGGGGTCATATCTGCTACGGATTGTGCATATTGGGGTCATATCTGCTACGGATTGTGCATATTGGGGTCATATCTGCTACGGATTGTGCATATTGGGACCATATCTGCCACCGATTGTGCATATTGGGGTCATTTCTGCTACGGATTGTGCATATTGGGGTCATTTCTGCTACGGATTGTGCATATTGGGGTCATATCTGCTACGGATTGTGCATATTGGGGTCATATCTGCTACGGATTGTGCATATTGGGGTCATATCTGCTACGGATTGTGCATATTGGGGTCATTTCTGCTACGGATTGTGCATATTGGGGTCATTTCTGCTACGGATTGTGCATATTGGGGTCATTTCTGCTACCGATTGTGCATATTGGGGTAATTTCTGCTACCGATTGTGCATATTGGGGTAATTTCTGCTACCGATTGTGCATATTGGGGTAATTTCTGCTACCGATTGTGCATATTGGGGTCATTTCTGCTACCGATTGTGCATATTGGGGTCATTTCTGCTACCGATTGTGCATATTGGGGTCATTTCTGCTACCGATTGTGCATATTGGGGTCATTTCTGCTACCGATTGTGCATATTGGGGTCATATCTGCTACGGATTGTGCATATTGGAGTCATATCTGCTACCGATTGTGCATATTGGGGTCATATCTGCTACCGATTGTGCATATTGGGGTCATATCTGCTACCGATTGTGCATATTGGGGTCATATCTGCTACCGATTGTGCATATTGGGGTCATATCTGCTACCGATTGTGCATATTGGGGTCATATCTGCTACCTATTGTGCATATTGGGGCCATATCTGATAACGATTGTGCATATTGGGGCCATATCTGATAACGATTGTGCATATTGGGGCCATATCTGATAACGATTGTGCATATTGGGGCCATATCTGCCACCGATTGTGCATATTGGGGCCATATCTGCCACCGATTGTGCATATTGGGGCCATATCTGCCACCGATTGTGCATATTGGGGCCATATCTGCCACCGATTGTGCATATTGGGGCCATATCTGCCACCGATTGTGCATATTGGGGCCATATCTGCCACCGATTGTGCATATTGGGGCCATATCTGCCACCGATTGTGCATATTGGGGCCATATCTGCCACCGATTGTGCATATTGGGGCCATATCTGCCACCGATTGTGCATATTGGGGCCATATCTGCCACCGATTGTGCATATTGGGGCCATATCTGCCACCGATTGTGCATATTGGGGCCATATCTGCCACCGATTGTGCATATTGGGGCCATATCTGCCACCGATTGTGCATATTGGGGCCATATCTGCCACCGATTGTGCATATTGGGGCCATATCTGCCACCGATTGTGCATATTGGGGCCATATCTGCCACCGATTGTGCATATTGGGGCCATATCTGCCACCGATTGTGCATATTGGGGTCATTGGACGTGTTTTTTTGTTAAAATCTGCTCACATTACGTGTATTTTCTTGAGAAAACCTGCACAATTATGTGAATTTTCTGGGAAAAGGGTCACCAAAACTTGGGCCCTCTGTCTTTGCGTTGCACTTTAAGGGCCCGTTCACACTGCACGCGTTTCCAGCCGCGTTTTGGAAACGCGTGCAGGTGGCCGATACGCACGACATCAGACATTGCATAGAGTGCAATGTATGATGTTCACACTGAATGCGTTCCGGACCTGTGCGGTCCGGGAACGCATGCTGCACGCAGATTTTGCTAAAACGCGTGGCTGTCCCATTCACTTTTCAGTGATGGGATCAGCCACGCAACGCACACAATCGCGGATGGCCATGCGTTCGTACGCATTGCGTTCTGCACGCATGGCCATCCGCATTTGTGATCTGAACGGGCCCTTAAAGGGAACCCGAGGTGAGAATAATATTGAGGCTGCCATATTTATCTCCCTTTAAGCAATACCAGTTGCCTGGCTGCCGTGCTGGTCCTCTGCCTCTTATTCTTTCAACCATAGACCCTGAACAAGCATGCAGCAGGTCAGGGGTTTCTGACAATATTGTCAGAACTGACAAGATTAGCTGCATGGCTTGTTTCAGGTGTAATTCAGTTCACTACTACAGCCAAATAGATCAGCAGGGCTGCCAGGCAACTAGTATTGTTTAAAAGGAAATAAATATGGCAGCCACCATATCACTCTCACCCTGGGTTCACTTTAAATTACAGTTAGCCCCGCCCTCATCCGGTCATGACCACGCCCATTTTTTCGCCGCGGCGCGCTTCGCGCGCCGCAGGTTGTAACCGCACCCATTTTTGCCGTCAGCTCCCCCGGAAATTGGTCCAGCACCTGCATAGCACCCCCTAAAAAAATTTCCTGGAGCCGCCACTGTCCAGTAGGATAGTGACATGAAAGAGATGTACGGCACATCTAAGTGTAAACCGTCTTTATTACATAACAAGTAAAACAATTAAAAACAAGGATAAAGGAAAACTCACATACGGGGCCCGTGCACTGGGAACCCCGAAAAAGTACCATTTATGCTCAATCCAACAGAAAAATTAGACAAGATAGCAGCGTTAGGAAGTCTTGCCTAAGGTCTCCTACTGAATAGGTGCTGGCTTACTGAACAGACAGAGACGAGATTTGAACTCTGGTCTCCTGTGTCAGAGGCAGAGCCCTTAACCATTACACCATGCAGCCACTGCTTACAGATATGTAGCCAGACATCGCCTTGTCTTTTGTGTTCAACAGTTGTAAAGAAAAAAATTAGACAAGATAGCAGTGTTAGGAAGACTTGCCTAAGGTCTCCTACTGAATAGGTGCTGGCTTACTGAACAGACAGAGACGAGATTTGAACTCTGGTCTCCTGTGTCAGAGGCAGAGCCCTTAACCATTACACCATCCAGCCACTGCTTACAGATATGTAGCCAGGCGTGGCCTTGTCTTTTGTGTTCAACAGTTGTCCAAAGAGAACCCCAGATAGCCAGGTAGATTCATACCTCTCTCTCTCTCTCTCTCTCTCTAGTAGGGATGGTCACCGCTTTCCGCGGAATTGTATTTTTGAGCATAAATGGATTGAGCATAAATGGTACATGCTAGGCTGGCTTCAGCATGTAGTGTTGGTGAGAGAGAGAGAGAGAGAGAGAGAGAGAGATGAATCTACCTGGCTATCTGGGGTTCTCTTTGGACAACTGTTGAACACAAAAGACAAGGCCATGTCTGGCTACATATCCGTAGGCAGTGGCTGCATGATGTAATGGTTAAGGGCTCTGCCTCTGACACAGGAGACCAGGGTTCGAATCTCGTCTCTGTCTGTTCAGTAAGCCAGCACCTATTCAGTAAGAGACCTTAGGCAAGTCTTCATAACGCTGCTATCTTGTCTAATTTTTCTCTTGACAACTGTTGAACACAAAAGACAAGGCCATGCCTGGCTACATATCTGTAAGCAGTGGCTGCATGGTGTAATAGTTAAGGGCTCTGCCTCTGACACAGGAGACCAGAGTCCGAATCTCGTCTCTGTCTGTTCAGTAAGCCAGCACCTATTCAGTAGGAGACCTTAGGCAAGACTTCCTAACGCTGCTATCTTGTCTAATTTTTCTGTTGGATTGAGCATAAATGGTAAATGCTAGGCTAGCTTCAGTTAGTACTGTTGTGGTACAGCGGTTAAGGTACTTGCCCACCACACAGTGAGACCTGGGTTCAATTCTCATCTATGGTATGTAAACTGGCTTTTGAAATAATATAATTCTCTGGCAGATGAGACACTCCTCCCTCCGGTAGGAGGGAATAGGTAGAAGGGTAGAAGGGGAAGAGGGAGGAGCCCACAAGAGCCTAATTAAAATCTCCCTAGCAGAGTGTGTAGAAGCTATCCCTTAACTAATTAGTATATAGGCAGATGAGTGAGTCAAATGGCTCAAGGACCTTGCCCTGTATAAGGGGGGGGGGGCTCCACCAGTGAGTGCAGTCTGATTGGCAATAATGTGTCTGCTGACTGTGATGAAGAGGGTCAAAGTTTTATGGGGCGAATCGAACTTCCGAGAAAGTTCGCGTTTGGTAGGCGAACGCGAACCACCGAAGTTCGCCTGGAACCGTTCGCCGGCGAACCGTTCGGGACATCAGTGTCCTAAGCTGAAAATATGGCCAAACTGACCAACTTTACCCTCTCTCCAATGTTCAAAGCATCACCCCTCCGAATTTCGCCGCAAGTCTCCTTGTCCAAATGTATGAAATAGCCCAAAAACCTCAAAGCCGATAAAGCTCGTTCTCCATTGGTTACTTCAGATCAGCTGGCTGTCCCACCTGCCGTCCAATTGGAGACAGCCTTTGCATTCAAGTCAGAAGACACGGCTTGTATTGGTGCAGAGCTGTCCGGCAAATAAGCGGCAGCCTTCGCCACCTAGACACTCCCACATTCACACCAATAGGTCGCCGTCATGGAAGGAGGTTACCATCTTCCGTACACAGGCACGCATACAATGCGGCCTCAAAACCACCCCCTCTCACGCGATAGGTCACCATTGCGGAGGGGGTGTAAGTACCCGTACATATGTACGCATATGATGCGGACAAAGAGGTCGTCCCCATTTGAAGTAACCTCGCCCACTCTCCCCGCGATAGGATACTCCACGTAGGGGGGGAGGATATGTGAAAATGTAAACAAAACCACTCATTTTTCTAGCGATGATCCAAGCCAGAAAAAGCAAAACCTTTGTTTAAAAGTGGTAATTAGATGACCAAAATGGGGCAAATTAAGACCACTTCATAAGGACAAGAGTCTAAAGCCTGCATATATAGTAGGGGACATATATCATTTTAAGACCTGCAATAAAACAATTATTAAAGGGAGGGACACAGAGTCTTTTATGTGGCATCATGTCACTTAAGAACGTGAAACCAAGCACAATCCTTATAATGAAAATTAGACTGGACTCCTAATCATGCCAATGCAATAGAACAAAGTTAGAAAGCCCACACATGTAAGGAGAGGGAAGAAACACATGAGGGGGACCATACATTCCACAGAGGAGGGGAAGCCTCCATCAAGAGGGGGGGGGGGGGAGAGAGGAGGGAGGTTATTAATGTGACTAGTAAGTTGAAGTAGTTGAGATTTACTCTACATATACCAAAAACTACTTATCAGCTTTTTCTGTAGTAACTAACTTTTGACAGTAACTTTAACTATTTTAGATGTAATTAATAAATGCTAAGTTTTATCCCCTAAAGGAGGAAAAATATTTGTAATTTGCACGAGAATACACTCTGGATATCCAGACATTGCTGGCAGGTTTAAACAACTATCTTTCTTATAGTTGTTTATTCTTTAAAGATTCTTTTATTTTTGTTTTACGATTCAATAACAATAATACAGACGGTACATAACAATCAGAAAATAAGTGATATGGTCACAACATGAGTGATAGAAAAGACATAGATAATATAACTTACAACAATTATTAGCATATTTAAAGATGCAGGGCGGAAAGCCAGCTCCGCCCCAAAAAGGGCAATACTAGGACTGGTATTGTTGCAAGGCCCAATAAGCAATACAACAGCCGTGTGGGAGATATGGACTTAACAAGGGGCAAAAGGAGTATGCTGCCAACGTTAGAGCGGGGGAGTTGTGGTAAGTGCTTAAATAAAGAGACGGAGCCCAAATGGGGTCATACATCCGTCTCTCCTTTAATTGAGTCCGCTATTCCATTGACAACAGGTGGTGATAAAGGCATCCCAAAGCGGCAGATGTGCTGAGGTGTGGGCATATGGGCATTTCCCTTGACACAAGTGAGCGGTACCATATTTTGAATGGGTGATAAAAAGTACTTAGTGAGTTCCTGCTATTTGCAGGGTGAAGAGGAACCCTTAAGAAGGGGAAAAGACAGAACAAAGAGAGAAAAAGAAAGGAGAGGAAAAAGGGGGAGGGGGGAGGGGGGGCACACATATATATATATATATATATATATGCCTAGGCCAACCATCTCACGACTCATGTGTCATCTGGCACACAGATTGTGTGCCTATACTCCGTTAGTAAGTGAATGTTTGAACATCTTGGGGGAATAATGTTGGAAATAGGTCACTTATGGTATTGATACACAGGATTTATAGTCTTCCGATTCTACAAAAAGGTGCCAATGGATCCAGGTGTGAGAGTACTGTTCACCTCTGTTATGGAGGGCATGGGTCATGGATTCCATTTGGTCAATATACTGAATTTCCGTAAACCACTCCGCAATCGATGGGGCCGACTGAGACTTCCAGTGTTTTGGGATTAGCATTCGGGCAGCTTGGATTAGGTGTTTGGTGAGGGACTTCTTATAAGTCTTTAGAGACCTATGAGTGTTGTTAAGTAAGTAGTAGGAAGGGTCGTTTTGGGGATCACCATCCGTTAGGATCTTAATATAGTGTTGGACCTTAGACCAGAATGGTTTGATAATGGGGCATTCCCAGAATATATGCAAAAGGGTGCCGGTATCCTCCCTGCACCTCCAGCACCTAGGGTCCGCATCCGGATATATGCGAGCAAGCCTGACTGGAGTTAGATACCATTTTGTGAGTAATTTATAGTTAGATTCCTGTATTCGTGCTGAGATTGAAGTTTTCTGGGAGAGAGTCAGGATTTTGGACCATTGATCATTGGTGAATTGTAGGTGCAGGTCGGATTCCCAGCTATTCCTTAAAGTGGTGGACCAGGAAGAATCTGATATTAGTAGCTGGTAGATATCTGAGAGTGTCCTTGTGAGGGGGCCCTTACCAATACACAAGTGTTCGAATGGGGTGTGTGCTCTGGATAGTTGTTCTCTCGTGCCCATCGACTGCAGAAAGTGTCGGAATTGTAATAGGCTCCAGGTGTCGAGGAAAGGGTTATTTAATTTGTTTTTAAGACTATCCAATGGGATCCATGCACCCTTTTGAATCAGGTCTTGACCTCTAAGCAGGGAGCTCATCCTCCAACAAACATAACCTTGCGGATGGCAGCCAGGCAAGAACCCCGGATTATCCAGAACAGGGACCAAAGGTGATGGCCAGGGGGAAATGTCTTGAACATGTCTATATTTATTAAGAGCTGTGAAAGTAGATTGTACCGAAACGTACTCACTTTGTAGTTTGTTTGATGACCATGCGTAGGATGTTAAGTCTTTCCCCATTAATTCCCCCTCTAGGGAGGCCCAGCGTTTGTGGTGAGAGTTTCTGTGCCAATCGACTGCTCTGGTTAGTGCTGCTGCAGTATGATATTTTCTGAGATCAGGAGTTGCAAGTCCTCCTTGTAGTTTTGGGAGAGTTAGTGTGCTAAGTTTTATCCTGGGGGGTCTTGCATTCCAAATAAATCTAGTGAAGGATGTCTTAAGGTCTCTGAAGTGATCTACTGGGGGAGTAATAGGCAGGGCTTGGTAAAGGTACAGTATTTTGGGGAGGACATTCATTTTAAGGATATTAACTCGTCCCAGCCAGGAGAATTGCGGCTTGTTCCATTTTTGCAAGTCTAATTTAATTTTTTGGATGAGCGGTGGGAAATTTAATTTGTATAGCAGGGGCAGTGAGGATGGAATATGGACCCCTAGATAATGTATAGCTTGGGGAGTCCATTTGAAGGTATAATTTTGGCATAGCAGGACATACTGCTGCTGAGGTATACCAATTTTCATGGCTTGACATTTATCGGCATTAATTTTGAAATTTGACAGGTGAGTAAATTTTTTAAATTCTTTTAGTAGGTTTGGGAGGGATATATGTGGTGTGGTGAGAAAAAATAAAAGATCATCGGCATAGGCCACCACCTTGTGCTCAGATTGTGCTGGAGTCAGCCCCTTTATATCTAGATTTTTTCGGATCATGCACAAAAAGGGTTCGAGGGTGAGGGCGAAAATTAGTGGTGACAGGGGGCAGCCCTGGCGGGTGCCATTAGTAATTCCGAAGGGGTCGGAGGCAACACCATTCGCTCGCACCTTTGCCGTGGGCTGTGAGTATAGGGATAGGATCCATGTTAACATGTGTGGGCCAAGTCCTAGATGTTTTAATGTACATTCCATGAAATCCCAGTCAACTCTATCAAAGGCTTTTTCAGCGTCTGTTGATAGGAGAAGGGTCGGAGTATTGGATCTGGTGGCCCAGTCAATTAGATCTATAGAGCGAATGGTGTTGTCCCGTGCCTCCCTGGCCGGAATAAAGCCAGCCTGATCCGGGTGTATTATGTCGCTGACCAAGGGAGCTAAGCGGTTAGCGATGATCTTGGCAAAGAGTTTTAAATCCGTGTTTAACAGGGAGATGGGGCGATAGTTAGAGCACAAGGTGGCGTCCTTCCCCGATTTTGGAATAACTGTGATATGTGCTGAGAGCATATCGCGAGGTAGCTGGGTTGGGGCTGAGTCTGTTGAGATAAGGGAATTTAGGGCTTTAAGTAGGTGTGGGCAAATAATATCACTGAAAGTTTTATAGTACTCCAAGGGGAGTCCATCCGGGCCCGGGGCCCTGCCTGTCCGCGATTCCTTCAAGGCCTGCCTGAGTTCCATTTCTGTTATTGGAACTTCTAAGTCCTCAATGACTGTTTCTGCAAGAGGAGCAAGACCCGAGTCCCTTAGGTAGTCAGTTATTAAGGCGATCTTGGAGGGTTTCATGCCTCCTTTATCTTTGGGATCTAAATTGTATAAAGTAGAATAGTACTCCCGGAAGACACGTGTTATAGATTCTGCTCTGAGTCTCATTTTACCTCTTTTGTCCTGTATCTTAGGTATGTGTGTGGAGGCGTATTGTTCTTTCAGAGATTTAGCCAACATCCTGCTGCATTTATTGCTATACTCGTAAAAGTTTCGTTTACATTTTAATGCAATATGCTTTTCTCTTTGGAACAATAACGACCTCAATTTTTCTCTAGTGCTTATAAGTGTAGCCAGGTTCTCCTGTGAGAGAGAGGATTTATGTTTGGCTTCTAGTTGGCGAATTGTTAATAAGCATTCATCCAAAGCTTCGTTCCTTTGTTTGTTAAGGATACTGGAGACTTGTATAATCCTTCCCCTGATCACACATTTGTGCGCTTCCCATAGAGAAAACGGGTTGATGTCTCCAATATCATTTAGTTCAAAATAATCAGAGAGTGCTGCTTGAATGGTATGCTTATGTTCAGGGGATTGTAAGAGAGAGACATTAAGTCTCCATTGCCTCGGAATATGGTGTTTTGGCCTCATGCCAATCTCAAGAGTGATAGGGGAATGGTCAGAAAGTACCATTGGGTCAATATCTGTTTTTATGGATTCGGATAATAGGTTTTGGGAGATAAAAAGGTAATCAATGCGTGTATAGTTACCATGCAAATTTGAAAAATAGGTGTAGTCTCTGGAAGAAGGATTCTGAAGTCTCCATATATCCAACAACTGTCTAGAAGCTAGAGAGGCTCTGGTAGTCTTAATAGCTTTACTGGAGAGGGAGCTCCTGCCCAGGGAGTTATCCAGTGAGGGGTCAAGCACCATGTTCAAGTCACCGCCTAGGATGACGCTACCTTCGGCGAAACCATCTAGAGCTTCGAGGGCCCTCTCCAGGAAAGCGGGCTGCCCACCATTGGGGGCATAAAATGTACCCAATGTGAGTTTGCGAGATTGATATTCGCCTTTTATAAAAAGGAAACGGCCAGTTGAGTCCTTACACTCCTGCAGGAGATTAAGTTGGATCTGTTTAGAGAGAAGGATTGCTACACCTTTGGATTTAGATTCAGCGGAGCAGCTGAAGAAAGCCAGGTTAAAGTGATTATCTGTAAGTTTTGGGATATTGTCTGCTCGAAAGTGTGTCTCCTGCAAGAATGCAATATGGACTTTTTGCTTATGTAATTCACGTAGGAGGGCTCTGCGCTTCTCAGGGGTGTTGAGCCCCCTGATGTTCAGGGACTGAATTCTAAGGAACACGGAGGTAAGAGACCAGCGTATAATCGTGTCGCGAGGGGGTGGCCAAGCATAGTGAGGGGTAGGGATAGAAAAGTAAGAGTATCAGAGTAATAAGGAAAGGGACAGTATAGTTGAAAGAGGAGTACGGTCGAGGTTGTTCCCTCGGCCAGGTTGCATATATAATTAGGCAAATGTTAAACAGTATGGATATTGAAGTTTTTCCATTAGCCACAAGGGCCAACATGGGTGGGTAACAGAGTAGCATGGTACCCGTGACGGAGCCCCCGAGCATTGTGCGGATAGGGGAGGTCATACATAACAAAGAACGATATCTATTTGTGGGCGGATAATCTCCTGAGACCGCAAACCCTCACAATGCACCTGGCCTCAGTGTCACAGATATCAGCCCAAGCAGAATAAACGACATTGTATGATTTAACTCAGTCTAAAATCCAAAGATCTATTAGTGTGAATAACAAATGTTATAAAACTCTATGCTTCATAAATCTAGTACAGTATATAAGAATCACATATAGCTTTTACATATAAATAATATGAGAACGTTCATGGCTGTGTAAGACCAAGAAAAAACAGGTTAGGTAGGTCTCTTGTCTGGCCAGCGCCAAACAAAAAACGTTTGTAGGGTGCAACCAGGGTCCTACGCAAAGAGGAGCCGTATAGAGGCCATAGTTCCAATGCCAAAAAGGCGAGGGAGACAAAAAACAAAAGGGAAAAAATAGTGAGCGTAGAGTTCTTGTGTTGGGTGTATGAGTGCAGAGATATACTCACGAGGCCTCCTAGTTCTCTTGAGAGTCGCGCCGGGGGCGCTGGGGTCCCCTAAGGAAGATCAGATCCGGGTCCCACTCTGGTAAGGCGACTGTGTTAACGCCTAAAGCTGTGCAAAACTCGGCGAGATCGGTTGGTGAGCGTAGGATTGCCGACTTTGAACCCATCTTTGCATGTAGGTGGAAGGGGAACCCCCAGTGGTAGATGGCGCCTGCTTCGTGGAGTACCTGTAGCAGTGGCTTTAGGGCTCTGCGTTGTGCGAGAGTAGTTGGTGCCAGGTCCTGGAATAAAGTGACAGAGGCTCCATCAAAGTCTATTGAGCCGCTCCTTCTTGCCGCCATCATAATGGCCTCCTTGATGTCAAAGTGGTGCACTCGGCAGATTACGTCCCGCGGCGGAGCGTTGTTTTTCGGAAGTGCCCGCAGCGCTCTGTGCACTCTATCCAGCCGTATCGGAGGCGAGGGTGCATGGCCGAGAATCTTTTCGAAGATGGCTCTGACTGTATCTGCCAGGTCCTCTGTTCGCGTAGCTTCCGGTAGGCCGCGAAGCCTAATGTTATTGCGCCTGTTGCGATTCTGTTGGTCTTCTAATTGTACTCTAAGCATGGTGGAGAGTGAAGTTTGTTTGGCAGAGGATTCTTTTAGGAGATTCAACTCCTGCTAAAGTTTTTCAATGTCTGTCTCGACATGCGTCACGCGGCCGGATAGGCCTATTATATCTTCCCGGAGCGCTGATATCTCAGTGCGCGTTGTTGAGAGGATAAGGTCTGTCTGTTGGGTTATATCCCTTCTCGTAGGTAAGTCTTTAAGAAAGGCCCATATATCCTCGAGATTTTTACTCACGCTGTCTTGGGAAGAGACTTTGTCGGAGGCTCCCTGCTGGGATGCCTGATCCGCCATCTTGTCTGCTTGCCTCGTGACCGGGCCAGTGAAGAACTTCGTGACGGATGGTGTGTTAGAAGCTGAGGTTTGGTTAGCTTTGGTCACCCTCCTTGGTGCCTTTGGGTTAGCGGTCTCCGTGGAGTTTTTTGGGCTGTTTTGCTTCTGCATAACCTCCTGTTTTGTATGCTTCGCTCGGAGCTCAGAAAGGCTGCGTCTTCACGGAACCATGGCAAGCTCCGCCCCCCTCGTTGTTTATTCTTTATACATAGCCATGGATATGGAACTGTGATTAATAATAATATAGTGCTCAATTGTATGTGTTAAATTACTGGCAGGTTTTTCAATGATCTATTGTGTTGAATCACTGATGGCCACAGGCTGTTGTGCTATGATCTTTCTTTGCACTTCCTACAACAAGGCACTGTTCAGTTATCCTCCACCTTTCATACAACAACAAAAAAACTGTGCAGCAAGTCTGTACATTGCTCAATCCTAATCTCTAATGATTGTTCCCAGTGACAATAATTTAAATTGTGTAATATCGTAAGATCACAGTGGTGCATTGCGGTGCGGTGTAATGGCCGCTTTGTAACAGCACTGCATGCAGTGCAATACTGCTAAAAGCCCATGTTAACAGTAACATTTTTAATTGACTGTATGCATCACTGTACCCGACGCAACAAGAGCATAACATGCGGCGCTGTTGTCTCGATCTGTTGCATTCCTGCTGTCACAAGGAACACCAAGCAATGGCTGCTGTGAACGTGGCCTAGGAGTAGGATGCATAAAATAAAGGCTGTATCCATTAATTTATTAAAAGGGACTCCGAGCAGTGCAGAAACTATGGAAAGATACATACCATTTTGAAGCTCTCTTTCTCCTCTTTTCAACAATATATAAACCGCCACCCTACACCTTTTAGTTGGTGTCGGCGGCCGCGATTTCGATCGCGAAAATAGCGAAAACTAAAAGGCGTAGGGAGGTGGTTTATGTGTCGTTGGAAAGAGACGAAAGAGAGCTTCAAAATGGTATGCATCTTTCCATAGTTGCTTGTATTACACAGGATGACTTTTCTTTAAAGTCGCAGCTCCATTCAGCTGCTGACTTTGGGGAAAAGTCGCCCTACGCCTTTTAGTTTTCGATATTTTTGCGATCGAAATCGCGGCAGCGAAAACTAAAAGGCGTAGGGCGGCGGTTTATATATCGTTGGAAAGAGGAGAAAGAGAGCTTCAAAATGGTATGCATCTTTCCATAGTTTCTGCACTGCTCGGAGTTCCTTTAAACTGTCATCATTGCCATGTAAAAACATATTTATTTATTTTTTTTAACAAAGGGCAAGAATAAAAAAAAACATGAATGTGCATTTTTCTTGTTTGGAAAGTGGAGCACACATGCTCTTCTCATCCAAGGTCTGGACGCACTGTAGGAGCCAAGCTTAATCAGCCAAAAGAGATTGAGATTAGAAAGTACAATACAGGATTGCTTACCTTAAAAGATACAGGCACAATCCAGAACGTTTGCAGTATGTTTTATACTGTTTAAAACAATGTCAGTTTCAGTGTGAGAACTTATTAACTCAGACTAATATTAGAAAAACATGAGATTGCAGAATAACCTGGCAAACCTCTCTGATTTTTCTGTTGATAGGCTACTTGTTCCCATGGGTTGGTATGTCTGTAGATAGTCTGCAATGTACGTAGCTGTGTTTTCTCAGATATAGAACAATTGAGAAAATCGAGGCGCTGATTCTGAAGATACAAAGGAGCAACAAAGGGAACTTATGGTTTAACCTCCATTAGAAGTGAGGGAAAGGGTCTCCGACTTTCTATTGATCAATTATAGATCATTTGCAACACAAAGAACAAAAGAGGAGGGTTAGCGTGTGTCCCTATGAACAATTATAACTTCAGGAGATTTCATGGTCCACACTCCACAGTCAGCATTCAGAGATGCATCTGGCACACAGCCAGCTTCTGCTGACAAGGAGTCTCCAAATATCATGTTACATGGTGTGGTGCTGCTTAGTAGCATCCCCAGCCACCAAAAAAGGAGGTAACTACATGCTTACTATCCACTTCTCCTGACATCTCTTCTTCTCATGTATTCTGTTCCAAGCTATGAGTGTGCATCAGGTGGAGCCGAGATATTTCATCGGTCAGGTGATCTGTGATCCGTTGATCTGTAAATTGTCAACTATACTTAGGTTATGGGGTTGGTTTCTAACTAATCAAAGTTTTAAGGTTAATCACATGCCAAAATGTTTTACTTTGGTTCTGGACTGAGAAGAGCAGGGCCGTTCCTGATCTATGTGGTGGTCGAGGCAATGGAACCTGTTTCATCCCACCACCACCACACATGTGCACATAAATACTAAAGAACATCAGATTTTGGGTTCGCATATTCTGAACTCAAACTTCCGTAAAAGTTCGAGTTTGCATGACCGGGGCAAACTCGCCATTTAATGCACCACAAACAACTGCAAAAAGTTGTTAATAGTTGACACTCTCAGGAATTAAATGCTAGTCATCTTGGCCGCAATCTTTGTGTAGTAGACGCCATGCTTGTGCGCAGGTTGGCGAGAGTGTAGGCAATGCCGGTTTTCCTGACCCTATGGACAGGCTGAGGTAGTTCAATGACAGTAAAGTGACCCAGAAAACACTGATTCTGCAGTGTGGGCCCAGTTTTGGCCTAGTAGTCTTTATTGAATGAATACCTGAGGTGACCAAAAAAAAAAAGGTTTTGCCAAAACTTATACAGCTGATCAAATTTGGTCTGTCCACAATGAAGCGACAACCTTATCATCATGGGTATGCTCCCAACACACTCTTATAGGTAATTGCTTCATTGTGATATGCAAGCCCCTTCACCACAACATGGTAACAATCACGAATGGGAATAGACATCATGTACATGCCTTCTTTTGGTTGTGGCAGCCACTGTGTAGCACCTGAGGCCAGAAACATTGGGCATGTACAGTCACATGCCAGAAAAATTAGGTTTTGTAGCAACCACTGCTATAGCAGCGGCCTTAAAAATTCAGGATCAACCTGGACCCTTGCTGTTGGTTGCGGAGAAGTCATGCGGCGTGCAGGGAGGAAATACAGCTGTTTGGGGACTGTCTTCCAGCAGGCACTAACCCTCTGGGATGCATGCCTCATTCATCTTAATAAAGGTCAGGTAGTTATCACTTTTGTGACCTAGGCAACTTCTCTTCTCAGTGACAATCTCTCCTGCTGCGCTAAAGGTCCTTTCTGACAGGGCGTTTGAGGCGGGGCAAGACAGAAGTTCGATGGCAAATTGTGACAGCTCAGGCCACAGGTCAAGCCTGCACACCCAGTAGTCCGGGGTAATCGCTCCTCAGAGTGTTGATATCCGCAGTGATGACGTCACAATGTTGATGACGCTGAGCACTGGGGCTTCCAAAGCTGTACGCAGTGGAGGTTGATGCGATTCTCGCTGGAAAAAGGGAGGGTGAGTAAATGTGCCGGGCATTGCTGAAGGGAGCAGGGGTTGTGGGGGGCACTTATATAATCGGCTAACCATAGCTAGCTTGCATACTGGGACACTTAGCTAACTATTACTGGCAGTCCTATACCTACTATCTTTACTGGGGTCACATATACCTAGCTATCTTTCCTGGCAACATCTATACCTAGTTATCTTTACTAGGGACATATATGCCTAGCTTTCTTTCCTGGCAACACCTATACCTAGGTATCTTTACTGGGGGTCACACATATCTAGCTATTTTTCCTGGCAACACCTCTACTAGGTGTATGTGACCTCTTTACTGAGGTCACATACACCTAGCTATCTTTCCTGGAAACACCTATACCTAGCTATCTTTACTGGGGTCACATATACCTAGCTATATTTCCTGGCAAAACCTATACCTATCTATCTTTCCTGGCAACACCTATACCTAGTTATCCTTACTGGGGTCACATATACCTAGCTATCTTTCATGGCAACAACTATAGGTATAGGTGTTGCCAGGAAAGAGAGCTAGGTATATGTGACCCCAGTAAATATAGCTAGGTATAGCTGTCTTTACTGGGGTCACATATACCTAGCTATCTTTCCAGGCAACACCTATACCTAGCTATCTTTCCTGGCAACACCTATACCTAACTATCTTTCCTGGGCTCCCATATACCTAGCTATCTTTCCTGGCAACACCTATACCTAGCTATCTTTACTGGGGTCACACATACCTAGCTATCTTTACTGGGGTCACACATACCTAGCTATCTTTCCTGGCAACACCTATACCTAGCTATCTTTCCTGCCAACAGCTATACCTAGCTATCTTTACTGGGGTCACATATACCTAGCTATCTTTCCTGGCAACACCTACACCTAGCTATCTTTCCTGGGGTCACCTATACCTAGCCATCTTTCCTGGCAACACCTATACCTAACTATCTTTCCTGGGCTCCCATATACCTAGCAATCTTTCCTGGCAACACCTATACCTAGCTATCTTTACTGGGGTCATCTATACCTAGCTATCTTTCCTGGCAACACCTATACCTAGCTATCTTTACTGGGGTCACACATACCTAGCTATCTTTACTGGGGTCACACATACTTGCTATCTTTCCTGACAACACCTATACCTAGCTATATTTCCTGGCAACAGCTATACCTAGCTATCTTGGGATCACATATACCTAGCTATCTTTCCTGGCAACACCTATACCTAGCTATCTTTACTGGGGTCACATATACCTAGCTATCTTTCCTGGCAACACCTACACCTAGCTATCTTTCCTGGGGTCACCTATACCTAGCTATCTTTCCTGGCAACACCTATACCTAGCTATCTTTACTGTGGTCACATATACCTAGCTATCTTTCCTGGCAACACCTATACCTAGCTATCTTTACTGGGGTCACCTATACCTAGCTATCTTTCCTGGCAACACCTATACCTAGCTATCTTTACTGGGGTCACATATACCTAGCTATCTTTCCTGGCAACACCTATACCTAGCTATCTTTACTGTGGTCACATATACCTAGCTATCTTTACTGGGGACATATATGCCTAGCTATCTTTCCTGTCAACACCTATACCTAGCTATCTTTACTGGGGTCACATATACTTAGCTATCTTTAAGGACCTGTCCGGCTCAGAAAGTTTCAAATATCCTTATTAAAGTAGCCCATCACACTCCACTTAGCATATAGTAAATTTTAGAAAGCTAAGATTAAGAAACCACATTGCAGTCACATTTGGATTGTAGTCTAAAAATACTTCAAACATTATAAATGTAGAAAATTCCAATAAAATCGATCAAAAATTGGTCTCAGTATGTATATAACTTGATAAATACATGTTGTTACAAAATTGAGCAAAGATCACATAAAGATGGCTTGAGAGAGATATATAGCAATATTCAGGCAACAACACTATTCCATTTTGGGCATGAGTAGCCCTTCCTTAGGCCTTTGCATATGAAATCTCTTTAGTCCTATAACATAATAATAATAATTCCGTGATCTGGAGGGGGAGGTGGAGGGCATCTGTACCCACCAGATACAACCCTGCACCATCCCACTGGCCAGGAGAGAGACCACTGTGCCGCTACTGGGGAATGCGCAGCACAGTGGTCTCTCTCCTGTCATTTCCTAAGCATACTTATCCTTCTAAAATGTACGTCATGACATTGGGTGACATTTAGTGACTTTGCAAGCCATACATTTATATATGGTGGCTCTCATGTAGACTGCAACCATTGGCCACGGCTGTAGCCATGGCAGCAGCTCTTGGATAAGCCAAACACATTCACAGTACCAACATTCACCCTTCTGATGGGGCCAAAAAATTACAACAATAAGCATAATTAATTGCTTGCTTTAATTGGATAAACTCTTTTTTCCATGATTTGAAGGGTAAGGGGAGAGACATGATGATGTCCAGCTGCTGCTATGCTATGGCTGTAGATGGGGGATGATGATCACTGTTGAACAAACTAATAAATAAAGTTTTCAAGTTACGGGCACGTATTTTCACAAAAAAAACGTTTTGCAAATCTATTTTCAGATAATTCACTAATGCCTAAGAGAGATTGCTCCACTGAAGAATTACAAAATAAAGCAGCCAGATAGTCCTTGAGGGTTACAGTTTGATGACCTTCTACTGTACAAAGACTTCAGTGTGCCCTGCTGCAGAGGTGAGATACCAAGCTCCACAATAGAAGTTCTCTTACTGAATGTCTGCTAATAACCTTGAGATAACAGCTTTTATTTTTCATAGGTTTATTAGAACCTTTGCTTTTGCCACTACACAGAGCAGGGACAAGGTCCTCCAGCACCCAAGGCTGAGACACCAAAGTGCGCCCCTCCATCCCTGCCACCCCAGCCGTCACACACTGATTGCTATTAGACTAAGAGGGCCACAAGGCCCACAACCTCCCCAACACCTTAATCTCTAGTTGTCTGGCTTGCAGTCACTGCCATGTATCCCCTTCTTATTTCTTTCTGCTTCATACACAATTAGGAATGACAGCTGAATGAATTGTGCGCCCTCTCCTACACTGCGCCCCGAGGCTGGAGCCTCTCCAGCCTATGCCTCGGCCCGGCCCTGCCACTACAAAAGTGCACAAAGTACAAGTGTCAAGCATTTGATTTTTTAATGCTTAAATATCCCACTTTGAGGGCACTAGACTATGTGAATTACAAAACCAATTTAACTTTAGTATGTATATTAAGTTGCTTCTTAGAAGTTGATACATATGTGGCAACAATACATAATATTGCATGGCTGAATCTTTATTACTATTATCGATTACATATTGCCCTCATCTCCCGTAGCACTGTACAATACTGCATAATTACAAGACATGGGTGCTTAAAATATAGGCAGTATAGCATAAATATGATAAGTTATACAAATTGTTCTACAATAAACAAATACAGGAAACAATAGGTAAGGGAGCCCTGCTATTATGCGTAGAGAAGGGATAGAGAAGGAGACACAAGGTGCTGTAATGAGCAAGCTGTATATACACTCATTGGGCACTTTATTAGGTACACCTAGTACTGGGTTGGACCCCTTGTGCCTAGTATTAACTACTTTAATTCTTGATTATATAGATTGAACAAGATTCCTCTCAGATTTGGTCCATATTGACATGATAGTGTCACACAGTTGCTGTAGATCTGTTGACTGCACATCCATGATGTGGTTGTCCTATCCCACCACATCCCAAACGTGCTCTTTGCTCTATTGGATTGAGAATTGGGCACTTTGGGTGCCATTGGAGTACAGTGAAATCATTGTCATGTTTAATACTTTAAAGGGTGGTGGTAGAGGATGCCACGGTGCTGGAGACAGCTGATGTGGCATCTCTATACACCAACATTACACATCAAGGTGGGTTGAGTGCCAGCACGTGCAGAGGGAGGTGCTCTGGGTGCTCAGGCACCCCCCCCCTTTCTATTTTTACAATAAAAGGGCCCTTTTTGCGGTGCAAAATAACCTCTATCTCCGACCGCGATAAGCCCCACTCACCACATACACAAAGCCCTGCACACCTCATCAGGACTCTCCGCCCCCACCTGGGATACTTTAGAGGATGTGGGGGCCAAGAGGGGATGGGGTGGGGCAGGAAAAGACACAGGGGGCCAGGAGGGGACCCAGGGGGACAAGTAAGGACATAGGAGGCCAGGAGGGGGTCACATGAGGCCAGGAGAGGACACAGGGCCCACAGTGACCTCCCCTTCCTCCAGCACCCACACTGACCTCTACCTACCCCAGCACCCACAGTGACCTCTCCTCCCCCAGCACTCACAGTAACCTTACCTTTTCCCCAGCACCCACACTGGAAAGGTCATAGGAAAGGACATAAAGGGGAGATAGGGAACCAGGTGGGGACACAGGAAGCCAGGAGGGGACACTGGGGGCCCAAAGTGACCTTCCTTTCCTCCAGCACCCACACCGACCTCTACCTACCCCACCACCCACACTGGAAAGGTCATAGTAAAGGACATAGGGGGGCAGGTGTGGACACAAAGCCAGGAAGGGACACAGGGGGCCCAAAGTGACCTTCCCTTCCTCAAGCACCCACACTGACCTCTACCTACCCCAGCACCCACAGTGACCTCTCCTCCCCCAGCACTCACGGTAACCTTACCTTTCCCCCAGCACCCACACTGGAAAGGTCATAGGAAAGGACATAGAGGGGAGATAGGGAACCAGGTAGGGACACAGGAAGCCAGGAGGGGACACTGGGGGCCCAAAGTGACCTTCCTTTCCTCCAGCACCCATACCGACCTCTACCTACCCCACCACCCACACTGGAAAGGTCATAGTAAAGGACATAGGGGGGCAGGTGGGGACACAAAGCCAGGAAGGGACACAGGGGGCCCAAAGTGACCTTCCCTTCCTCAAGCACCCACACTGACCTCTACCTACCCCAGCACCCACAGTGACCTCTCCTCCCCCAGCACTCACAGTAACCTTACCTTTCCCCCAGCACCCACACTGGAAAGGTCATAGGAAAGGACATAGAGGGGAGATAGGGAACCAGGTGGGGACACAGGAAGCCAGGAGGGGACACTGGGGGCCCAAAGTGACCTTCCTTTCCTCCAGCACCCACACCGACCTCTACCTACCCCACCACCCACACTGGAAAGGTCATAGTAAAGGACATAGGGGGGCAGGTGGGGACACAAAGCCAGGAAGGGACACAGGGGGCCCAAAGTGACCTTCCCTTCCTCAAGCACCCACACTGACCTCTACCTACCCCAGCACTCACAGTGACCTACCCTTCCCCCATCACCCACACTGACCTCTACCTCCCCCAGAACCTACAGTGGACCTTGGTACCCACTGCAGCTTGACACAGACTGTACTTTGTTACCTCAGCACCCATTGCAAGTTAACATAAACTAGACCTTTGCATCTTTTCACCCACTGCACCTTGGCAGGCACTTACTGCAATTTTGCACCTACTAATGCTTCTTCTTTGCCTAAAAGGAGTTTGGGTGCCAATCAAGAGGGACAGAGGTCCCAGTAATAATAGGGGGGCCGGGCCTTAATCAGGCTCCATTGTGCCCAATTTAATAGTGGGCACCTATCACTGCTGATTAGAGCATGGTGGAGCCAAAAGACTTGGTTGGAAAGAGACACAAATTCTGCCTGAAACTGCTATAAAGGAAGAGAGGGGGAAGGGCAAAGATGGCCTGAGACTGCTTTCTGGAGAGGGGATGTTACATACACAATTTAGCACGGTTGATTGATTAGGGCCCCTTTTTCAAATTTGAACACCACCTCCTTGAGGATCCTCTGCACGTCCCTGGTTGAGTGCAGTTGAGGGTAGTGTTGGGCGAACAGTGTTCGCCACTGTTCGGGTTCTGCAGAACATCACCCTGTTCGGGTGATGTTCGAGTTCGGCCGAACACCTGACGGTGCTCGGCCAAACCGTTCGGCCACATGGCCGAACTAAGAGCGCATGGCCGAACGTTCCCCGAACGTTCGGCTAGCGCTGTGATTGGCCGAACCGGTCACGTGGTTCGGGCCCGAACGCGCTCTGATTGGCCGAACGGTCACGTGGTTCGGGTAAATAAATACCCGAATCACGTCATATCTCCGCCATTTCTCTGTGGGTTTAGCTTTGGGTAGGCAGGCAGGGTAGTTCGCTCTCCAGCCACGCTAGCCAGGGTCTCCCCCAGTCATTGTGTGTCGCTGCTGGGAACAGTAGTACACCGCTCGCTCAGCCACACTATATATATAGCATTGTTTACTGCCACTGTGTACCTCGCTCAGCCACGCTATATATAGCATTGTGTTTTCTGACACTCTGTGTACACGGCTTAGCCTGGCTATATAGCATTGTGTGTACTGCCACTGTGCACCTCGCTCAGCCACGCTATATATAGCATTGTGTTTTCTGACACTCTGTGTACACGGCTTAGCCTGACTATATAGCATTGTGTGTACTGCCACTGTGCACCTCGCTCAGCCACGCTATATATAGCATTGTGTTTTCTGACGCTCTGTGTACACGGCTTAGCCTGACTATATAGCATTGTGTGTACTGCCACTGTGCACCTCGCTCAGCCACGCTATATATAGCATTGTGTTTACTGCCACTCTGTGTACACCGCTCAGCCAGACCAGGGCCGGCCTTTGACCTGAGCGACCTGTGCGATCGCTCAGGGCGCCGGCTTCCAGGGGGCGCTCCTGCCGCCTGGCCGCATGTAGCTGGCTGTGTCCGTCTCACTCCGCCCCCCCCCGTGCGGCCACCGTGATGGAGGGGGGAGCCGCGGGGAGAGCAGCCCGTCCTCTCCCTCCCTCCTCTCCGGGCGCTCTCCGTGCTCCCCCCTGCAGAGTGCAGACTGCAGCCAGCAGTGAGAACAACTCACCTCCCTGGTTCCGATCGCCGGCGCCTCTCACTTGCCGCTGGTCTCCTCTTGTACATTGTCACTGATGCACAATAAACTTCCTGCTTAACAGGAAGTTTACTGTGTATCAGTGTCAATGTACAAGAGGAGACCAGCGGCAAGTGATACACCGTGAGAGGCGCCGGCGATCGGAACCAGGGAGGTGAGTTGTTCTCTCTGCTGGCTGCAGCAGCATCGGAGGGGGGAGCACGGAGGGTGGCCCGGAGAGGAAGGGAGGGAGAGGTCGGGCTGCCCTCCCCGCGGCTCCCCCTCCAGTATGAGGGGAGGGGAGCACCTACCTACCTACCTAATCTATACTGGGGGCACCTACCTATCTAGCCTGTACTGGGGGGGCAGCTACCTATCTAATCTATACTGGGGGGCAGGCAGCTACCTATCTAATCTATACTGGGGGCACCTACCTATCTAACCTATACTGGGGGGGGGGGGCAGCTACCTATCTAATCTATACTGGGGGCACCTACCTATCTAACCTATACGGGGGGGGAGGGGGGCAGCTACCTATCTATACTGGGGGCACCTACCTATCTAACCTATACTGGGGGGGGGGGGAAGCTACCTATCTAATCTATACTGGGGGCACCTACCTATCTAACCTATACTGGGGGCACCTACCTATCTAACCTATACTGGAGGGGCAGCTACCTATCTAACTTATACTGGGGGCAGCTACCTATCTAACCTATACTGGGGGCACCTACCTATCTAATCTATACTGGGGGCAGCTACCTATCTAACCTATGCTGGGGGCAGCTACCTATCTAACCTATGCTGGGGGCAGCTACTTATCTAATCTATACTGGGGGCAGCTACCTATCTAACCTATACTGGGGGCAGCTACCTATCTAACCTATACTGGGGGCAGCTACCTATCTATACTATACTGAGGGAACCTACCTATCTAACCTATACTGGGGGGGGGGGCAGCTACCTATCTAACCTATACTGGGGGGGGGGGCAGCTACCTATCTAATCTATACTGGGGGGGGGGGCAGCTACCTATATAATCTATACTGGGGCAGCAGCTACCTATCTAATCTATACTGGGGGCAGCAGCTACCTATCTAATCTATACTGGGGGCAGCAGCTACCTATCTAATCTATACTGGGGGCAGCAGCTACCTATCTAAGCTATACTGGGGGCAGCTACCTATCTAACCTATACTGGGGGGGGGGGCAGCTACCTATCTAATCTATACTGGGGGCAGCTACCTATCTAACCTTTACTGTAGGCAGATCCCCCCTTTAGTGTATATAGGCTTAGGCTACTAGTCTTACAGTCGCAGATCCCCTTTTAGTGTATTTAGGCAGCAGATCCCCTAAATCCCCCCCCCCATTAGTGTATGTGTGTGGTGCGCTCACACGCGAAGAGGATGAATTTGGGGGGGGGGGCACCAAAATCTGGTTCTGCTCAGGGCGCTGTGAAACCTAAGGCCGGCCCTGAGCCAGACTATATACCATTGATTACTGACACTCTGTGTACACCGCTCAGCCAGACTATATACCATTGTTTACTGACACTCTGTGTACACCGCTCAGCCAGACTATATACCATTGTTTACTGACACTCTGTGTACACCGCTCAGCCAGACTATATACCATTGTTTACTGACACTCTGTGTACACCGCTCAGCCAGACTATATACCATTGTTTACTGACACTCTGTGTACACCGCTCAGCCAGACTATATACCATTGTTTACTGACACTCTGTGTACACCGCTCAGCCAGACTATATACCATTGTTTACTGACACTCTGTGTACACCGCTCAGCCAGACTATATACCATTGTTTACTGACACTCTGTGTACACCGCTCAGCCAGACTATATACCATTGTTTACTGACACTCTGTGTACACCGCTCAGCCAGACTATATACCATTGTTTACTGACACTCTGTGTACACCGCTCAGCCAGACTATATACCATTGTTTACTGACAGTCTGTGTGCACCGCTCAGCCAGACTATATACCATTGTTTACTGACACTCTGTGTACACCGCTCAGCCGGACTATATACCATTGTTTACTGACACTATGTGTACACCGCTCAGCCGGACTATATACCATTGTTTACTGACACTCTGTGTACACCGCTCAGCCAGACTATATACCATTGTTTACTGACACTCTGTGTACACTGCTCAGCCAGACTATATACCATTGTTTACTGCCACTCTGATTCTGCTGGGAACAGTAGTACACCGCTCGCTCAGCCAGACTATATAGCATTGTGTTTACTGCCACTCTGTGTACACCGCTCAGCCACACTATATAGCATTGCGTACTCTGCCAGTCAGTGTGTATATTGCTGGGATCAGTAATACTCCACTCACCGTCAACCACTATATGAGCTCAACATGAGTTCCCCAGAGACCTCCGCTGTGAGCAGCACTCCCAACAACAGCAACAGCCAACGCCCCACGCAAGCTATAACATCCACCCTAGCAGCCAGTGGTCAGGAGCAGCCCTCCCCGGAGGAGAACGTTGTGTCCATCGGTCCGTCGCCAGAGCGATTAATGAGGGCTGCCATTGAGGAGATGATGGGGCCTGATGTGGAGGAGGAGGTCTAGCTCAGGCCAGCATCCCAAGTTAATGTTGAGGACGATGAGGGGTCTGTGTCTGGGGATGTTGGGGTGGCAGAGGTGGTGGGTGGGTCAGACTCAGGAGAAGAGTTGTATGATGAGGATGATGATCGGGACCATCTGTATGTGCCTCAGAGTCCGACCCCGGAAAACATGTTGTATCGTGTGTTTAGGTACTAAAATCTGCGTTCCCTCCCAGTAGTGTTGGGCGAACAGTGTTTGCCACTGTTCGGGTTCTGCAGAACATCACCCTGTTCGGGGTGACTATATAGCAGACTATATAGCATTGTGTTTAATGCCACTCTGTGTACACGGCTCAGCCACACTATATAGCATTGTGTTTACTTCCACTCTGTGTCTGCTGGGAACAGTAGTACACCGCTCACCCGCCACTGTATAGCATTGTGCTCTGTGTCGCTGCTGACAATAGTGGTACACCGCTCACCCACCACTGTATAGCATTTCTGTACTGCCACTGTACTGCTGCCAGTCAGCGTGTACTTTAAGGATAAGTGAAATGAGGAAGAAATCCGGTGAAAGAGGGAGGGGCAAGGGAAGAGGTGTTTCGCCTGACGGTTCACGTACAGGCCACAGGGGAGCACCCAAGAAAACCCACTCAATACCGCCCATGTTGTCCAGGACAACAACCCTCACAGATCCAAAAGAACAGGACCAGATAATTACTTGGATGACCTCTCAAGCGTCCAGCAGTGGGTTAAGCAGCACCAGCACATCACGCACGAGGTCCGAGTCCTCAGCCAGTTACAAGGAGCCAGTGGGTACAAAGCTGACACAACCGGCAGCGACACCACGCACACAACTGCCAGATAACCAGACGACGTTGGAGTGAGCTGCGCAGAGGTTGTTCTGGGGAGCTCTACTCCACGGCGGCGGCCCCCCACAATGACATATGACGAGTTTGAGGAGATGGAAGAGGAGGGTATGGACAATGTGGACATAGACCCAGATTTTGTTTGTGAACGAGAACATCGCCGTCGTAGCAGCAGCACAGATGAGTCTGTTGAGGAACCCACTGCTGCACGAGTTTGCCTTGTGCCACAAGGTAGGCGGCGCGCAATTTCAGGCACCGCAAGCATGGAAGTTCAAGTGAGAGGCAAAAGAGGCGCAAACAGAAATCGCCAGCAAGGCAGGTGCTCCAAAGTCTGGGCTTTCTTTGAAGACTGCACTGAGGATGTTACCATGGCGATTTGCAAGGTGTGCAAGACCCGCCTGAGCAGGGGGAAAAGTATTAACAACCTCTCCACCACCAGCATGAGCCGCCACATTCTATCCAAACATCCCACTCTGTGGGCAAACGCGGCAGGACAGGGTACCACCAGCAACACTGCCTCCCTTGGGTTCACCAGACTCACCACCAGACCCGCCTCAGCAGCAGCAGTAGTCCAGCCATTGCGTGGTTCACAACATTCACAAACATCAGACAATGCTGACACTGTCACTTTCCGGACTAGTGCTCTTGAGGTCTCCCAGTGTTCATCAAACACAACATCCAACAGCCCTTCGGTGTGCAGCCCTACGGTTGAGTTGTCTGTCTCTGAGATGTTTGAGCGCAAGAGGAAATTGCCAGCAAATGACCCCCAGGCCGTGGCAGTAACAGCCAGCCAGCATAGCCAAGGTTCTGGCCTGCGAAATGCTGCCATATCGAGTGGTGGAGACAAACAGCTTCAAGGGCATGATGTCAGTGGCCATCCCACGTTACGTGGTTCCCAGCCGCTACCACTTTGCGCGCTCTGCAGTGCCTGAGTTGCATGAGCACGTGGTCAGCTAAATAACCCGAAGCTTGAAGAATGCCGTTGCCTGCAAGGTTCACCTCACCACTGACACCTGGACGAGTGCGTTCGGCCAGGGTCGATACATCTCCCTTACCGCGCACTGGGTGAACCTTGTGGAGCCTGGCAGCGATTCCTCACCTGCTACGGCGCGGGTGTTGCCCACGCCGCAAACAGCTGCACCGCCGTCCCTCCCACTGGATAACAACAGCAGCACCTACCTCTCTGACTCCTTCTCCTCCAACGCATCTCAAAGCTGTACCTCATCCGGAAACGCTAACCCAGCACCAGCAGCAGTAGGATCGTGGAAGCAGTGCAGCACAGCTGTTGGCATGCGTCAGCAAGCGTTGCTGAAGCTGATCTGCCTTGGGGATAAGCAGCACACAGGGGAGGAAATTTGGAGGGGAATAAAGGAACAGACGGATTTGTGGCTGGCACCGCTGGACCTGAAACTGGGCATGAAGCTAGACACCTGGCACGAACTGGCAATGTACGCGTTATGTCGGAACGCTGTTTCAGTGCTGCCGGAGGCATCGTCACAGATCGGCGTATCCGCCTCTCCACAGAAAATGCAGACCGTCTGACTCAAATTAAAATGAATCAATCCTGGATTGGAAATGACTACGCAACACTCCAGGACCCCAACCAAGTAACATGACCAATGAACATCTGGGATGGTTTAGCGTTTCCGGTCCCTGTTTATTGAACCTCTCATCTGTATTACATTTATGACTGCATGGCGGCAAAAAGCATTGCTGCTATATCCGCACGCTTTTTGTCCTCATGCAAGGCCTGGGTTGTTGTGTCTCAAAAAGCATGGCCTTCTTCTCCTCCTGCGCCTGCTCCTGTTCCATCACGTGTGCTGCTGCTGCTGGGTTAGCGTTGCCGCCCGGTCCCTGTTTATTGAACCACTTATCTTTATTACATTTATGACTGCATGGCGGTAAAAAGCATGCTATCCGCACGCTTTTTGTCCTCATGCAAGGCCTGGGTTGTTGTGTCTCACAAAGCGTGGCCTTCTCCTCCTGCGCCTCCTCCTGTTCCATCACGTGTGCTGCTGCTGCTGCTGCTGGGTTAGCGTTGCCGGTCCCTGTTTATGGAACCTCTTATCTTTATTACATTTATGACTGCATGGCGGTACAAAGCATGCTATCCGCACGCTTCTTGTCCTCATGCAAGGCCTGGGTTGTTGTGTCTCACAAAGCGTGGCCTTCTCCTCCTGCGCCTCCTCCTGTTCCATCACGTCTGCTGCTGCTGGGTTAGCGTTGCAGCGTGGTCCCTGTTTATTGAACCACTTATCTTTATTACATTTATGACTGCATGGCGGTACAAAGCATGCTATCCGCACGCTTCTTGTCCTCATGCAAGGCCTGGGTTGTTGTGTCTCACAAAGCGTGGCCTTCTCCTCCTGCGCCTCCTCCTGTTCCATCACGTCTGCTGCTGCTGGGTTAGCGTTGCCGCGTGGTCCCTGTTTATTGAACCACTTATCTTTATTACATTTATGACTGCATGGCGGTACAAAGCATGCTATCCGCACGCTTCTTGTCCTCATGCAAGGCCTGGGTTGTTGTGTCTCAAAGCGTGGCCTTCTCCTCCTGCGCCACCCTCCTCCTGTTCCATCACGTGTGCTGCTGCTGGGTTAGCGTTACCGGTCCCTTTTCCTGGAACCTCTTATATGTATTACATTTATGACTGCATGCCGACAAAAAGCATGTTACCTGTGCAAAGAAAACAGACATTTCCCGCATTTAAAAGACAGTTTTCCCTTTGAAACTTTAAAATCGATTTTCTCAAAAACTATAAGCTCTTTTTGCTAATTTTTTTTTCCTCTTGTACCCACTTCCAAGGTGCACATACCCTGTAAATTTGGGGTATGTAGCATGTAAGGAGGCTTTACAAAGCACAAAAGTTCGGGTCCCCATTGACTTCCATTATGTTCGGAGTTCGGGTCGAACACCCGAACATCGCGGCCATGTTCGGCCTGTTCGGCCTGAACCCGAACATCTAGATGTTCGCCCAACACTAGTTGAGGGGCCTTGAGAAGGGATGGCACCTTACCCTCCAAACGGATTGAATTCCTTGTTCAGCTTTTGGATTTTGCTCTTTCTAGGAATTGTTTTTGGTACAAGGGTAATTTTAATGTACAGTTTAAAGGCTGTGCTATGGGACCCCTTTTGCTGATGGAATGGCATAAGTTCATTGACGACCTGCTGATTCTATGGAGTGGCTCTGTTGATAAATGGAGTCGATTTTTGAGGGAAGCAAACTCTATGTGCCCCAATATAACACTGGAAGCTGAAGTTAGCTACTCTAGTGTCATTTTTTGGGACCTCACAATTTCAAAATGGGTAATGAACTACATATGCATTGTTATTTTAAGAAAACGGATCGTAATTTGGGTTTATTAGTAGGCATAAATTGCCAATTGCAATTACCCCACATGGATTAAAGCTGTACCAAAGGGACAATTCCAAAGAATCAAAAGGAATTGCTCCATCCTTAGTGATTATGAGAAGCAGGTATTTGTCCTGTCAAAATGTTTTGTGGAGAAAGGGTACAGATCTGAAACCATGAAAGAATTGGAAGAGCTGTTTTCCATTTTTCTATAATTTAACATTGAGGCAGAAATACCTCAGAAATCTAAAAAATATTGCAGCCCCCGAGTTTGCGTTTGTGGAAAAAACGAACCGCTCTGGTGTGCACCATCCCATTCACTTTCATTAGCCAATCGGTTTTCCCCCTGCAAGCGTTTTAAAACACGCTCCAGAACCGATCTGGTGTGCACCAGCCCATAGAAAATATTTTTTGTAAGCACTGGCCTGTTTTGCAGCAAGATGTCCAGTTGAATCAGATTATTCCAGCCAAACCTAGATTTATATATAGGAGGGCACCCAATCTGAGGGACCTTTTGATACCCAGTTGTGTTGGCCCTAGAGTTGAGCTGAAATTTTCGTAATTTCGCATTACTATAATTACGCATGCGAAATTTGCGATTACGATGCGAAATTAGCGTAGCGAAATTGCCATTAAAATCGTAATTGAAAATACCGTAAGCGTAATTTTCAATGCGAAATTTCGCGTTTCGTTCATGCCGTAATTTCGCATTAAACGCTACCGTAATTTCGCGTTAAACCGTAACACTCCGTATAATATAAAAAAGCCGCCGACTTTAAGGGTTAATAGCAAAGCCCCCTTAAATGCTAAGAGCCTCAAATTTGGAGAATATATTAAGGAGATCAGGAGGAATAAGAGGAAAAAAATTTTTTTCAAAAAGACCTTATAGTTTTTGAGAAAATCGATGTTAAAGTTTCAAAGTAAAAATGTATACATTTAAAAACCTGCCGACTTTAACGGTTAATAGCAAAGCCTGCTTAAAGTTTAGGAACACCAAATTCCTAGGGTATATTAAGGGGATCAGTGGGAATAAGAGGAAAAAATTTTTTTTCAAAAACACCTTATAGTTTTTGAGAAAATCGATTTTTAAGTTTCAAGGGCAAAAATGTCTGTTAAATGCGGAAAATGTCAGTTTTTTTTGCACAGGTAACAATAGTGTATTATTTTCATAGATTCCCCCAAGTGGGAAGAGTTTTACTTACTTCGTTCTGAGTGTGGGAAATATAAAAAAAAAACGACGTGGGGTCCCCCCTCCCAGACCTCTTTAACCCCTTGTCCCCCATGCAGGCTGGGATAGCCAGAATGCGGAGCACCGGCCGCGTGGGGCTCCGCACCCTGACTATACCAGCCCGCATGGTCCATGGATTGGGGGGTCTCGGAAGGGGAGGGGCAGCCAAGCTTTCCCCTCCCCCTCCGAGCCCTTGTCCAATCCAAGGACAAGGGGCTCTTCTCCACCTCCGATGGGCGGTGGAGGTGGAGGCCGCGATTTCCTGGGTGGGGGGTTCATGGTGGAATCTGGGAGCCCCCTTTAAAAAGGGGTCCCCCAGATGCCCACCCCCCTCCCAGGAGAAATGAGTATAGAGGTACTTGTAGTACCCCTTACCCATTTCCTTTAAGAGTTAAAAGTAAATAAACACACAAACACATAGAAAAAGTATTTTAATTGAACAAAAAACATAACCACGAAAAAAGTCCTTTAATATTCTTAATTAACCATTAATACTTACCTGTCCCTTTAAATAAATGATCCCACGCAATATCCTCGGAAATGTTCTATCAGTTACAATGTAACAAAGTTATTACAATATAACAACTTTGTTACATTGTAACTACGCCGCACCCGACGTCACTCACCGCCGCCGCCGCCGCCGCGTCTGCGCTGCAGGACCCGACAGAGCTCTGAGCTATAGCTCAGAGCTCTCAAAAGCATCTTTGTATTTGGGCTCCAAGGAGCCCCATTGGTCCTTAGCAGACCAATGGGGTTCCTTCTGATTTGAAGGAACCCCATTGGTCTGCTAAGGACCAATGGGGCTCCTTGGAGCCCAAATACAAAGATGCTTCTCAGAGCTCTGAGCTATATAGCTCAGAGCTCTGTCGGGTCCGTGCAGGGCGCTAAGTCCCCGCCGGCTCCGCTGTCCTCCCCGCCTCTCCCACATGTCACCCACATGTCACCCACATGTGGGTGACATGTGGGTGACAGATGTGGGCGGGGTGGACAGCGGGAGCTGCGGGGACTTAGCGTCCTGCACGGACGCGTATGCGGCGGCTGAGCGGCGAGTGGCGTCGGGTGCAGCGTAGTTACAATGTAACAAAGTTGTTACATAATAACTTTGTTACATTGTAACTGATAGAACATTTCCGAGGATATTGCGTGGGATCATTTATTTAAAGGGACAGGTAAGTATTAATGGTTAATTAAGAATATTAAAGGACTTTTTTCGTGGTTATGTTTTTTGTTCAATTAATATACTTTTTCTATGTGTTTGTGTGTTTATTTACTTTTAACTCTTAAAGGAAATGGGTAAGGGGTACTACAAGTACCTCTATACTCATTTCTCCTGGGAGGGGGGTGGGCATCTGGGGGACCCCTTTTTAAAGGGGACTCCCAGATTCCACCATGAACCCCCCACCCAGGAAATCGCGGCCTCCACCTCCACCGCCCATCGGAGGTGGAGAAGAGCCCCTTGTCCTTGGATTGGACAAGGGCTCGGAGGGGGAGGGGAAAGCTTGGCTGCCCCTCCCCTTCCGAGACCCCCCAATCCATGGACCATGCGGGCTGGTATAGTCAGGGTGCGGAGCCCCACGCGGCCGGTGCTCCGCATTCTGGCTATCCCAGCCTGCATGGGGGACAAGGGGTTAAAGAGGTCTGGGAGGGGGGACCCCACGTCGTTTTTTTTTTATATTTCCCACACTCAGAACGAAGTAAGTAAAACTCTTCCCACTTGGGGGAATCTATGAAAATAATACACTATTGTTACCTGTGCAAAAAAAACTGACATTTTCCGCATTTAAAAGACATTTTCGCCCTTGAAACTTAAAAATCGATTTTCTCAAAAACTATAAGGTCTTTTTGAAAAAAAAAATTTTCCTCTTATTCCCACTGATCCCCTTAATATACCCTGGGAATTTGGTGTTCCTAAACTTTAAGCAGGCTTTGCTATTAACCGTTAAAGTCGGCGGGTTTTTAAATGTTTACATTTTTCCTTTGAAACTTTAACATCGATTTTCTCAAAAACTATAAGGTCTTTTTGAAAAAAAAAATTTTCCTCTTATTCCTCCTGATCTCCTTAATATATTCTCCAAATTTGAGGCTCTTAGCATTTAAGGGGGCTTTGCTATTAACCCTTAAAGTCGGCGGCTTTTTTATATTATACGGAGCGTTACGGTTTAACGCGAAATTACGGTAGCGTTTAATGCGAAATTACGGCATGATACGACTGTAATGCGAAAATTACGCGAAAATTACGCTTACGCGAAATTTCGCGAAATCCTTCTTCATTACGATTATGTACTTACGGCCATAATCGTAATTACACTAATTACGCGAAATTTCGCAAAATCGTAATTAGGTCATTACGCTCATCTCTAGTTGGCCCTCCTGCAAGAATTCCTTGGCAGAGACCAGGGTATCACATATGCAGGGATTGCTGTATCTGCAGGGACACTGCTAGTGTGTCTGCGGATACTATAGCTTAGAGCTATTCCATTCTGTGTTCTTAGACATACAGTATGTGGTGTATGTTCTAACATGTGAATGCAGCCTTCAATACGTGGGGAGAACATCCCAACCATTGAAAAAAATAATCTATCAACATATCTATAACATCAGAAAAGGATATAGCTGGCATTGTGTATCAGCTCACTTTGCCAGAGTACATGCAAAGGATCCAAGAGGTCTGAAAGTTGTTGCAGTCGAACATGTTAGTACGCATTGGCGCAGGTCAAATAGCTATGCAAAAAGGAGACCAAATGGATCTATAGGTTAGGTACCCTTTCCCCAAAGGGTCTCACTATAGAATTGGATATTATTTGCTTTATTGCAAATGGCTGAAAAGGAAGTAGGAAGTTTTACTAATGATTGTTATACTGAAAGATAGGTGGCATCCACGTGATAGTAGATGGTGAAGGGTTGAGTAGTGTGAGTACACTTTATAGTATTAATTGCTGGGATCTGTTATAATTCACAAATATGAAATGTATGCACTGTCACGTTATATATTTAGGCACTTTAATAATGTTGGTTTTCATGATGATGCATGCAGTATCACTAATGGATTAGCATCAGCACTTTATAGTTGTTGTGTAGTTTACAATAGGATTTAATTCCCATGCATGGGTGTAATTTGTGAATCACGTGGGTTAGTGTTAATATTGATCAAAGGATCAAAGGATTGTGAGTATAGAGCAGAGGAGGCACTGCCACTTTAAGAATATGGTGTCGTTATATTTGGTGGTACACGATGATGTGGGAAGGGGCTATATATCCATATCACATATATAATTTTGCACTATTATGCAATGCTAACTATGGATATATTGAATATTATTGTATTTATGATGAATATGAATGAATAATCAGCATTTTGGATATTGATATCCATTAAGGAATCAGCCGTGGAGTGGAATATACTGTCTTTTTATTGTTTTGAACTGTTTTTATGTATTAAGAGCACTGTTTTGTAAAGGTCACCTTGGTTGCCCAGCGACAAGAGAGGGCGGTGACGCAGGTTTGCCGAGGGGTTGAGGAAGTGCGATGTGTTACATCTTACAATCATCAACCACTACTCAATACAACACTTGTTGTTACAGTACCATAGGCTGTTATGTATGGGCTTGGGAAAGGACAGGTCTACTGAGCAACTTCATTAGAGTCTCAGTCCCTTGATACCAATTCCAAGCTATATTGCTCAGCAAAACCTTCTGGTGGGATTAGAATTTATCTTTAATATGGTACTGACACACCTCTCACTTCTCTATAGTTGGTTTAAGGCACATAAATAATTTCCACTCTCTTGGCTCAGAGTATTTCTCAAGCTCTCTATGTACTGTGGCCCCAAAATAATAAAATAACCAAAAATAAATAAAATAAACGGATAAAGAATAAAGTGTATAAAAAGAAACAAAATAAACAAAGAAAACAAATACACCCAGGAACAGCACCACTATCTCCCTCTGCAGTAAGATCACTTTCTCTATGCTGTTTAGATCAAGCTCCAACTTGTGCAATAGCAACACTTAAATCACCAACTCTGTTTTGGCTTCTTTTCTCTATCACATGCTGTTTTCCTTTGCACTGTAGTTTCTTTAGTGTCACAGGATGCAGGGTGACTCCAACACAGATCTTCTCCTTTTCTACTGACAGGTTAACAGAACGTGTTTGCTTAACTGTCAGGTTCTCTTTATCTCAAAAGTTCTCTCTCACTCTCTCCTTCACAAATATTGCACTTAGGTACAACAGATATCACTTTAAGATTCACTTCAATATTTTGCTGTTATATATTTTAGTGACTGCTGCTGGCTGACAGGCAAAATGTCTCTGAATCACAATCACCACTTGGGGCTGAGCTAGATGTCAAATTAGGGGCTTGACAAAGGCCTTTCACTCTCTAGGCGACAAAGTTCTCTCACACTTGCTGTAACTTGGGCACAGTCTGTTTCTTTAAGCAATACAAGACTCAATTGCAGAAATGAACTGTTTATCACCGCAAGGTTACTGTTTCTTCAAAGTTATATCAAGCAGGCAGATCCTAATCTCACCACGTTCATCAGAGGATAAATTCAGTATACTGTGGTTAACTGTCACTTTCTCTCAGATAACCAACGCTGAATTATGGCTCTTTTCTCCTAATTGCAGGCTACTACTCTCATCACAGTCTGTGGCAAAGTCGCAATACTTATACTCATCTGTCTCAACAGTGTCACTCTCTCTCTCTCTGTGCACTGTCTTGGATCTGGCATGATGTTTCCGTGATACTTTTCCAAGGCCGCCTAGTTTCTGTCCCCTCTGGCTATGCTCTCCTCCTTGCTGCGTCCGGATAGCTGCCTCCGGGCCCCCGCTCTGCCTAATGGGATGGCTGCTACGGCTGCTCCGGTCTGGGCCTCTGCTCCCCTTGCTCACCGCCGTCTGACTGACTCAAACGCTGTGAGGAGAACTGGCTTAAACCAGTTCCCTCTGCCTGTGTCTCGCGCCACTGTGACCTCGCTCTGCTCGTGCGGCGTTTCTGGAAGGTTCCCTACTTTGTATGCGTGCTCTCCTAACAACCCAGTATATGCGACCAAATGCGCGCTTAGGCCTCTCTCTCTATGCGCCGTTTTGGTTCCACAATGCTAACGTCAAAGCAATTTTAGCCTAACATGCTAATTTTACATTACACATGTTAAATACATTTCCACATCACACTCCCCTCTCTTAAAGGGCTACAACGGTCCCCTGTATGTCTCTTTTTAATATTAAACTCTTTTAAATCTGCATCGCTGGAGTTAAATGATCCTTGGCTGACCAAGCTTTTCTGATATGCAGTGATACAAGAGGCGCTTCTGGTGAGTGTATTCACAAAGGGGGAGCTACGTGTATATCCCTTCCGTGGTGGTGGCACTACCCTCTGGAGTGCAGCACGAGGTGCTGATTGTGTTTCTGACTAGGCAATACTCAGCACTATGTGCGTTTTTTAAATTGTTTTACAGGGTATTCACTCCTATCTGGAATTTGAGTGGAGTGAGGAAGCGCAGTGGTCCCTGACAGTGTATATTTTTAGGGGGAAGTGACCCTTTCATTACTGCGATCCCCTGCTATTCTCTTTGTCTGTCTTCCATTAGAGCGCAGTGATATAATTGCTATTGTCATGCTCAAGAAACCAGTTTGAGATGATGTGAGCATTGTGTCATGGTGCATTATCCTGCTGGAAGTAGTCATCAGAAGACAGGTACAGTGCTGCCCATAATTATTCATACCCCTTGCAAATTTTTACTTAAAGCTACTTTTATTCAACCTGCAAGTAATTTTTTGACAGGAAATCACATAGGTTTCTCCAAAAAGATAATAAGACGATGTACAAGAGGCATTACTGTGGGGAAAAAAAAAATTCAGCTTTTGTTCACATTTGAGCAAAAAGTGTCCAGTCCAAAATTATTCATACTCTTCTCAATAATCAATAGAAAAGCCTGTATTGGCTATTACAGCAATCAAACGCTTCCTTTTTGCAGACCAGATTTTTGCATGTCTCCACAGGTAATTTTTCCTATTCATCTTTAGCAATGAGCTCCAAATCTTTCAGGTTGGAGGGTCTTCTTGCCATCACCCTGATCTTTAGCTCGCTCCACGGATTATCAATTGGATTCAAGTCAGGACTCGTTGTCTGCTAACCATTTTTTTCATCACTTTTTCTGTGTGTTTTGGGTTATTGTCGTGCTGAAATGTCCACTGGTGCTCATTGCCACGTTTCCCTGCAGACTGTCTGATGTTGTCATTGAGAATCCTCATATATTACTCTTTTTAATGGTGTTGTTTACTGTGATTAGGTTCCCTGGTACATTGTCTGAAAAACACCTCCAAAGCATTAGGTTCCCACCACCTTGTTTGACAGTGGGGACTGTGTTTTTTGGTTTAAAGGCCTCTCCTTTTTTACGCCAAATGAAGGAAACATCATTGTGACCAAACAATTCATTTTTTGTTTTATCTGACCATAACACAGAAGAGCAGAAGTCTTCTTTTTGTCCAGATGAGCATTTGCAAAAACCAAGCGAGCTATTGTGTGCCTTATCTGGAGAAGTGACGTCCTCCTTGGTCTTTATCCTTGGAATCCAGCAGTGTGCAGTGTCAGTTGGATTGTCTGCCTTGAGACATTGCCACCAGCAGAGCCCAGATTCACCAAGATGGCCTAGGTGATGATCCTTGGATTCTTTTTCACCTCTCTCACTATCATCCTGGCCAGCACAGGTGTCACTTTTGGCTTCCGACCACATCCTCTGAGATTTTCCACAATGTAGAACATCTTGTATTTTTTAATAATACTTTGCACTGTAGCCACTGGAACTTGAAATTGTTTAGAAATGGCCTTGAAGCCCTTTCCTGACTTGTTAGCAGCCAGAATGCGCAGCCGCAGGTCCTCACTGAGCTTCTTTGTCTTAGCCATGACTGTCCACAAACCAACTGCAGAGAGCTGCTGTTTTTTACCTGTTGAGTTGATTAAAACAGCTGCTCCCAATTAATCAAGGTAATTAGGATGCTTTAGAACAGCTTGGATTATTTAGAATGGTATAGAGCTATGGATTTTCCCACAGACTATGACAATTTGTGAAGGGTATGAATAATTTTGGACTGTACACTTTTTTGCTCAAATGTAAATAAAAGCTGAGAAATGTTTTTTTGCTTGCTGGTTGAATAAAAGTAACTTTAGGTCAAAATTTGCCAGGGGTATGAATATTTATGGACAGCACTGTACATGCTGGTCATAAAGAGGTGGACATGGTCACCAACAGTACTCAGGTAGGCTGTGGCATTTTAACTATGCTCAGTTGGTACAAAGTGTGGCAAGAAAATGTCCCCACACTATTACGCCACCACCACTAGCCTGAAATGTTGAAACAAGGCAGGATGGATCCATTCAGGCTTTCATGTTGTTTGTGCCAAATTCTGACCTTTGACATCTGAATGATGCAGTTGAAATTGAGACTCCTCAAACCAGGCAATGTTTTTCCAATACTGCATTGTCCAGTTGGTGATTCTATGCAAATTGTAACCTCCGTGTCTAGTTATTAGCTGACAGGGGTGGCACTCAGTTTGTACTTCTGCTGTTGTAGCCCATCTGCTTCAAGGTTTGACCTGTTGTGTGTTCAGAGATGGTATTTTGCATACCTTGGTTATAACGAGTGGTTATTTGGGCTACTGTTTTGTTTTTCTTTGTGAGCCAGGTTTCTTATTCTTCTCTAACTTTTGAGATCAACAATACATTTTCATCCACACAACAGCCACTAACTGGATATTTTTGCTTTTTCTGATCATTCTCTTTAAACCGTAGAGATTGTGGTGCATAAAAATTTCAGTAGATCCACAGTTTTCGAAATACGCGGATTCTTTCCTCAACAACCATATCACATTCAAAGTCTGATTTTCTGTTTGAACTTCATCAACATCTTCACCACTTCTAGATGGCTAATGCACAGAGTTGCTACCATGTAATTGACTGACTAGCCTTTTGTGTTAACAACCTATTAAAGCTAGCTAATAGAGTGACCAGTGAGTATAGATTGTCAGTGAATAACACATATATCTTTTCCTTCAAATAAATGTTCTTTTTTTTAAAGAAATAATAGTGTGCCATTGGGAGGAGACAGGGGTTGGGGTGACTTACCTACGGGGGCCTGCACTGTGCCGCATTTTCATTTTCCCAGCAAAGGTGTGCACCTGCTGCAATGTCAAGGGATGTGGTCCATGAATGTAAGATGTAAAGCACCCAAAAATGTATATCTCACTAAGGAAGGAACATGATGAGCCGCAGTGCAGTGGCGTTCCTACTGTGGTGCGCAGGGGTGCGTGGCGCACCGGGTGACAGACAGCCAGGGTGGGTGTCGCCACGACCCCCCACAGCAGCAGAGCAGGAGGGGGAAGCAGCGCTAGAAGGAGACGCAGTGGGGGCAGCAGTAGCACAGTGGGCGGCATTGAAGGCGGAGATCTGTGACGACATGACGCTGCCAGCGCTTGGAACGTGGATGTGGTGAGTAATTCTGCGCATGTCTCCCCGCCGCCGAGCCCGCACTTGCCACCGCTAAATGGAGGGGGAGAGAGGCAGAAGGAGGGGTCCCAGGTGAGGGAGGGGGGATATTTCCCCCTTCCCCACCGCTGCCCCCATTGCCCCTCCTTCTAGCGCTGCTTCCCCCCTCCTGGGACATCTATACTGGGGGCAACTAAACTAGCTATACTGGGGGAACTATACTGGGGAAACTATACTAGCTATACTGGGGGCAACTAAACTACCTACACTGGGGGCAACTAAACTACCTACGCTGGGGGCAACTAAACTAGCTATACTGGGGGCAGCTATACTAGCTATACTGGGGGCAACTAAACTAGCTATACTGGGGGGCAGCTATACTGGGGGGCAACTATACCAGCTATACTGGGGGCAACTATACTAGCTATACTGGGGGCAACTAAACTAGCTATACTGGGGGCAACTAAACTACCTACACTGGGGGCAACTAAACTACCTACACTGGGGGCAACTAAACTACCTACACTGGGGGCAACTAAACTAGCTACACTGGGGGCAGCTATACTAGCTACACTGGGGGCAGCTATACTAGCTATACTGGGGGCAGCTATACTAGCTATACTGGGGGCAGCTATACTAGCTATACTGGGGGCAACTAAACTAGCTATACTGGGGCAACTAAACTAGCTATACTGGGGGCAGCTATACTAGCTATACTGGGGGCAACTAAACTAGCTATACTGGGGCAACTAAACTAGCTATACTGGGGGGCAGCTATATTGGGGGCAACTATACCAGCTATACTGGGGGCAACTATACTAGCTATACTGGGGGCAACTATACTGGGGCAATTATACTGGGGGCAACTATACTAACTTCATTGGGGGAAACTAGCTTCACTGGGGGCAGCTATACTGGGGGAAACTACTAGCTATACTGGGGCAACTATACTAGCTAATACTTTAAATTACAGTTAGCTCCGCCCTCATCCGGTCATGACCACGCCCATTTTCCCACAAAGCACGTCACAGGTTGTGGCCACACCCGTTTTTTTAGGGGGGTGTCTTTTAATACCCAGCACCGGGTGCCAAATGCCCTAGGTACGCCACTGCCACAGTGTCAAAGCTTAATGTAAGTGATTGTAAAAGTTACACCTATTTTAATCATTTTTATGATTTTAAATACATACATTTTATTAGCATCAGTCCACATTTTACTATTTTTGTAATAGTTCTCCTTTAACTATATTTCTTGCATGTTGCTACTGGGATGTGGCTAACTCAAACTGGCTTATTGTTATTATCAAAAGTAATATGGAAACAAACTAGCAATGGGTACACCTAGTTTTTTTCGCCAAAGTATAGAATTTACTGTTGTGAAAAAGGTGTGTTTTTTACTGGGCAAAGTTTTATGAAGGCAGCAGTATGTTCTTTATGCATACCACTTATATAACACTGGTAGCAAACTATTACATTGTGTACACCTCAATGTCATGCAGTCACGCTAAACATTTGCAATCACTTGCAAGTGACATGTGATTCTCATGTGTTTTGAGAAAGGAATGTCTCCACAAATGACCTCTGTGAAATGTGACAGAAACCAGTTTGAAGAAAAATGTTTGCATTGTTCATTATGCAAATTAACTTTAATAACTATATTGATAAACATGAAAGTGTATGTCATATCTTCCATCCAATGTGAGTGCAGAGCTGAAGCTTACACCCATACTGGCTTATACAACGTCTAGAAAGGTCTGTTATTGCAGTACTACACGAATGTGACTCTTAGAAACAAAATATTTTGCCTAAATTGACAAAAAGGTGTGTTTTCAGAGAAACCATTAAGCTTCCGTAAAAAGTTCAAAAGTGTTTCCTTGTCTACATCAAACATCCAGTCAGATACAGAGGAATTAAAAAAAATTCTTCTTGGAACTTCTCTGAACTTAAAGAGACACTGAAGCGAAAAAAAATATATGATATAATGAATTGGTTGTGTACTATGAATAATTACTAGAAGATTAGCAGCAAAGAAAATATTCTCATATTTTTGTTCTCAGGTATATAGCGTTTTTCTAACATTGCTATAATATGTGCAGATTACACAACAATCAGCATTCAAAATGATTCTTTCAGAGCAGTCTGTGAACTAATGACCTCTCCTCTGGCAGAGAAAAAGTAAATAGTTCAGAAACAGTTGAGATAATAAAAGTCAGAAGACAGCCCTCTCCATGATTTTGAAAGTCGTAGAGCTTAATGGCTTTTTTGCATAGAGATAACAACTGGAGTTTCTTAACTCTTCCTGTACTGGAAACAATTAGACTGATGTATCTGATCTTAATGTTTTATTTCTTAGCTGTACTACACATACAAATCATAATATCATAATCTTTTTTTCACTTCAGTGTCTCTTTAAAGGAATACTGTAGGGGGGTCGGGGGAAAATGAGTTGAACTTACCCGGGGCTTCTAATGGTCCCCCGCAGACATCCTGTGCCCATACAGCCACTCACTGATGTTACGGCCCCGCCTATGGTTCACGTCTGGAATTTCAGACTTTAAAGTTTGAAAACCACTGCGCCTGCATTGCCGTGTCCTCGCTCCCGCTGATGTCACCAGGAGCGTACTGCGCAGGCCCACTATGGTCTGCGCCCTAGCAGTACACTCCTGGTGACGTCAGTGGCAGCGAGGACACGGCAATGCAGGCGCAGTGGTTTTCAGACTTTAAAGTCTGAAATTCCAGAAGTGAACCAGAGGCGGGGCCGGAGCATCGGTGAATGGCTGCGCGGGCACAGGATGTCTGTGGGGGACCATTAGAAGCCCCAGGTAAGTTCAACTCATTTTCCCCCGACCCCCTACAGTATTCCTTAAAGTAGACATTTTATTTCTCATTAGGTATTTTATTAATGTTTTTTCTATGAAACAATTCTATAAATATAGAATAAACTGGAGCATAAGCGACAGAGGAGTAGACAAACTAAAATAATTTTCAGCATATAATAACTGAGAACAAACCATAATAAAAAAACACACAAAATTAGGGCCAGATAGGCATCTCTCTCTACAAAACGTTCAGTAAGTCTGACATGGAATACCATGTACTGCAGTGGAATTCATCCATGTTTGTTATGATAACTGTAATAAGCCAGGATATTTGTTTGTTAGATAGAAACAACAAATGAGCTAAATGGTACTATAACTTGGTGGCTACATCGGTTTTATGAGGGTTACCTTGCTTTAGTCCATACACTTTTTTCATGTATAATTGGAAGTTTGTGTTTTATAAGATTTCTCTAAAAATATAAAATACAATGCAATAATATTTGTAAAGGGCTTTTCTCCCATAGGACACAATGCATATAGGTATGTCTCAGATCAAAACATAGTTGCTGGGTGGACTGTGTTACAGAGGAAATAGTCAGGTGTTCGGAAATACTAGACTGAACAAGTGGCTTTTCAGTTTAGACCAGGGATGTCAAACCGGTCCTTCGAGGGCTGAGATCTTCACACATTTTTGACACAGCTCAAATTAATTGATGGGTCTAAATCAGGAAAGGTGTGGTCAATCAGGTTGAACACATTCCTCTCTTTCTCAGTCCAGGCCTGGAGTTCGACACCTGTGGTTTAGACTGAAATGCTCCCAGGGATGGAGATGTCCTGATTGACATCTGCATGACAGAAGGCTCTGGCTCCAAAGGTTTTGAGATGGACTCTGGGTGTATTGATTTTGTTTGTATTGATGTTTGTTGCCGCCACTGGCAAGCCTCCTCCGCGTGACTCTGCATTGGAGTTAGTGACACCACCACCACGAATGGCAGGCAGGCCTGCTGCCAGCCTGCAACCCCCTGAACACCAATGGCAATTGGCACAGTGCTGGTCGTAATGGAAAAAGCTACGCTTACGGATCATTACGCGTAATTTTACGCTATTACGCATTACGAAATTACGCTTACGGCATAGACATTCAATTTCGGTACATGTCTGTAATTACGCATTGCCCTTACGCAATTACGCGTAAGAATACCGTAATTCGGGTTGTTACGTTATAGGCTTACGCGTAAATTCCTACTAGCAATTAATGCGTAAGGTCATGCTGCCAAGCGGAAAAGTTGACGCATGGATCAATGTTAGGTAGCCGCCGACTTTAAGGGTTAATAGCAAAGCCCCCTTAAGTGCTAAGAGCCTCAAATTTGGAGAATATATTAAGGAGATCAGAAGGAATAAGAGGAAAAAAATTTTTTTCAAAAAGACCTTATAGTTTTTGAGAAAATCGATGTTAAAGTTTCAAAGGAAAAATATATACATTTAAAAACCCGCCGACTTTAACGGTTAATAGCAAAGCCTGATTAAAATTTAGAAACACCAAATTCACAGGGTATATTAAGGGGATCAGTGGGAATAAGAGGAAAAAAAAATTTTTCAAAAAGACCTTATAGTTTTTGAGAAAATCGATTTTTAAGTTTCAAGGGCAAAAATGTCTTTTAAATGCGGAAAATGTCAGTTTTTTTTTGCACAGGTAACAATAGTGTTTTATTTTCATAGATTCCCCCAAGTGGGAAGAGTTTTACTTACTTCGTTCTGAGTGTGGGAAATATTGAAAAAAAAACGACGTGGGGTCCCCCCTCCTAGACCTCTTTAACCCCTTGTCCCCCATGCAGACTGGGATAGCCAGAATGCGGAGCACCGGCCGCGTGGGGCTCCGCACCCTGACTATACCAGCCCGCATGGTCCATGGATTGGGTGGTCTCGGAAGGGGAGGGGCAGCCAAGCTTTCCCCTCCCCCTCCGAGCCCTTGTCCAATCCAAGGACAAGGGGCTCTTCTCCACCTCCGATGGGCGGTGGAGGTGGAGGCCGCGATTTCCTGGGGGCGGGGTTCATGGTGGCATCTGGGAGTCCCCTTTAAAAAGGGGTCCCCCAGATGCCCACCCCCCCTCCCAGGAGAAATGAGTATAGAGGTACTTGTACCCCTTACCCATTTCCTTTAAGAGTTAAAAGTAAATAAACACACAAACACATAGAAAAAGTATTTTAATTGAACAAAAAACATAACCACGAAAAAAGTCCTTTAATATTCTTAATTAACCATTAATACTTACCTGTCCCTTTAAAAGCCAGTTCCCACGCAATATCCTCGGAAATATACTAATCAGTTACAATGTAACAAAGTTATTACAATGTAACAACTTTGTTACTTTGTAACACCACCGGTCCGCACCCGACGTCACTCGCCGCTCACCCGCCGCCCGCCGCATACACGCTAAGTCCCCGCCGGCTCCCGCCGTTCACTCCGCCCACACCTGTCACCCATATACATGCTGGCACCCATGGGTGCCAGCATGTATATAGGTGACATGTGGGAGAGGCGGGGAGGGCAGCGGAGCCGGCGGGGACTTAGCGTCCCTTCACCCGACAGAGCTCTGAGCTATAGCTCAGAGCTCTCGAAAGCATCTTTGTATTTGGGCTCCAAGGAGCCCCATTGGTCCTTAGCAGACCAATGGGGTTCCTTCAAATCAGAGCTCTGTCGGGTGAAGGGACGCTAAGTCCCCGCCGGCTCCGCTGCCCTCCCCGCCTCTCCCACATGTCACCTATATACATGCTGGCACCCATGGGTGCCAGCATGTATATGGGTGACAGGTGTGGGTGGAGTGGACGGCGGGAGCCGGCGGGGACTTAGCGTGTATGCGGCGGCCGGCGGGTGAGCGGCGAGTGACGTCGGGTGCGGACCGGTGGTGTTACAAAGTAACAAAGTTGTTACATTGTAATAACTTTGTTACATTGTAACTGATTAGTATATTTCCGAGGATATTGCGTGGGAACTGGCTTTTAAAGGGACAGGTAAGTATTAATGGTTAATTAAGAATATTAAAGGACTTTTTTCGTGGTTATGTTTTTTGTTCAATTAAAATACTTTTTCTATGTGTTTGTGTGTTTATTTACTTTTAACTCTTAAAGGAAATGGGTAAGGGGTACAAGTACCTCTATACTCATTTCTCCTGGGAGGGGGGGTGGGCATCTGGTGGACCCCTTTTTAAAGGGGACTCCCAGATGCCACCATGAACCCCGCCCCCAGGAAATCGCGGCCTCCACCTCCACCGCCCATCGGAGGTGGAGAAGAGTCCCTTGTCCTTGGATTGGACAAGGGCTCAGAGGGGGAGGGGAAAGCTTGGCTGCCCCTCCCCTTCCGAGACCCCCCAATCCATGGACCATGCGGGCTGGTATAGTCAGGGTGCGGAGCCCCACGCGGCCGGTGCTCCGCATTCTGGCTATCCCAGTCTGCATGGGGGACAAGGGGTTAAAGAGGTCTAGGAGGGGGGACCCCACGTCGTTTTTTTTTCAATATTTCCCACACTCAGAACGAAGTAAGTAAAACTCTTCCCACTTGGGGGAATCTATGAAAATAAAACACTATTGTTACCTGTGCAAAAAAAACTGACATTTTCCGCATTTAAAAGACATTTTTGCCCTTGAAACCTAAAAATCGATTTTCTCAAAAACTATAAGGTCTTTTTGAAAAAAAAAAATTTCCTCTTATTCCCACTAATCCCCTTAATATACCCTGTGAATTTGGTGTTTCTAAATTTTAAGCAGGCTTTGCTATTAACCGTTAAAGTCGGCGGGTTTTTAAATGTATATATTTTTCCTTTGAAACTTTAACATCGATTTTCTCAAAAACTATAAGGTCTTTTTGAAAAAAAAAAAAAATTCCTCTTATTCATTCTGATCTCCTTAATATATTCTCCAAATTTGAGGCTCTTAGCACTTAAGGGGGCTTTGCTATTAACCCTTAAAGTCAGCGGCTTTTTTATATTATGCGGGAGCGTAATATTACGCGATTACGGCAGACTGTGTAATTTCAATGGGAGTTTACTGTCTTACGTGTAATTTGTTACGCGTAAAAACGTAACCCACGGTCTACGCGTAATTAATTACGCGTAATACCGTAACCTTACACGTAACGCTTACGGTGCATTTGTAGTGAATTACGATGCGTAATTACGCTAATGCGTAATTTCGGCCCAGCACTGAATTGGCAAGCCTCCACTGCGTGGCTCTGCATTGGAGTTGGTGACACCACCTCTACCCATGAATGGCAGGCAGGCCTACTGCAAGCGTGCCACCTGCTGACCACTAGTGGCAAGCCACTGCTGCGTGGCTATATTTCTTAGATGGTGTAGAGTGACATCACCACCATGAATAGCAGGCAGGCCTGCTGCCAGCCTGCCACCTGCTGACGTCCAATTTTTTAAAAAATGTTATTGAAATGTTTTCAAAATAACATTGACATTTTGTATAAACAACTTTGTATTTGTCAATTTTTTATAAATTACTTTTTGATAAATTACTTTAAAAATATTTTTTTATAAATAACTTTGCCAGATAGGCTTAAAAAAAATAAAAATAAAAAATAGGGTGTAGACGGAGCCTGTCTGATTCAGTTGAGTGTGCATGCAGCACCCAAACATCTAAGGGCCTTACAGACCTGTTACACAAAAAGCTCACGTGGCTGCTTGGTCACGTAACTAGTTAGCATGATGGAGTTCACAAATAGCCCCCCCCCCCCCCAAAAAAAAAAAATTAGGCTGTACACTGAACCAGTCAGCCACCTTCATAAAGATCTATAATTAACTTACCATCCAGGCCTCACACGCCACCCTGGTCTGTTCAGTTGAGTGCGCATGCAGCACCTGCACACCTAACGGCCTTAAAGATGTGTTAGCGCACAATCTCAGTAAAAGCAGCATTTGGTCTGTCAGTGTAAAGCAGGCATAACCCTTACATTACCACTCTGGACATTTAGAAGCAGCCTTTTATTCCACCAGTTGAGGAATGTACTGTGATTTCTGCCCTTTAGGGATTAAAACATCACTCTGCGTCAACTCCATCATTTTTTGGTGGGACTTTTGGCATGGATCCCCCTTGGCATGCCCCAGACCAGGTGTTAGACCCTTTGAAACAAGTTTTCCATCACTTTTGTGGCCAGAAAGAGTCCCTGTATGTTTAAAAATTCCCCCTACCCATTTAAGTCTATGGCGGTTTGCACACACTCAAACAGCTCCAGAAGGTCGAGTTTGCTGTTCGCGAACCCAAAATTTGATATTTGCAACATCTTTACTGAAGTCCCACGATAAAGTGTACCCAGGGAATAAAAAAAAAATTATACATACCTGAGTCTTCCTCCAGCCCCTAAAGGCTGATTGCTCGCTCACCATCTGCCCAGGCCACCTCGATCCTCTGCTAGGCGGCCCAGTAAATCTGCTAGCCGTCTCCAGTCAGCGCAGTCGCAGACCAGCTGCACACACTTCCCCGTCGCGCTCCCATGGCCAGGAGCATTCTTCGCCTGTGCAATACGCCTCAAGCAATGGGAGTGCTATGGGTCAGGACCGTGCATGCGGACTGGAGGCATTACCAGGGCAACTAACAAAGGACCCAGGCTGGAGGAAGTCTCAGGTATGTATATTTTTTTAATTCCCCCAACTCAGGTTTCATTTAACGGTGTTTGGTTAATAAGAGTGTTTTGTTCTCAAACACTCGCTGAAAAATTTGCAAACGGTCCATGAAGGCTCATTCGGGATATTTGTCCATCACTAGAAGGGGACTAAGGTTTCCACACTTCTTACGAGGGGAGGATGTTAGCAGCTCTTGCTATGGGGGAAAGGAGAGAGCTGAGGTTGTTATGGGCAAGTGGTTTTGGCACTTGCTATGGAGTCTCTGCCTGCAAATTTACCTTGTCCCATCCTGGTATGGACCGCAGTACATAAAATTATTATGTACTTTTGCACCTTTATAATTGTTATGTATGCTTATTAGTTATGCTTATTATGGGTCAAATTTGAACCCCTCTAGCATTATTCACTTAATAAAATATACATTATAAAATGTTTCCATTGGGAGGATTTGAAGAATCACATTTTATTTTCACCCCCAGATTTAAGGTGGTTATAATTTCAATAACATGTACTAATGTACATCACTACAGGGGTCCAGGAAGGGGTTTCAAGCTTGGTACACACTTTCAATAATTGTAGCCTAGCAAGATCTGAGTGGGGAAATTATGGAAATGATTGTTGTACGGACACACTGCTCCAACATTTTCTATTCTGTGTAGAGGGGGAGAGGCAAATACTTACAAGAGGTTCCCCACCGCATTGCCTAAAATAGAAGAACAACAGAGGTCAGTCACTTGTGATCCAAAATGATGGTGTTATCTGTGCTCACATTTCTGGACAATCATTTCATGAAAAATCTTTTCATCTGACAAAAATCTAGTGTGTGTATGCAGCTTTAAATCACAGCACATTATTCCTCCAGCTGACCTCCTGATGACATCCACGATGCACATCTGGAAACCTTTGTAAAGTTCTTCCCTTAGGGTAAGTAAACAAAACCTTAGATTGGCCACCTCTTTTACAGCAAGGCTACTGGTTATCCAGGGCTTTATGACCAGTCGGTGGCTTCATTTTTAACTTGGTAGCCAATCAGAAGGTTGCATATATGTGAAGACATACCCAAGCTACTGACTGGAAGAAAATTGTGGTATTGTGAGCAGCATACCAGATTTGCCTACTTGGGATCACTACAGGTCATGAAGGGAGGTTACCTGGCTTCAAAGACAGTCTGCTTAAAATTGTGATGGGTCATTCTGCCTTAAAGAGAAACTCCAACCAAGAATCGAAATTTATCCCAATCAGTAGCTAATACCCCTTTTACATGAGAAATCTTTTCCTTTTCACAAACAGACCATCAGGGGGCGCTGTATGGCTGATATTGTGGTGAAACCCTCCCAGTACATACTCTTGACAGTTTCCTGTCTGTGAACTCTGTTGCATTGTGGGAAATAGCTGTTTACAGCTGTTTCCAACTGTTAAAACAGCAAGCAGCAGCTACATCACTTGCCAGCAGTAAAAATTTCACCATGTGATAAATGTCAGAATATAAATCAGGGATTTAAAATATTTTACAATGAGCAAACACTGACTAAATCATTTATACATAATTATTGTAAAAATGAAGCACTTTTTTATTACATTATTTTCACTGTAGTTCCTCTTAACTGTCTGTTGTGTTCCTAAAACAACCAAGAGGAAGGACATTGACTGCAAACATGATGGTGCAATCATTGTCAAGAACTAGTGGAACTGTACAGTTTTGCTGTTTTCAGTTTGATAAGGACACTGCCCACTTTATCAGTTGTAACTAAATTCATCACAAAGGTATTCCCTGTATAAAAAATATATGTTCAAAAGATACCTTTCATCACTGCATACCATATGAAACCTACTCACACAGAAACATTACACTTAATAATGTCACTGTATGTAGCCATAAGCCAGGACTGGGGAAAATACTCAGAATACCGGTAATTTCGACAGTACTTTTTTATCAACTTTTTGGTACTATTTCAATTGCAGAGTGCTGAAAAGTTATTTGAAACACAAGATAAAAAATTATCTCCTTGGAGAAAACTGAACTGAATAAGGGCCCCTTATCCAAAATGCAGGGTGAATGATTAGGGTGGTGAAGCTAGCAAGCGTGGGGCTCCACTTCCTGTCCAAGAATAAACCCACATAGCATTATACAAAATGATTAGGCATGAGCAAAATCGTCACCTCCTTGCTACTGCTAACTGTGAAACTGCAGTATTGCTTATTGTCTTTGGAACTGTGCAGTATGTGTTCTGAAAAAAAAATGCCCAAACTAGGACCAACAAAGGTCTTGTTATTATTATTATTATTATTATTATTATTATTTATTGCAGTGGCGTACCTAGGGCATTTGGCACCCGGTGCTGGGTATTAAAAGACCCCCCCCCCTTTAAAAAAGGGCGTGGCCACAACCGGCAAAAAAACGGGCGTGGTCATGACCGGATGAGGGCGGAGCTAACTGTAATTTAAAGTATTAGCTAGTATAGTTGCCCCCAGTATAGCTGCCCCCAGTATAGCTAGTATAGTTGCCCCAGTATAGCTAGTATAGCTGCCCCCAGTATAGCTAGTATAGCTGCCCCCAGAGCTGCCCCAGTATAGCTAGTATAGTTGCCCCAGTATAGCTAGTATAGTTGCCCGCAGTATAGTTGCCCCCAGTATAGCTAGTATAGTTGCCCCAGTATAGCTGCCCCAAGTATAGCTAGTATAGTTGCCCCAGTATAGCTAGTATAGCTGCCCCCAGAGCTGCCCCAGTATAGCTAGTATAGTTGCCCCAGTATAGCTAGTATAGTTGCCCGCAGTATAGTTGCCCCCAGTATAGCTAGTATAGTTGCCCCAGTATAGCTGCCCCCAGTATAGTTAGTATAGATGCCCCCAGTATAGCTAGTTTAGTTTCCCCCAGTATAGTTGCCCCAGTATAGCTAGTATAGATGCCCCCATGTATAGCTAGTATAGTTGCCCCAGTATAGCTAGTATAGATGCCCCCAGTATAGCTAGTTTAGATGCCCCCAGTATAGTTGCCCCCACTATAGCTAGTATAGTTGCCCCCAGTATAGCTGCCCCCAGTATAGCTAGTATAGCTGCCCCCATTATAGCTAGTATAGCTGCCCCCACTATAGCTAGTATAGCTGCCCCCACTATAGCTAGTATAGATGCCCCCAGTATAGCTAGTATAGTTGCCCCAGTATAGCTGCCCCCAGTATAGTTAGTATAGTTGCCCCAGTATAGCTAGTGCAGATGCCCCCAGTATAGCTAGTTTAGTTGCCCCCAGTATAGCTAGTATAGATCCCCCAGTATAGCTAGTATAGCTGCCCCCAGTATAGCTAGTATAGATGCCCCCAGTATAGCTAGTATAGTTGCCCCCAGTATAGCTGCCCCCATTATAGCTAGTATAGCTGCCCCCACTATAGCTAGTATAGATGCCCCCAGTATAGCTAGTATAGATGCCCCCAGTATAGCTAGTTTAGTTGCCCCAGTATAGCTAGTTTAGTTGCCCCCAGTATAGCTAGTTTAGTTGCCCCCAGTATAGCTGCTCCAGGAGGGGGGAAGCAGCGCTAGAAGGAGGGGCAGTGGGGGCAGCGGCGGGGAGGGGGGAAAGATCCCCCCTCCCTCACCTGGGACCCCTCCTTCTGCCTCTCTCCCCCTCCAAATGACAGCGTAGGCAGCGGGCAACTTACAGGCAGGGCGGGCGGGCAGAGACTACTTACTTTACTTCTGCGTTCCAGCAGCTGGAGCGCTCCGTCGCCTTCACGTGCCTCTTCTCTGCCTCCAATGCTGTGACACGCATTGGAGGCGGAGAAGAGGCACGTGACGACGACCCAGCGTTCCAGCTGCTGGAACGCAGAAGTAAAGTGAGTAGTCGTCTCTGCCCGCCCGCCCTGCCTGTAAGTTGCCCACTGCCCCCGCTGTCATTTGGAGGGGAAGAGAGGCGGAAGGAGGGGACCCAGGTGAGGGAGGGGGGGGATCTTTCCCCCCTCCCCGCCGCTATCCCTGTCACCCCTCCTTCCAGCGCTGCTTTTCCCCTCCTGCACTGTTGCAACAATGGGGGGTCGTGGCGACACCCCCCTGGTTGGCTGTCACCCGGTGTGCCACGCCCCCCTTCGCCCTATTGTAGGAACGCTACTGATTTATTGTATTTATAAAGTGCCAACATATTACGCAATGCTGAACATTAATTTAGGTTACAGACAATATTTAGGGGTGACATTCAGCAATATGACAATACAGGAATACAAGAAAACCAGATCACACAGCACAGTATGAGTACAAGGTAATGCGTAGTCAGTCACTGGATGGAGCATGTTAGGTTCACTCAAGTGCATAGCATGGGTTTAAAGTAATGGAGGTGCATGATCAGGTAGGACACAAAAGGAGGAGGACCCTGCCCAAAGGCTTACAATCTAGAAGGAGAGGTAGAGACACGAAAGGTAGGGATCACAGTTCCGTTGTGGGTTTAGAGCAATTGTGAGGGGTGGTAGGCCAGAGTGAAAAGGTGAGTTTTGAGGGCCTTCTTGAAGATGTTGAAGGAGGGGGCTGCCCTAATGGGTGGAGGTAGAGAGTTCCAAAGTGTTGGAGCAGCTCTTGAGAAGTCCTGGAGGCGTGCATGGGACTGGGTGATGCGGGGGGGTGGGGGGGGGCGGTCAGACGAAGTTCATTGGAGGAACGGAGTGAGCGGCTAGGTGTGTACCTCTGAGTAAGACCGGAAATGTAGGTTGGACAGGTTTTGTGGACAGATTTGTAGGTCAGGCACAATATCTTGAATCTGATGCTGGACTAGATAGGAAGCCAGTGGAGGGATTCACGGAGGGAGCCACCCTGGTGGAGCGATGGGAGGAGTGGATAATTCTGGCTGCCGCATTCATGATGGACTGCAGTGGGGCTATTCGGGTCATAGGGAGACCAAATAGAAGGGCATTACAGTAGTCGAGGTGGTAAATTATGAGGGCATGGATGAGGCGTTTGGTGGTGGCAGAGGTCAGGAAAGGGTGAATCTTACAGATGTTACGAAGGTGCAAGTTGCAGGACTTTGTGAGGTTTTGGATGTGGGGCGTGAAGGAGCGTTCGGAATCCAGGGTGACACCCAGACAGTGGGCTTGATAGGTAGGGCGAATGGTAGTGTAGTTAACAGTAACATGCACATCTGGGAGGTTCAGGGATAGCCGGGGTGGGAAGATCATAAATTCTGTTTTGTCTAGATTTAGTTTCAGGAACCTAGCGGACATTCAGGAGGAGATGGCTGATAGGCAGGATGACACCTTGTCCATGGTAGTGGTCGAGATGTCAGGGGTGTGGAGGTAGAGTTGGGTGTCATCTGCATACAGATGATAGTTAAAACCTATGGAGTAGTTACCCTTGTCAATGGAGGATGTGTATAGGGACAAGAGTAGGGGGGCAAGGACTAAGCCTTGGGGGACTCCCACGAGAGGTGGTTGAGGGTGGACGAGGACTCATTGAAGGAGGTCGTGAAGGAGCGGTTGGAGAGGTAGGTTGAAAACCAGGTCAGGGCGAGATCGTGAATGCCCATGGACTGGAGGGACTGGAGGAGTTGGGGGTGATCTACTGTGTCAAAAACTGCTGAAAGGTCAAGGAGGAGGAGAATGGAGTATTTACCTTCAGCTTTAGCTAAGGCAAGGTCATTGACCACTTTGGTGAGAGCAGATGTGGTTGAGTGGGCAGGTCGAAATCCAGATTGCAGTGGGTCTAGCAGTGAGTTGGCATTGAGGTACTGGGTCAGGCGTTTGTGAACCAGACGCTCAAGGAGTTTTGAGGCAAAGTGGAGATAGGGCGGTAGTTGGAGGGTAGCGAGGGGTCGAGGGAGGGTTTCTTGAGCAGGGGCAATACTGTGGTTTGCTTGAAGTCTGAGGGGAAGGTGCCTGTGGATAGGGAGAGGTTAAACAGGGTAGTGAGGACTGGGGCCAAATCTGTGAAGTGAGGCTGAAGTAAATCAGAAGGGATGGCGTCAAGGGGGGAGGTAGTGGTATGGAAAGTCTGCAGTAGGTGCTTGACTTCCTCAGTGGTAGTAGGAGTGAAGGATGTGAGGGGAGGATAGGGTGGAGGAGGAGTTGGTTGGGAGGGGGTGGGAGGTGAAGATTGAAGATTGGATATTTCCTGACGGATGGAGACTCATTTGTTGGTGACGTGGGTGGCTAAATCTGTGGCAGAGAGGGAGGAAACAGGGGGTGGGGAGGTGGGGGTTTAAGCAGGGAGTTGAAAGTGGCAAAAAGATGCCGGGGATTGGAAGATTGTGCTCCGATGAGCTTGGTAAAGTATTCCTGCTTCGCATGAGCGGGCAGTGTGGAACTGCAGCAGGTTATTCTTGTACTGTAGGAAATCCTGGTTAAGTAGAGTTTTCCTCCATTTCCGTTCAGTGGCACGTGTTAATGTACAACGCTCAATAGACACATTTTTGTCTCTCCAACATCTCATATAATATGCTAATCTTGTTTAATGTAGATGGGGATTTTTGACGGGGAGAACAATTTCTATAGCAAACTCAAAAAATAAATGGTTGTTGAGTGAGGTCATCTAATTTTTATTTATAACATACAACATATTAAAATTGCATACACAAAAAGACAATAACTCACATAGCCATCATGGCTTGACAGATCAATAGCACAGTATAGGATCAGTTTTTTGGCAATGTTGGTCAATCCTACAGAGGAGATGCTATAACAGAATATTCCCCCAAACTGTGGTTGCTTGCTATGTGAAAGTAACGCAGGACCATAGATGAGTAATTCTAAACGTGAAAGTTCATAAATCAACACAAATAAATTTGCTGAGATTAAACCCAATTCTCTGCCCGTTTCATGAACATTAAATACAATATGGGTCACTTCTTCAGGAGTAACGTTTTTTCAGAGCTCAGCTAGTTTGCTGTCAGTTGGTGTATAATTGTAGAAGGTGGTTAGGGTTAGGTGTGGGGAAGGCATTTATGTCAGGGGAGAGCTTAGAGTTACACATTAGGAGAGACAATATGTTGGTCATGAGACAGGTTAGTTATAATGCTGGGAATACACCATGAGTTTTTTCAGCAGATAGATGGCTTGATAGCTAATTTTCAACAGTTCCCATCTGATTTTGATCATATCTCTAATCGATTTTCTCATAGAAATGAATGGAAATTTATCTGAAAAATTAACGGAAAATTGGTCAGAAAAGCGATTGAAAAAAGTAAATCTGTCAAAAAAACGAATTGTGTATTCCCAGCGTAAGGAACACGTTTTTGGTGAAGAAAAGGTCAAGGTTAAACATTAGGAGGGAGAAGGTGATCAGTTAGGGATGACTGAACGATGTAGGAGAAGTGTCAAAAACCCAGATGAAAGTACCATTGCTATGCCAATAGCTGAATACTGGCATTCACACATTACTAATATCCTTACTGTTAGAGAGATAATGCAAAGTGAATGGACAGCCCAGAAAAACAAAGACCTCCAAGCACTTTTCTACCCTCAGAGACAGTTGCTCACTCCACAGCACAGATAAAAACAAAACGTTCACAGATCTTTCACGTGCTACCTTCAGGCATTCTCAAGGCAGTGGAATGATTAACCTCTGTCACTACTGGCAAATATGTCTGATCCTTTCTTTTGTAAAATTGCTCATTAATCATTTATGTATTTGTGTAATCTAAGGTTAGATTCTGATGACTATGACCAAACAATGTTACAAATACCCCAAAACATAACATGGTTAAGTAATTTCACTCCAGTTGAGCCTCAGTGTATTGTATTGGTTTGTAACTATAGCGCTCTTTGTGTTTCTTTGATCGTATTTACAACAATACAAGGTAACCAATCATTTGCTGATTTTGAACCATCTGAACTTCTTTAGTGAATTAGAAGGGCTCCTAAAGGCTGCACAAAAACACTGCAAAGTATATTTTTTCATCAATAGGTACTTGAGATAATGTTACCCACACTAGGGTAATAAAGTGGTAAATGCTATATTAATGTTGAGAAAGGCTGATCTGTAAGTATCCTTAGAACCCTTAGGATTATACATTTTCAGTAAACACCTCCTGCTCACCATTTCCCTGTCTCTAGTTAGTTAGTATGTAAACAGGGGTTATTGTTGCTATCTAGCACTAGGTGGCTCCCATAGTTATATAGTTATTTGGGTTGTAAAAAAGATTTACGTCCATCAAGTTCAACCAGAGAATAAGGAAAATATCCATGAAAGAAAAAAAAACTTCTTTCCCAACTCCAGATGGCAATCAGATAAAATCCCTGGATCAACACCACTGGGAATGGCCTGGTAATTATAGCCACGGATGTCTCTCAACGCAATGAAAGCATCCAAGCCCTCCTTAAATGCAGATATAGAAATAACTACTTTCTGTGCCAATACATTCCACGTTTTAATGAATTACTGTAAAGAACATTTTCAATAAATAAATGGCTAAAACATTTTTCCTCCATGCACATATTATGTCCCCTAGTCCTTTGTACATGGCTAGAGACAAGCTTTTGTATTGCCTTCATCTGCCAAGCTTTTATATTGGCCTCTGATGTATTTATACAGTGTTTATCCAGATTGGTATTTTGCGACCAGTGATATTTGGGATGTGACCTGTGATGTTTCAGACATCATCATAATTTTTACAGAGGTGGGATATGAAAATGTTTGCCCTTTCCTGCAATGGAGCCAATCACAGCTAATTAAATTAAAGGACATCTGTAGCAAGAGGGCTATGGAGGCTGCCATATTTATTTCCTTTTAAGCAATACCAGTTGCCTAGTTATGCTGCTGATCCTCTGTGTCTAATACATTTAGCTATAGACCCTGAACAAGTATGCAGCAGATCAGGTGTTTCTGACATCGTTGTCAGATCTGACAAGATCAGCTGCATGCTTGTTTCTGGTGGGATTCAGACACTACTGCAGACAAATAGATCATTTGAGCTGCCAGGCAATTGGTATTGTTCAAAAGGAAATAAATATGGCAGCCTCCATATTCTTCTCACTTCAGTTGTCCTTTAAGAGAGCCAGAAGAATCCATTGTTTCTACAAACGATAGTAGCAGCACGGTCTAAACAGGTTATAATTGCTCATATACTGTATGACAGTCACATTTATTACATTGTACTAAGCCAAAGGTTCACAATTTGACATGCTTGAGTAATTTGGGCTCTTTATGTTGTGTTTGCAGAGACGCTGACAGACAGACGTCCTAGTCAGCTCTCACCCAGTGTTGTAATATGATTTAAGTGAAGCCTTGTGAAAGTCTCACTATCTGAGCAAAGCCTTGGAAAAGTCTCATGTTATGCAAGCAAAATTCCAAATGTTGTGAAAATTTGGAGCAATCAAACTCTGTGGACAAACTTTATAGAGAGAAAGCAGCAACTGCTCTGTGACTTTATGCTGGGAATACATGTTAAGTTCTTTGCAAAGAATCGTTCCGATAGATGGCTGCGATGATAACATTCCGACGTGTACGATTTTACACTCGATTCTGTTCCGCTCGATTTCTCATACAAGTGAATGGAAAAAGGATAAGAAAAACGAGTGGAAGATAAGAGAATCGAGCAGAAAATCGAATGGCTAACAAATCGCACGCAGAATCGAACACAAAAAACGTAACGTGTATTCCCAGCATTAGTCATCTCAGTAGTAAATTGTAATCCATATGATACCGTCCTAAAATAAAAAGGTTATTTCTTTAAAGCAAGCATACAATGACAGATGACATGTTACTGATCCTATATTGTTCCTTAACCACCCCGGCGTTCTAATTCCCGCTGCCATGCGGCCGCGGGCGGGTTTTTTTTCAATATTTTTTTTTCTGTCATGTAGCTAGCCTAGTGCTAGGTACATGACTTCCTCCATTGGCTCGGCTCCCCCGTCTACCTTTTTTTCCCGGCAATACTTACGCGTCCGTGATCCCGCGATAAACGTGATTTCCTGTTTGGGCTTCTGTCGTTGCCATGGCGATGATCGGACATGACAGCATGACGTCATCGACGTCATGACATCATGCGGCGTTCTGATCCACCCCATAGTGGCGGTGATTGGCCAGGCTGCGCTATGCTTCTCGGGGGGGGGGGGGGCTTTCGCGGTAAGTAGCAGCGGATCGGCGGTGAGCGGCGGTGATCGGATACAACATGTAGCTAGCAAAGTGCTAGCTACATGTTTGAAAAAAAATTGTCCCTAATGCTAGGGTGGTTAATCATATGATTAAGAAAAATGTAGAAAGACCAGTGGGAGAAAATTTGCATCCCATAAAAGGGACACTATATTGTGAATTCAGTGATTTTCAGATAATGAGATAAATTAATTATATGTGCAAGTAGTTTTAGTGTTAATATAGCTAAAATGGATGGATAAAAGCAATGACATAACTTACGGCATACAAGTTAGTGATGGGCTGTTGTGCAGCCCGTTCAGATGCAGGGGACAACTGTAACAGGTCCCCCCCTTCCCCTTTCCCAAAGTTGAGTTAGGAGCCTTAGTATCTTCCTACCTTCAGCAGCTTACTTGCGCTGCTGACAAAGGCGCTGTGACCAGCTAAGAGCTGCTAAATATGTGTGGGTACCATAACCAGAGCAAAGGACTACATGAGTTGACCATGGTTGTGCCCGCAAAACTGCAAAGGGCCTTGGTGATCAGCATAGCTGACGAACACTTTCTGACCAGCTATGCTGATCTCTGAGGCCCCCTGTAGTCTCACATGAAAATCTGTGGACACCACCGCATCTCAATGGGCCGTGAAGTAGCCATCAGTAATTTGACGTCCTGCCCTCTCTTGCTTGTAAGTCATGTCAGTCTCCATTTTAGCTATATTAACACTAACTCCACTTGCACATATCATTTATTTCATTGTCTGAAAATCACTGAATCGCAATAGTGTCCCTTTAATCATCTTTGCTACGGTCAATTGCAGAGGCTGGAATGAAGCTGATATCCTGCACTACCTCACTATAGCGTGTCTTCTAGGGCTGTAAGTTGGGGAAAGCTTCATTTATTTATTTATTTTTAATTTATAAATACGATATAAAAGGAATAAAACAACATTTTAACATACACTTTAGATCCATTACATATTTAAAGTAGATTTAAAAATCTATCATAGGGTTGAGAGAGCATTCCATTCACTCTAATGCAGACTGAAATAACTAGAAACTGCAGTGAGATCAGAACACTTAAGAGTGTGTATGGCAACAGGGTGTAAGGCCCAGTGCACACCGAGCGGTTTTTGGAGCGATCCGCCGGCCGCATCCGCCTCTAAAAACGCTTGTCTAATGTATTGCAATTGGATGGTGCACACCGGCGGTTTGCGTTTTTTGCCAAGCCGCAAACGCGCCTCCTGCTGCGCGTTTGCGGTTTTCGGAAGCGTTTCGTCCTCAATGTAAAGTATAGGAAAACCGCAAACCGCTCTGAAAAACGCTAGTTCAGAGCGGTTTGCCAGGCATTTTTGTTACAGTAGCTGTTCTGTAACAGCTTTTACTGTAACAATATATGTAATCTGCTACACAAAAACGCACGCAAAACCGCTAGGTATGTTTAGAAAACCTCTCTAAACATACCTAGAATCGCTCTGAAATCAGCTCCCAAAACCGCTAGCGTATTGCGGATCTGCTCGCGGTTTTGGTGTGCACTGGGCCTAACAGAGCATCATGGGACTTGTCAATTTGGAAACTGCTAGGGACTCAGGAGCATGGTGAGATATTCCACAGTAAAGCCACTATTTATAATGTCGTCTATTGTGGCTTCCAAACATTATCGTAAGTGTGGCAGATTGGTGGCAGGGGTCAGTTAAGGTTAGGTGTGGGGGGGGGGGCGGTTAAGGTTAGGCATGTGGGGGATGTTTTTAAGGATTTGGCGTGGGGTGTGTGGTTAAGGTTGGGCCTTGGGGGGGGGGGGGGGTTAAGGGATAGGCTTGGGGGGATGGTTAAGGTTAGGCATGGAGGGTGTTTTGGGGTTAGTTGTGGAGGAATGGTTAAGGTTAGACATGGGGGTGTTTTTAAGGGTTATTTGTGGGGTTGCGGTTAAGGTTAGGCATCGGTAAGGGAGGGTTTTGAGTGAGAATAGTGTTAGGTTAAGTTGTAGTAAAATATCAGTATTATTTACTGATATTTAATTATTTTTTATGGTAATTTACACTTTTACAACATAGAATATTGCTACATTTTACCGATATTCTACTATCCAAAATTGGATGCTCAAATTTCCTTGCGCCCCTTTTTCATGCATGCCTCCGGAGGTGACAAGTGTGTTTAATTTTATAACCTTTTGTGAAACTTACCCAGTCTTGCATTATAGACAAAATATTAAACTTGCCTTCATTGTAACTAATTATGACTTGCATACACACACAATAGTGAGAAAATATTTAAATGGGATATTTTCTTTCATATTTAAAACCTAACATATCTAAATGCCGTACATCATACCAATGTCTCAGTGTCAGTCCCTGTGAAACCTCCACAACTCTTGCACTTGCACTAATGGCACAGAGGACTCTGTACATTGTATTTTCCTGAAAGAGGATAAAGTATGCAGAAAGGTTGTGAAAACACCAGCCATTCACAGCGGATCTCCTGGAAAGGCCTCATCACTAAGGATGAGCAGGACAATGTGAAATTCAGTATTGTCTGAGTCAAAACTGAACATTGGTGTACCTGGGCTACATCAGTGGGGGTTAACTCACCAAGCTGCAGTGCTCCATGCCCTTCTACGTGTTTCAATTACATTCTCCTTCACAGCTGGAAGTATGAAGTATCGGGAGAATGTAGAGGTGTGTTGGGAACCACTGCCAGAGACAAGGCCCAAGGCGAGTTAGCCGGTGCTGCCATGGCCCGCGTACACCAACACTTAACTGAATTTCACATCTGCCTGCTTATCACTGCTTCATAATCACAAGCAAGGGAACTGATGGCTTGTGCTTACCAAAAGGAAGCAGCCAGAATATGACCATCTAATGAGTCCTAATAATAAGATGTACAGGTGTGAATTCATCTAAAGCGTTCAATATACACAGGTTGGTCATGACTGTAGTAGTGTTATATAATTCTCTCTTAATTATATTTACTTTTCATAATGCTTTTGCTGTACTATGTATCAATGATGAGAACGTTGTTAAAGTGTACCTGAACTAAAATGTGAGAGATGAAAATGGATTCATATTGTTCCGAAACTTAATTTAAAGGTACAGCTCAAAATTAATAGAAAGCCAGCAAACGCACACAACATCTCAAAAAAATTAGATTGTTGCTTACACCTATGCAAAGACATGTGACTAAGGTAGCCATACACCTGAAGATTATGGGCAGATTCAACAAAGAGACACATTTATCTCTAATCGAATCTGATTAGATATAAATTTGTCTCTTTGTTGAAGCTGCCCATATACAGCATGAAATCTTGAGGGAATCAGCTGAGCTTTCAGCGACTGCCCTGCCGCTGCTCCCCTAGTGTATAAATGTGCCCCCCCAGTGAGTGCATTCATACAAGGTAACTGATGGCTTGTGCCTACCAAAAGGAAGCAGTCGGAATATGACTATCAAATGAATCATGCAGTGGTAGGGATTAGATTGTAAGCTCCTCTGAGGGACAGTTAATGATAAGACTATATTCTCTGTACAGCGCTGCGTAAGATGTTGGCACTATGCAAATACTAAATAATAATAATAATAAATGTATACATTACCTGTCCTGTAGTAGCCTTCAATGGTGTCTGCATCTCTCCGGGTTCTAAGAGCCACATACACGCATACACTATGGCGGCACATAGCGTCTTACGTCAGACGCTATGTACCGCCAAGGTGTATGCGGCTGTTAGAACCCGGAGAGATGGACGGACACCACGCGGAAGGCTGCTACAGAACAGGTACACTGGGGGGGCACATATACATTACAGCAGCACCGGCAGGGATTTTGTCATTTCGTTGCTCATTCTGAAATCGGCCACCATACCGCCGCACACCCAACCAACCAACTTCGGCCCAACATCTTGCAGCATGCGCGATTGACAATGCGACCAATTATCGTCCCCAAATTGGTCGCATTGTCGGTCAGGCATGCACTTAGCGGCACCGATTTTCATCCAATTGGATTATAATAATCGAATTGGATGGTCGATTGGCCGCCAAGTCCCCTGATGTATGGCCACCTTAAGATTCTCAGCCAGCAGGCCAATCTCATTAAGGGATCTGTACACTAATGGTGGATGCCATTGCATCCTACGAAAACAATAATCATATCCGTCATTTTACACACATCTGATAATATAGAAAGCCTGAAAGCAGATTTATCTGAGGTTGTCTGTTTCTGCCCAGCTCTTGAGCCTCTTATGTTTGGCATCAGGCTGACTGAGCAGATTACCATTTTTTTTTTTTTTTTTGCACATATCGTAGCAACCCTACTTAGAATTCGGGGTTGCCAACTTATCCCTTTAAAGGAGAACTGTAGTAAGAGGTATATGGAGGGTGCCATATTGCTTTCCTTTTAAGCAATACCAGTTGCCTGGTTATTCTGCTGATCATCTGCCTCTAATACTTTTAGCCCTAAACCCTGAACAAGCATGCAGCAGATCAGGTGTTTCTGATATTTTTGTCAGTTCTGACAAGATTAGCTGCATGCTTGTTTCTGGTGTGATTCACTCTACTGCAGGCAGATAGCTTGGCAGGGCTGCCAGGCAACTAGTATTGCTTAAAAGGAAATCAATATGACAGCTTCCATATACCTCTCACTACAGTTCTCCTTTAAATACTGACACATCTAAGTTATACAGGTTCTCACAGATAACCAGTGCCTAAATTGCATCTAACTAGCCACAAGAACATGTATAATTCATAAGTGTCCGTATTTAAATGGATGAGTTGGCAACACTATTAGAATTTGCCTGTGTTCACCTTTTACATTTTTATTGCAAAGGTTAATAGATTAGTGCTTTATGTATTTAAATTAAGCAGTTGAACTGCAGTGGAATGTAGGGATAGCTTTCTTAAAAAGTAAATGATAACAAAACACTTTTTTAACATTTCAATAAGTTGGTAATAAAACACTTTTATTGTCTGCGCAAAGAATCTTGTTAACAACATAGGTGCTCAAAAGCTTAATATTTGTTTGTTTATTTGTTTACCATGGGGAGGAGGACTCGTGGCCCCTCCCTCTTGCCATGCACGCCGCATCTCGAACACGGTGATGTGATCTCCGTAGCACATAGCCATGTGGTACTTGTTTCTTCCATCGCCCGGGCATCCCTTTGTCCTGCCAATCAGGGACAGCAGATTCTGCCCCCTCCTCCACATCATGAAGCCACATGATCTCTCTGTACATCACGTGGGGAGATACACACTGGGCATTGCTACAGTAACCTATCTCTCAGGCATAATACCACCCACCATGCCCACTCCACCTGACATCATTTACTACCCAACCCCTTAGCCTATGAAGCGGCCTCTCACAGGACGCCCCCACACTGTTCAGCCTCCTGGGCGAATAGTGTGGCTATTTACACAGAATTATTATGCTTAACAGCACTGAGGGCCAATAGAGTGGCGTCTTAGGCTCTCTGGCAACTAGTTATGCTCGGGCAACCTAGTCCATGCAGCCCACCCCATCCGGCAGAAGCCAGACACACAGCTTTAGCCATTTTTTTTTCATTAAGCAGACTACTTAACCACCTTGGCGTTCTATTGTTTGTGCCAGGGTGGATACGCAGAGGTATTTTTGGGATTTTTTTTTAAATCATGTAGCTAGCCTAGCACTAGCTACATGATGCCCCCCTCCCTGCGGCGACCTCCCATAGCCTCCGATCGCCGCCGGCGCGTACTCCCATAAGGAAATCGCCATGGCGATGAACGGAACGACATCACATGGAGTCCCAATCCACCCCTCAGCGCTGCCTGGCACTGATTGGCCAGGCTGCGCAGGGGTCTCGGAGGGGGCGCACTACGCGTCGGGTAGCGGCGCCACAGCAGCGAGCGGCGGCGATTGTCCCCAATACGCATGCGTGTTTTTTAAAAAAAAAATTATTAAAATCGGCCCAGCGGGGCGTGAGCGGCGCCTTCTGGCGGTCATGGATGAGCTGAGCTCGTCCATACCGCCAAGGAGGTTAAAGAGAGGTGTGTGCCAGTGACTCACCTGACGAAGGCGTTGATACGCCAATACACATTGTGACATCACTGGCACATGGATACCTGATGGAGGCACCTGCAGTCCACTTGTCACCTTGGAGGACCACCACTGTTGGCCACCAGGAAGGGACAGGCTGCCACCTGAGGACAACTATTGAGGTTATTCCTCAAAAAAGCCTTCTATACACTACTCTCTAGTAAGTGTACTTTTATCTTTGCGTGTTTTTATGCAGTAAAACGTTAATATACTATGGAACGCTCCTCCATCTTTTGTTTTTCCAAATATTTGGTTTTTTTTTTGGGAGATGAAGGAACCAGATTTTAAATCACATTAACGTGGTTGCTGTACACACTTTACAGTAAAAATGTAACTCCTTTGTCAGAAATTAATAATTTGAGACTTCAGGAAAGTTCTATATTCCATTGGTACTACACATACAATTAATCATATCTTCAGTTTATTTTTAGTTCAGGTTTGCTTTAAGAACTATTACAGCTTAGTTGCTTCATTAACCCTTCAAAAACAGCTGATTTAATGATGCAGATCAGCTGTTTGGAAGAATTGGTGTTGTGAGATATTTTTTTGAACAGAAGCTCTATAGAGAAATGTATGCTGTCCCTATTAAACAACTGATGGTGGGGATAATGAAACAGCATATTTTTTGCCATAGTGCCCCTTTAAAATTGGACATGGAACGTGACCGGGTTGAACCCTCCTATTCATTATCTTTAGATTTTATTTTCAGTTAAGGTTTGCGTTAAAAAGCTTGGGATACTTGATAATGGCATGTAGATGGTAGAAAATGCAAGTTGGGAGACCATGTATTTAAGATGTGGCTCAGTAGTAAGGTCTTAATGACATTTAAGTGATCAAACTGCTCACCTCTGAGGGTGAATTAACCTCCCTAGCGGTATGATTACGTCTGGATTTTAGCGTCTAAAGGCGGTACAATTTTTTCACGTGCTTTTAGACTCTAAAAGCAGGAAAAAAATCATGCAGCTAGAGAGAACTGCTGCAGCTCAGCACATTAATGACCTTCTCTGGATCTAGTGCTGCAAATCTCCCTACATCCAATGAGTGGCGCTCTACCCCTATAGTGAGATCGCCATCTGACGGGATGATGACAGACGGCGATCTTACCAGGGGGACCGAGAGCCTCTGATGACTGGAAAAATAATGGCTACCAGTATCAGTATACCGGGGGAGGTGAGTTAAAACACCACCATGCTGTGCTATTTATGCATACCTCCCGGAGCTAGCTGTGAATTTTTTTTATTAAACTGTCATAGTCAGTCTAGGCTCATTACCACTTGCTCCCTTCTGTAAGCTTCATGTGGAAAGTGACTTAATATTCAACTAGCCAGTGGGATATTCTTCTATGGAACACTTTTTATATGTAGATGTAGCTACCATAGCACAACTGTCTTCTGTGTGCCACTGTTTACTTTCACAATCCAAAACCAAGAAATTTTGAAATAGGATGAGACCATTTTATTGACTATCTTTAAGGTCGCTTTCACAGTGGGACGTTATGGTCGCGCGTTATAAAGTCTTATAACGCAGCTTACCGCACTGCAATGCTAATCCTATAGGCCATTCACAGTGCGACATTAAAGTTGCGTTAAAAAATGTTGTGCTGTGGTAACTCACTGCTTGCAGTGCATTACCTCTTAAAGGGACCAACAAAAAAATTAGTTTTACTCACTTAGGGCTTCCACCATCCCCCTGCAGGTGTTCAGTGCCCACGCAGTCTCGCTCCGATGCTCCTATCCCCCGCCGGAAGCCACTTCCATTTTCGGTGCCAAGTGCCTACATGCCTGGGAACGCAAGTGATTCTTCGCGTTCCTGGCCGCAATAGCAGTATAGAGGGCACTATTGCGGCCAGGAACGCGAAGAATCACTCGCGTTCCCAGGCCTGTCGGGCACCGGACACATGCAGGGGGCTGGTAGAGTGAGTAAAACTCATTTTTTTGTTGTTGCCTTAAGTGACCCTTTAAGGCAGACATGTTGCGACTTAAACGTCGCATTAAACCGCAACATCCCACTGTGAACACAGTCTAAAAGATTCAAGAAGTAAGCTTTCAACACAATAAACATGTATTTTTCAAACTCTGTTTCTTGAAATCTGTCAAATCAGGAAGCAGGGTTTCTAAAAGGCCTTTCTATTGGGTCAAAAACTTTGCTAGGTACATGCCATGCATTTACCGTCACATTGAACAGAACATTTTTTTTTAGATCATTTCTGACATGTCCGATCTGCTCCCAATCAATAACGGGATTGATTTTGTGCAGTAGTGATCTGAAGATCAATCCCATTATGAATCGGGAGCAGATTGCACATGTCAGAATGATTGTTTCACCCCTCAATTTGACAGGGAATTGCATGGTGTGTACCTAGTATTAAACTTAACCTATCAATGGTATCATTATGTTTCAAACTGTCCCGTTTAAACCAATGGTTAAAGGAAACCCAAGGTGGGGATGTAAATAAAAAAAACAATGCTACCTGATTTAGAGGGCTGGGCAGATCAGGAAGTCGCAATCCCCGCTGCTCTTCAATGCTCAGTGGCCTGCTAGGGCTCACTTATGATACTGTGACCCCTGGGGTCAAAATGCTGAAAGAGCTGCTCTGTGTGTCTCACACACAGAGCAGCATACAGGGAGGTGGAAGAGCGGCAGGGAGAGCAGCAGTGGAGAGGCAGAGCTGCCCAATGGCGGGGAAGACCTTCAGAAACGCACCCAGTGGACATTTAAGCAGGGAATACCTCTCCTCCCTCCCCCTCAAGATTGTCGACAATCCCATGTCACCAATTTCTTGGGGTGATAGCGTGGCAGTGGGGGGGGGGGCAGAGAGTGGGGACACAGAGCAAGGAACATGCCTCTGTGTCCCAGCTGCCCCTCTGCCCAGGGTCGGACTGGGACACTGGGGGCCCACCAAAGAAATGTCAACCTGGGGCCCACACATCCCATGGTTGTAGTGAAAAAAGGGTGTGACCATGCACCGGAAGGTGGGCGTGGTCATGATGTATTATGGACAGGGCCAAATGTACATGATCTTAGCAGCATTGTAATTCAGAGACACTGCTGCCCAGCAAAACTTTGCATAGAGTCCCCTCCTTCAATATAAAGTAATGTCCTACTTTGCAGAGGTTGCCACCACAGAGGTTGCGACCGTATCGGGGCCCTTGGGCCACAGGGGCCCCGAAGGGCCCTCCCTCAACTACAGTATTACACCTAAATTGGTCCTGTGCTCATAATAATCACTTCTATAAATACTTTGAACAGTGGTAATCATTAACAAGCTATTTCCCATCCCCTTCTTGCACCTCTGACACTGTAGTTGCCATTGGCAGGTTTTGGTGCGTCGTATCAATTGTTATGTATAGAGTGCTTGGGGGGCCCCATTGTAAAATTTGCATCGGGGCCTACAGCTCCTTAGCTACGCCAATGCTCTCAGCATGAGTGATTACAGCACTGAGAAGATAATTTTTGTGCTGCAGGCAGCAATTGGAGCTCTGTCGGACAAGGAGGGGGGGCCCACCAGAGACCTGGAGGCGGGGCCCACCGAGGGAAAAAACTGTACTACTGTGGACCAGTCCAACCCTGCTTCTGCCCTCCCCCCCTCCCCCGCACCACCTTGGGTACACTTTAACACGGTTCAATACAGCTAATCCAAAGCTAAATGAGATCCAGCCACATGAGATCACCACAGATTTTGAAATGTAAAACTGGTACAAATGGTTTAACGGACTCTGTAAATGCTACGATATATGTAAGCACTATAAAAATGCACCATAAAAATAAAATCAGTAATTAAAAAGAAGGATCTTCTGATACACCTATGAACACTGGTAGGTTGTTCATCAGAGCTCCTATACTCACGAAACTCTAGATTATAGAATCAACATGATGGCGGCTTAGGTGTGATAATATATAGGGGGTACCATTTGAAAGCAGACCACCAAATTTCTATTAAGTTCAGTCACCCAGGATAATAGTCATTTTGCATTTATTTAACAATTTACTTTTTCCGAACGTATTATTTTCAGTTAATTTAATGCTGCAGCTTGTGTTCTATAAATGAGAATAATTTCTGTTGTATTTTATTGAATTTACACGCCAGTTTTATCAATATAAATTGGTAGAAAAAAATAAAGTGCTTTTTAAATATAGTTATTATAATTTTAATGAAACAGAAAGTATAAGTGTCTGATATGCATTGTACAAATATATTTTTTATTTCTTAAAAAATATATACCGATTCTTTATCAAAAGACATGGTTAACATATGCAAAAGAAACCATATTTACAATAAAAGTAAAATGTCTTTAAAATCTATTATTTATATATATATGTACAAAATATAATTTACATTCATATTTAAACAGTGAAATAAATAAAATACAGCTAATATGTTTGTTATGTAACAGTCTTTCAAATTCTTAATTGGTGGTAATTTCACAAACTGGCCCCAATGCATTCTCACAACTTTACCCACCTTATCATATTTTACATTGAAACATATATCATTTACTACCATGTTATCATTTAGCAAATGAATTTGGTTCTAATATAATAATTCGTTTATATGACTTCTCATAGTATTTTTACTGCAATCCTGTTTGCCTGGAAATGAAAAAAATGTATATATTTGTTTTGTATAAGCTCAAAAATATTAGGAAGCCAATTAACTAAATGCAGACATATTCACTGAATTTGACCATATCTATGTAGGTTCATAAAATTGTCTTTTTTTTTTTTTTTTGGACTGATTGAATATTTCTCTTTTTTGGTGAGTAAGGTCATGAGAAAGGCTTAAAGTGAACCTTAACTGGGAGGGGGGAAGAGTTTAATTTACCTGAGACTTCTACCACCCCCTGCAGATATCGCAGTGAGCTAATTTCGTTTCTGGTCAGAGAGAGGCCAATGCACCTTCGCAGTCCTGGCCACTCGCGTCCTCATTCACGCTCCCATCGCCATCACTGTCCTGTGCATGCACAGTATGAGAAATCTAGTATTGCGCATGTGCAGGACGGTGACGTTGACAGTCGTGTAAACAAGGATGCTTGCGGCCAGGGCAGTGCAGTGGCCCGCCTACTGGCCAGTCGCCTGAATTGAAACTGTCTGGCTGCGGGGGACCAGAGGATCGGTTTGTCCCAGCACGGGCACAGGACGTCTGCAGGGGGTCAGTAGAAGCCCCAGGTAAGTGTAACTCTTCCCCATCCCAGTTAAGGTTACCTTTAATATATCATGGCCATTAAAATGCATGCATTTCACATTGATTTTGCATATTTGAACATTTGTGTATACCCATCTATTGTTATCAAATACATGGTACTAAGTACAAATTTAGAGCACATTTGTGTAAGTTAAAACCGCAAGCAGAGGTAAGTTAGTTTAGTAACAGTGTGAGTATAGGATACTTAGACTACTCAACAGAACATATGAATACAAGTCAGAGTCTTGTTCCACATGCAATTTGCATTGACTTATTAAACCTATAGCTGCATAAGATTACTGAACCACATAATATATTATGAACAATAACAGAATCAAATTAATAAAATGTAATTGTATTTTGTATAACTGTTAATGTGCTAGTTTACCTTTTATTTTACTGTTTTACTTTAAAACAAACCTGAATTGAAAATAAACTGATGAGATAATCACTTAATCACTTGTATGTATTATCCTAATCCGAAACAGGACTCTCCTAGATTCCTGTAGTATTGTTCTGTGTTTAGGAGCTAAAAAATAAATGATTAATATTCTTATTGGCTAATTGACACAGTCTTTTAGTGATCCAGAGCTACACTCTTTAACTATTAACCCTTTTTTATCTATTCCCTGCACTCAGTTGTTGTTTTCTGCCATGCTAGAGTTTTTCGGATTGTAATCATACTAGAATCCCTTTATTGTAAACTCTACGGGACCAGGAAAAGTAGTTTACTATATTAGAAGTTTACTATATCAGATTTGGCCATACAGTGTATATTTATACGGGACATGAGGACTGAGTTTACTATATCCAGAGGTTTATTATATCAGAGTTTACTTTAACAAGATTCTACTGTAGTTATTATCAGTGAGAGTTGTGCTATAGTCTGACTGAATTCCGACCAAAGAGAAAATGTAATTTGCATACCTAAATTCATAAGTCTTCCAGGGAGAAAAAGTGAAAAGGTACAAAGCCTGGTTCTATGAAGGAATTGAACAATACATACACATGTCTATCTCATCATGTCACATGTCAGTTCAGGTACCCTTTATAGAACGATCTCTGCAAATCTAGTGACAGTTTAAAGAGCAGTGATGTGGTGGAAGCCATGGCACAGGCAACCATTTCAGTTCATCTGGCCTTTCTGAAGATTAATTCTTGGCTGCTGTCAGTTGCAGCTTACTTTTTCCACTTGCTCCTGGCACAAGCCTTAAAGGGGTTCTTTCGCGAAAAAAGTAGGCAGTTAAAAAATGTGACAGATAACAGGTTTTGGGCCAGTCCATCTTTTTAAGGGGGATTCTCAGGGCTTTCTTTGTTTTCAACAGCATTTCCTGAACAGCAGTTTAACTGCCAAAATAGCAAGATACCAGCCGGCCTCCCTAATCACTTGCACACTATTATGTCAGTTAGATTTTGCAACTGTTGTTCAATAAATGCTGTTGAAAACAAAGAAAGCCCCGAGAATCCCCCTTAAAAAGATGCACTGGCCCAAAACCTGTCATCTGTCACATTTTTCAACTGCCTACTTTTTTCGCGAAATAATCCCTTTAAATACAGATACTCAGTTGTAAGGCAACATAAATATTAATTTTGGGGGGTCTACATTATAGCTTTATATGACTTCTAATTGCATGGCATAATTTATCTGCTAGTAAAGGCATATGTAAACCAAGTAGGTGGACTCAGGGAACACTGGTTATTGATAACAATTAATTGTAGTTACAATTTGTGTTTACATTGTCTATTGAGATGTGCTAAGTATACACTTATTTTATAATATTGTTATGATTTAGAAAGGCAAGAATCATCTCATATCTATGGGCAACCTGGTGGCTATGAGCAATGTTTAACTCATTAATGTTATTGTAAATATTGGCCTTGATTAAATTAACATTTCTTCTGAGTTTTCCTTCAGGAAATGTTTTTGTCTGTTCAAACAACTAGCAGGTAAAAAAATTAAGAATGATAGGGTTTTTGCATTGAGCACAGTAACGTGTCACTGCTCTCTATTGCATATTTGCTGTAGTAATATATTTTGCTAGGGACCAGAAAGGTATACAAATAATAACATGGTTCTGTGAACTAGTGAGCCAGAGCAAAGCCCATTTCATCTTTACAAAGTGTTCTTTTTTGTTTGGGGGGGCCTTAACCACTTCAGGACCACGGTGTTAAACCCCCCAAAGACCGTGCCATTTTGCTGTTAATAGGCCACTGCAGCTTTAAGGCCAAGCTGCAGGGCCGCACAACACAGCACACAAGTGATTCTCCCCCCCCCCCTTTTCTCCCCACCAACAAATCTCTCTGTTGGTGGGGTCTGATTGCCCCCCCCCCCCCCGTGTTTTTTAAATAAATATTTATGGGGTTTTTTTATATTAAATTGCCATATTTATAATGGTTTTCTCTTTCCCTCCCTCCCTCTCTGCACCCAGCCAATCCTGGCGATCAGCTCTTCTAGGCTTTAGCCACATGGCTGTCCCCAGTACAGCACTGCGGTTTCGCCATCTAACAGTCTCCCGAGCGGTGATCGGCACTCGGATACTGAAGGCGGGGTGGAGCTCCTCCCCCCAAGCAGGAGATCGCATGCGTAGCTTGTGCACGATCTCCTGCATTAGCCGGCCCCAGGACTTGACGCCAATTGGCGTTAGGCGGTCCTGGGGCTGCCGCCACAACCACGCCCATTGGCGTGGGGCGGGCTTGAGGTAGTTAAACACATAAATGTCAGGATAAATGTTTGCGTCTGGATTTTTCCAAATAACAGTCATTTCAATAAAGAATGTATTCATCTTTATTTTATAATTAAGATCAAATAGTATCAGCTTAGATTTTCATTCATGATTTAAAATCTAGTGGTTTTAGTCATTAACATAGATTTGATGTTAATAACTTTTATACACATTTATGCAGGGGTTATTTGTATTCAGCTAACACAATGTGTTTTCTACTTTCACAGCAATTACAGTACTGTTATTAAGAATACATTTATAATTAGAATTTAAAAGGCAAACAGAAATTATATGTCTTCATACCTTTGTAAAAGTGTTGTCAAAAATATATGTGTAATAATTCAAAGTATGTCACTAATGAAACATTGTATTGAATATATGAATGAATAAAGAATAAAATAGTAACGGTCACCAACGGCATAAAGAACTTATTACATACAGAGACATACTGAAGGTTTTGTAATTGTAAAGAGAAAATAATACTCTTTTACTCATAACTGTCAAAATATCCCAAAGCATATGAAAGGAATTTGACCTGGTCACTTTGAGAAAAGCCTGCCATATATACAGTATTGGCTTGTCAGATGTGCAGACAGTATTCCCTCATCCCCTGGGTGATCTACCATCAGAATGAATAGAGAAAAGTTGAAGATCATCAGCTTCACTCATAGACATGAGATCATTATCTGATCCATCTAAAAACGGGCAGATCAGATGGACCTTATATCCTTCATATTGATACCTGCGATAGAAATCACTGTTCTGTAGGTATGCTCTCACATAATTCTGCTCTATGTAAAACATTATTTTGGGTTGAAACCTTTTTCATCAAAACTAAACTCTGCTACACGAACAAACATATCTAATATGATAATCATTTAGTAAAAAATGGAGATACTATTTGTTGTTTTTATTGCCCTGTATTCTCCAGATTTTAATACAGTACCTTAACAGGGATTAAACAGCTCTCCATAAATACCAACAAGGCTTTCAAGTAAAGTTTCACTATATCTTCATCAAACTTGAAAAAAATTGAGGAAATACTATTATCCTTCACCAATACATACTGTAAAAAAGACATTATTGTGCATGTTTTCAATGTACTCAACTGCTAAAAGATAAAGATATGTAAAGCTGTGTTCATTTCAACATGCAAACATATGCAGAGCATTTTTTCTTTTAAATTGCACGTCCCATTTGGATGTTTAAGATGAATATATTCTCATTTCATTGTACGTCATTTGCCTTAAATAAGCCAAGATTACAGAATTGCAAATGCAGCTAGCTTCAACAAAATATCCTTATAAAAAATAACTTATACTTTGTTGCAATGCATATAGCTAAAAATGTTCTTTTGTCACACTGAAAGGACACAGATTACATATATGTTTGGAAATGTTACCAGTAAATCCTTAGAGCAGCAATTCTTTTCTAGGTTTTGTTTGTTGTTCAACTCTACTAGTGCATACACAGCATGGGATACTAGTGCATACACAGCATGGGATACTAGTGCATACACAGCATGAGATACTAGTGCATACACAGCATGATATACTAGTGCATACACAGCATGAGATACTAGTGCATACACAGCATGAGATACTAGTGCATACACAGCATGATATACTAGTGCATACACAGCATGGGATACTAGTGCATACACAGCATGAGATACTAGTGCATACACAGCATGATATACTAGTGCATACACAGCATGAGATACTAGTGCATACACAGCATGAGATACTAGTGCATACACAGCATGATATACTAGTGCATACACAGCATGAGATACTAGTGCATACACAGCATGAGATACTAGTGCATACACAGCATGAGATACTAGTGCATACACAGCATGAGATACTAGTGCATACACAGCATGAGATACTAGTGCATACACAGCATGGGATACTAGTGCATACACAGCATGGGATACTAGTGCATACACAGCATGGGATACTAGTGCATACACAGCATGGGATACTAGTGCATACACAGCATGGGATACTAGTGCATACACAGCATGAGATACTAGTGCATACACAGCATGAGATACTAGTGCATACACCGCATGGGATAATAGTGCATACACAGCATGGGGTAAGCAATAACGATCACGTAGAAGTACATTGTGAGTGCATTTGAATCCAAGTAAAACATAAATACACACAGCTCACACATCTTGGAATGTGCATGGTTTGTGACATATAACATCTCTTGTATATCTGTACTTTGGTCTGTTAATGTACCAGGATGAAATTAGTTTGTCGTTTCTCTCTCTGTTTCCACAAATGGCTGCTATTAAAAGTCTTCAACCTTCATTTAACAGTAAAGTAGTAGCAGAAACCAAAGATGATGCTGTTCTTCAGATTTTCAGAAATGTCAGACATACAACTTCAAACTTGCTTCAAGCCTGTAAAGAAATAATATTCAAGTAAGTGTGATGTTTCTCTTTAATTCAAGCCATTTTAAAGAACAACACCAGTCAAAACTTTCTACCCCTCTTATAACCACTCCAGCCTCAGAGTTTCTTTACCTTTTGTATCTGAGCAATTTTCACATTTCAGCACTCCCATTCAGTGGCCAATAACTTTATCACTACTTATCGGACCAAAATGAGCTATAACTTTTTTTGCCACAAATAAAGCATTTTTGGGGGTGACATTTTTGATTAGCAATTATTTTATTCTCTATGCATTTTAAAAGGAAAAAAGATAAAAAATACACTATTTCTCAATTTCCATTCACTATAGTTTTAAAATAAACAAGGCTACCTTAGATAAAACCCACAAATTTTATTTGTCGATGTATCCTGGTTACCTGAACATTCAAATAATGTCCCTAGTGCAATGCATGGGGATAATATATTATTTAGAAATAAAGGTGTATTTTTTCTATGCTGTGTTTTTTGTTTTCTGATTGTACCCTAGCAATATTTGCAAGTCTTTATTTGCAACTATAACAGTAATATACCATCGTGGCAAACCTATTTAAGAAGAGTCCCTAAAGTAACAATCTATCTATTTTATTTTAAGTCCTGTTACTTTTTCACAAGCTTTTTTTTATACAGAGTATATGAAAATAGAAAAAAAAATATTGCTTCTGATTCAGTTTGTCACTAAGAAGAATTCACAAGACATAGCACTCAACATTAAAATACCCTAAAATCTATTCTACAACTTAATACAGTTAAAATAATACCACATATCTCTCAGTTGATAGCTAGTTGGACATCTAGCAGGCCATTAATTCCAAAATGTGCATGTGGCTTTGTACAGTCCAATTATTTCTTCAAAGTATTTTAGCGCCATACTTTGCATAGTCCCAAAAGAGTCTGGACAGCAGAAAAAGACCACAAATGTCACCATTATGGAAAGCTAACAAACAGGGCTATTCAAAAGTGGGTGCTTTGTAAGCTACTGACTCGTGTAGTTTTGCTGAAACTTTCCCAAGTTTTATCATAGATTTAAAAATGACATTTTTTCTTGATGATTTTTCATGATGGTTTGATTTTTTCCCTACTTCATTTTTATATGACGAGGGTCCAAACTATGAGATACATCCACATTTATTCTACAACTCATTGTGATTAAAATTAGGTCACATATAAGCCATTTTATTACAAACTGGAGGCACAGCAATCCATTATTCTCAAGGAGCACCTATGGCTTTATTGCAGTTCTTTCTGATAGGGGCTGGTTAGTGTTAGGAGTAGGTGGTGGGTGTTTAGGGTCAGTGTTAGTGATCAAATATTGGTCATTCGTGTTGATGATTGTCCAGCCGATGTCAGAAAGAGTAAAAGCGGGCTGTAGGTTTAAGTAGCATGTAAGTGATGTTTGCATAGGATTAGCAGCAGTATGCGATTAATAAATCTGCTTTTCTTATATCTACTAACAGACAGTGGTACACCAGATAACTGATCAAGAAATGAAGTGCTTATCTATCCAATATAATGTTTGTCTAGCATTAGTCCAGTAACCTGAATTCAGTGTTGTGAATTGATTCTAGTATCTAATGTTTTTTTTTAGTATTATCATTTTTAACCACTTGCCGACCGCACACTCATAACGTGCGTCGGCAAAGTGGCAGCTGCAGGACCAGCGACGCAGTACTGCGTCGCCAGCTGCAGCCTAATTAATCAGGAAGCAGCCGCTCGTACGAGCGGCTGCTTCCTGTCAAATCACGGCGGGGGGCTCCGTGAATAGCCTGCGGGCCGCCGATGGCGGCTCGCAGGCTAGATGTAAACACAAGCGGAAATAATCCGCTTTGTTTACATTTGTACGGCGCTGCTGCGCAGCAGCGCCGTAAGGCAGATCGGCGATCCCCGGCCAATCAGCGGCCGGGGATCGCCGCCATGTGACAGGAGACAGCCTGTCACTGGCTGCACAGGACGGATAGCGTCCTGTGCAGCCCGGCTTACCAAAGGGGGCCAGGTAGGAGAGGGAGGGGGAGCATTTCGCCGCGGAGGGGGGCTTTGAGGTGCCCCCCCCGCCAGCCACTCGCAGGCAGCAGAGATCAGACCCCCCCAGCACATCATCCCCATAGGGGGGAAAAAAGGGGGGCAATCTGATCTCCCTGCCTGCACCCTGATCTGTGCTGGGGGCTGCAGAGCCCACCCAGCACAGATCAATCAAACTAGCGCTGGTCCTTAAGGGGGGGTAAAGGGTGGGTCCTCAAGTGGTTAAAAATCATATCTTTCTTTTAGCTGGACTAGTTTACACTATTGTAGGGTGTATTTATAGCATTACAGTGGTGATTCCTTTGATAACCCTTCAATGCCCATTTGTTAAACATGTAATTAAAATATAGATAAACCTGTGTATACAGCCTATATGTGTACAGGGTGAATTTGATTTTTGTACATACTATTCAGTATTCTTTATTGTAGCGCGTTCATTACATCGAACAAATACCACTGCGTCATTTCCTCGTGTGATAGTGGTACGGTCTCCATTCTGAGGACAGAATATTAACCTGAAGAAAAAAAATGCACACATTAACTACAAACTCTAAATCTGAAAATACTTAAAATATATGTTAGACATTTCTGAAAAAAATGTACCGGTATGTGGCACCACCCAACTTCAGCAAATGATGGTGAAATTAAGAAACTAAATATCTGTAATTCCAGGTCACATGAAGAAAGTTCTGTGATCAAAAAGCTGCAAGTGGAACCACCCCCAAAAGGTTCCATTGCTGCAGCGCTTTGCCAATCATCGACAATTGCCAAGTCTTGCCAGTGGGCTTCAGGCCTTATGATGCCCTGCAGAATGTTAATTGCTACTCTCTTACCACAACTCTTACCACAACTTATCAGCCGTGGGGAAACCTGGTGCAAGCAGGGGAGTCTTAATTAAGGGGTAAGTCACGTTTAATTATTGATCTTGAGTTCAATGGTAAACCTTTTTGAAATTCTATAGCATGGGAGTCTGCCATTTTCCCAGCATCAATATTCAGGCAATGGGCCCTACGTGGCTCTGAAACGTTGGCCTTTTGCTTTTCTATGGAAGCAATAAAGTATTACTTTGGATGTGCCAGCTCCTGACTGTAATCCCATATCAAGCATGCATGTCAAACTCTGGCAGAGCCATAACATTTTGCCTGCAAGTGGTTTTCCCACTTTGCATTATGTTTTGCCCACTCTAGACCACCAGGGAAGCTATACTGGTGGTGAAGTCCTAGATCTCCAGGGAAGTCATATGGGGAGGGAGAAGGAAAGCACTAGACACCAGAAAACTGTATAGGGAAAGGAGAGGGAGATTACTAGACACCAGGGAAGAGTTTAGGGGCGTGGAAGGGGACCACTAGACATCAAGAAACTGTTTATGGGGAGGGGGACCACTAGGCACCAGGGAACTGTATAGGCAAGGGAGGGGGCCACTAGACATTGAGCTTGCCCCACGACTTGGTGGCTAAATTTTGTCCCACTTTGTATTTGATTTTGACACCCCTGATATAAAGGAACAGTGCTGTGGAGATAAGGAGCATGCAACTGCTTGTTTTAGTAAGTGAATGAACGATGGATTACATTAGTAGACCAGTGCCACTCCGGCACACTCCGATCATGTATGTGGATGAATAAACTTACATGACTGACACTTTTCCAAATTATAATAACAATGAAATAAAGAATATGTTCTTCAATATAAAGTAGTATTAACTAAATATAAACAACTCTGAAACTGTATCATTATACAGATGCACTACTCAAGAGAAAACGTGTAACTATGTAATCATAATAAACTAGGTAATAAAACGTATCAGATATTAGTATAATTTTCTGTAAAAGTTTCTGTAGATACATGTGCTACTTACTTTTTCTGTAGCTCTCCAGACTTTATCCTGATCTTCTGAATATCGAAGGCATAAGTCGTGAACCAGTCTGACCAGCTAAAGTATGAGTCCTTCTCCCATTTGATCTTCAGCATCAGTAGCTCCCCCACGTCGAGTTCAGTGACGAATAAATAGGAATAGGTTTTGTTTGTAGACATTTCAGCTCTACAAGAACAAAAATAAGCTGTTAGAGTTTTTATTGATTCAGGTAACCCCAAAAAAATTACTTGGTAGTTTACTGAAGATAAAAAAAAAACAAGTAGAAAGCACCATCCCAAAGAATATCACTAATTACACTTTACTGGCCTTGGAATTATTAACTTCTACTTGCTACCAAACACCCAAATGTACTACGTTTGGATCACATACTGAAACCAGTTTAAAAATTGTTCGAAAATCTGGACTGCAGTTTTTGAGTGATGAATTAAATGGAAGAATTTTTTAGTTGAATGCAGTCAATTCTTTGGATGGGAGAGGTGTAAAATATTAATTGTATTAAACTGAATCTACACAAAGTGACCATTTTTAAGTTATTAGGCAATTGCTTTAACAACTTTAATGTTCATTTGTAATCATTTTAAACTCTGTTTTCCTGAAAATGGTATCTATGCTTTGAGTCCCCAGGGAGAAAAGCGCTATATAAATATTATTGTTATTGTTATGCTACACCATCATTAGTCTTGCTGTACAAGATATTCATGGAAAGCTGAAATACAGAGAGATTTAGATATTGATACTAACAATATGTGAAAATACTTAAGGACACTTTAATAAATGAATTAAAGTGTGATTTCTGTATTTGTATACAGGATAAAAGATATCCATGTCGTGTTGCAAACTTTTGGCTTATCACTAGCATAAATACATTATATTAAGATAACTATAGATGTGCTTTTCCTACAAAATAATATTTTCATTTTGGAAACATTTCTGCTACTTTGCAAGGGTTCCAATGACCTTGATTCTGTGCTTTCAATGTGCCAATACAGTATCACCTATATAAAATGCATGGGGATACATCTACAAAATATATGTATAATAATATAAAATGCATATATGTGGAAGTAACTTGACTGGATCAGATTATGTGTCATGTAATTTCCTCTTTATAAAACCAGAATACAGTACAGCTGCATGAGTGGAATGTCATGACTGTAATTTCTAGTTCACATGAGCTGGTATTAAAGAAGATGTTTCAGTGCATCAGCACCTGCTGAAAATTAAATGGAAATGTATTTTATTCCAAGAAGTTTTTACTGATCCCTGGAGGATCCTATGTGAGGCATTTCATTACAATTTCAAAGTGCTCGCTATCATGTCATACCATGGGGACTCTGTAGAGTTGAAAATGGGAATAGCAATGTCATTATCAAAGTTTTTTTTATCTATTTATTTTTAACAAAGGTTACAAGCATCATCCACATATAAGTATATGTAATTAGGCTTTATTGGAAATAGGACTCAAGTTTCCAATGCTACTGTCACAGAGAAATGACAGCTCTAAATATAGACAGAACATAAACATCGTAGCATACAGCTCTCAGCAAACTAGTATTGTTACTTAGTACTTACAGCAGGAGCGGGCGGTTTTCACTTTCTCCCTTTGTTCCGTACAAGGAGACAAAGAACGGCTGATTGACAACTGTAAGGTTCTTCTTTGCAAAGAAATGTACTTTCACCTGATAGTGGAATACTAAACAGAAAAAAAAGTGGCAGTTCAATAAACTGACACATTTGGAAAAATCTAATTTCATTATAAATGTAAAAACAATTATATATTCATGTCCCTTATTACGGAAATTATATAAATGTAAAAAGTCATCAGAAACAAATGAGTCTTTTGATCAGTTAATATGTAACTTAAAGGATAACACCACTGTGGTTAATACATCCATGTGATACATATCAGTGCTACACAACACATTTTATAATTTTATGTTATTCAAAACTGTCTTTTTAGTTTTGTCTGCAGTGGCAATAATTTTCTGATATTGGTTAAAAAAATTAAAGCTTGCTTCAAAAAGCAATTGTATACACATACAAAAAGAGTGCCAGGGAAATGTGATCACTGGAAATAGTTGCTAGTATAATATTGGTAAATTTTTCAGATATTCTGCTAACACCAAACCTCATGGCACACCTGCCGATATTCGCACCATCTTCGCTATATACACAATATATCCAGAGTTCAGAGCTTACTCAGATGTCTGCTAAAATTGGGACTTTTTTTTATTCCATATGTGGTGGTACTCACCATGTAAAGAAATTATAGTGCAGAATTATAGTGCAGAAAGAAGCAAAGATTCACATCTACTCAGACCTGGCATATTACTTAACCTATTGGGGACTGCCGCAGGTTGAATCAACGTCCGGCAGGTGGTGGTACCGTTCTGACCGGACGTTGATTCAACGTCCGCGCTAAAGAACCGCTCCCGACGCGATCGTGCACACCCGGAGGGGGAGATTAAGCTGTCATATGACAGCTGGCATCTCCCCTCAGTGATCAGCAGCCATCGCGTATGGCTGCTGATAACGTGATCACTACAATCGCCATCGGATCATAGTGATCACTTTGACAGTAGTGTTGGGCGAACATCTAGATGTTCGGGTTCGGGCCGAACAGGCCGAACATGGCCGCGATGTTCGGGTGTTCGACCCGAACTCCGAACATAATGGAAGTCAATGGGGACCCGAACTTTTGTGGTTTGTAAAGCCTCCTTACATGCTACATACCCCAAATTTACAGGGTATGTGCACCTTGGGAGTGGGTACAAGAGGAAAAAAAATTTAGCAAAAAGAGCTTATAGTTTTTGAGAAAATCGATTTTAAAGTTTCAAAGGGAAAACTGTCTTTTAAATGCGGGAAATGTCTGTTTTCTTTGCACAGGTAACATGCTTTTTGTCGGCATGCAGTCATAAATGTAATACATATAAGAGGTTCCAGGAAAAGGGACCGGTAATGCTAACCCAGCAGCAGCACACGTGATGGAACAGGAGGAGGGTGGCGCAGGAGGAGAAGGCCACGCTTTGTGAGACACAACAACCCAGGCCTTGCATGAGGACAAAAAGCGTGCGGATAGCATGCTTTGTACCGCCATGTAGTCATAAATGTAATAAAGATAAGAGGTTCCATAAACAGGGACCGGCAACGGTAACCCAGCAGCAGCAGCAGCAGCAGCAGCACACGTGATGGAACAGGAGGAGGCGCAGGAGGAGAAGGCCACGCTTTGTGAGACACAACAACCCAGGCCTTGCATGAGGACAAAAAGCGTGCGGATAGCATGCTTTGTACCGCCATGTAGTCATAAATGTAATAAAGATAAGAGGTTCCATAAACAGGGACCGGCAACGGTAACCCAGCAGCAGCAGCAGCAGCAGCAGCACACGTGATGGAACAGGAGGAGGCGCAGGAGGAGAAGGCCACGCTTTGTGAGACACAACAACCCAGGCCTTGCATGAGGACAAAAAGCGTGCGGATATAGCAGCAATGCTTTTTGCCGCCATGCAGTCATAAATGTAATACAGATGAGAGGTTCAATAAACAGGGACCGGAAACGCTAAACCATCCCAGATGTTCATCGGTCATGTTACTTGGTTGGGGTCCAGGAGTGTTGCGTAGTCGTTTCCAATCCAGGATTGATTCATTTTAATTTGAGTCAGACGGTCTGCATTTTCTGTGGAGAGGCGGATACGCCGATCTGTGATGATGCCTCCGGCAGCACTGAAACAGCGTTCCGACATAACGCTGGCTGCCGGGCAAGCCAGCACCTCTATTGCGTACATTGCCAGTTCGTGCCAGGTGTCTAGCTTCATGCCCGGTTTCAGGTCCAGCGGTGCCAGCCACAAATCCGTCTGTTCCTTTATTCCCCTCCAAATTTCCTCCCCTGTGTGCTGCTTATCCCCAAGGCAGATCAGCTTCAGCAACGCTTGCTGACGCATGCCAACAGCTGTGCTGCACTGCTTCCACGATCCTACTGCTGCTGGTGCTGGGTTAGCATTTCCGGATGAGGTACAGCTTTGAGATGCGTTGGAGGAGAAGGAGTCAGAGAGGTAGGTGCTGCTGTTGTTATCCAGCTGTTTGCGGCGTGGGCAACACCCGCGCCGTAGCAGGTGAGGAATCGCTGCCAGGCTCCACAAGGTTCACCCAGTGCGCGGTAAGGGAGATGTATCGACCCTGGCCGAACGCACTCGTCCAGGTGTCAGTGGTGAGGTGAACCTTGCAGGCAACGGCATTCTTCAAGCTTCGGGTTATTTAGCTGACCACGTGCTCATGCAACTCAGGCACTGCAGAGCGCGCAAAGTGGTAGCGGCTGGGAACCACGTAACGTGGGATGGCCACTGACATCATGCCCTTGAAGCTGTTTGTCTCCACCACTCGATATGGCAGCATTTCGCAGGCCAGAAGCTTGGCTATGCTGGCTGGCTGTTACTGCCACGGCCCGGGGGTCATTTGCTGGCAATTTCCTCTTGTGCTCAAACATCTCAGAGACAGACAACTCAACCGTAGCGCTGCACACCGAAGGGCTGTTGGTTGTTGTGTTTGATGAACACTGGGAGACCTCAAGAGCACTAGTCCGGAAAGTGACAGTGTCAGCATCGTCTGATGTTTGTGAATGTTGTGAACCACGCAATGGCTGGGCTACTGCTGCTGCTGAGGCGGGTCTGGTGGTGAGTCTGGTGAACCCAAGGGAGGCAGTGTTGCTGGTGGTACCCTGTCCTGCCGCGTTTGCCCACAGAGTGGGATGTTTGGATAGAATGTGGCGGCTCATGCTGGTGGTGGAGAGGTTGTTAAAACTTTTCCCCCTGCTCAGGCGGGTCTTGCACACCTTGCAAATCGCCATGGTAACATCCTCAGTGCAGTCTTCAAAGAAAGCCCAGACTTTAACTGGCTGAGGACTCGGACCTCGTGCGTGATGTGCTGGTGCTGCTTAACCCACTGCTGGACGCTTGAGAGGTCATCCAAGTAATTATCTGGTCCTGTTCTTTTGGATCTGTGAGGGTTGTTGTCCTGGACAACATGGGCAGTATTGAGTGGGTTTTCTTGGGTGCTCCCCTGTGGCCTGTACGTGAACCGTCAGGGGAAACACCTCTTCCCTTGCCCCTCCCTCTTTCACCGGATTTCTTCCTCATTTCACTTATCCTTAAAGTACACGCTGACTGGCAGCAGTACAGTGGCAGTACAGAAATGCTATACAGTGGTGGGTGAGCGGTGTACCACTATTGTCAGCAGTGACACAGAGCACAATGCTATACAGTGGCGGGTGAGCGGTGTACTACTGTTCCCAGCAGACACAGAGTGGAAGTAAACACAATGCTATATAGTGTGGCTGAGCCGTGTACACAGAGTGGCATTAAACACAATGCTATATAGTCTGCTATATAGTCACCCCGAACAGGGTGATGTTCTGCAGAACCCAAACAGTGGCAAACACTGTTCGCCCAACACTACTGGGAGGGAACGCAGATTTTAGTACCTAAACACACGATACAACATGTTTTCCGGGGTCGGACTCTGAGGCACATACAGATGGTCCCGATCATCATCCTCATCATACAACTCTTCTCCTGAGTCTGACCCACCCACCACCTCTGCCACCCCAACATCCCCAGACACAGACCCCTCATCGTCCTCAACATTAACTTGGGATGCTGGCCTGAGCCAGACCTCCTCCTCCACATCAGGCCCCATCATCTCCTCAATGGCAGCCCTCATTAATCGCTCTGGCGACGGACTGATGGACACAACGTTCTCCTCCGGGGAGGGCTGCTGCTGACCACTGGCTGCTGGGGTGGATGTTATAGCTTGCGTGGGGCGTTGGCTGTTGCTGTTGTTGGGAGTGCTGCTCACAGCGGAGGTCTCTGGGGAACTCATGTTGAGCTCATATAGTGGTTGACGGTGAGTGGAGTATTACTGATCCCAGCAATATACACACTGACTGGCAGAGTACGCAATGCTATATAGTGTGGCTGAGCGGTGTACACAGAGTGGCAGTAAACACAATGCTATATAGTCTGGCTGAGCGAGCGGTGTACTACTGTTCCCAGCAGAATCAGAGTGGCAGTAAACAATGGTATATAGTCTGGCTGAGCGGTGTACACAGAGTGTCAGTAAACAATGGTATATAGTCTGGCTGAGCGGTGTACACAGAGTGGCAGTAAACACAATGCTATATAGTCTGGCTGAGCGAGCGGTGTACTACTGTTCCCAGCAGAATCAGAGTGGCAGTAAACAATGGTATATAGTCTGGCTGAGCGGTGTACACAGAGTGTCAGTAAACAATGGTATATAGTCTGGCTGAGCGGTGTACACAGAGTGTCAGTAAACAATGGTATATAGTCTGGCTGAGCGGTGTACACAGAGTGGCAGTAAACACAATGCTATATACTCTGGCTGAGCGAGCGGTGTACTACTGTTCCCAGCAGACACAGAACAGTAAACAGAATGCTATATAGTGTGGCTGAGCGAGCGGTGTACCACTATTCCCAGCAGACACAGAACAGTAAACAGAATGCTATATAGTGTGGCTGAGCGAGCGGTGTACCACTATTCCCAGCAGACACAGAACAGTAAACAGAATGCTATATAGTGTGGCTGAGCGAGCGGTGTACCACTATTCCAAACAGACACAGAACAGTGAACAGAATGCTATATAGTGTGGCTGAGCGAGCGGTGTACCACTATTCCCAGCAGACACAGAGTGGCAGTAAACAGAATGCTATATAGTGTGGCTGAGCGAGGTACACAGAGTGGCAGTAAACAGAATGCTATATAGTGTGGCTGAGCAAGCGGTGTACTACTATTCCCAGCAGACACAGAGTGGCAGTAAACAGAATGCTATATAGTGTGGCTGAGCGAGGTACACAGAGTGGCAGTAAACAGAATGCTATATAGTGTGGCTGAGCAAGCGGTGTACTACTGTTCCCAGCAGTGACACAATGACAGGGGGGACCCTGGCTAGCGTGGCTGGAGCGCGAACTACCCTGCCTGCCTACCCAAAGCTAAACCCACAGACAAATGGCGGAGATATGACGTGGTTCGGGTATTTATTTACCCGAACCACGTGACCGTTCGGCCAATCAGAGCGCGTTCGGGTCCGAACCACGTGACCCGTTCGGCCAATCACAGCGCTAGCCGAACGTTCGGGGAACGTTCGGTCATGCGCTCTTAGTTCGGCCATGTGGCCGAACGGTTTGGCCGAGCACCGTCAGGTGTTCGGCCGAACTCGAACATCACCCGAACAGGGTGATGTTCTGCAGAACCCGAACAGTGGCGAACACTGTTCGCCCAACACTATTTGACAGCGGCGGCGGCGGCAGGGGGGAAAAGAAGAGGTTCCACTCACCTCCCTGCCGTTCCAGCAACGATCGGCGCCCCCCTCTGCTCTGGCCGGCATCTCTGCTCCGTCTGACGTCAGCGCCGGGTCCCAGCTTGATGACGTCATCAAGCCGCAACCCGACCTGAGCGTCATTTGGAGCGGAGATGCCGGCCGGAGAAGAGGGTCCCGTGCGGCTCATCGCTGGAGCCTGGAAGGTAAGTGATGGCTGCTGCACACAGGGGGGACACCTAACCAATATGGGGGGGACACTGCCCAGCACACCACAGGCGGGATCCAGCCGCCCGACCCACCCAAACGCATGCACCCCCTCCACCGCAAAATGCCCTGGTCCTTAAGGGGGGTTAGGTGGCCGGTCCCGAAGTGGTTAATATTACTTTTTTGAAAATTGCTTGGTTGATTAGCTAAATTGTTTTAACTTACAGTTTGTACTCAGTATGTGTGATAATAAATGGGTGTACACAAATGATCAAATGTGCTTAATCTTCTGAAATGCTTACATTTCAATGGCCATCATATATATAAACCTTTCTTATGACCTTACTCGTCTAAAAAGTGGCTGTATAATGTACTGGCTAAGGGCTCTGCCTCTAACACAGGAGACCAGGGTTCGATTCTCGACTCTTCCTGTTTAGTAAACCAGCACCTATTCAGTAGGAGACCTTGGGCAAGACTCCCTAACACTGCTGCTGCCTATAGAGCATGCCCTAGTGGCTGGAGCTCTGGCACTTTAAGTCCTGGAGAAAAGTGTGATATAAATGTTCTGTGTGTCTGTAGAGTTGTACAGTTGCGAAAAAGAGATTTCATTTATGTGCCAGCTACTGCACTAGTGGCTACTCAAAGTTCAAGCTGGAAAATCAGACTGAAAATGCTATTAAAATAGATCTTTCTATCTATCTATCTATCTATCTATCTATCTATCTATCTATACCTTTTTATGGTATTTTATGTGAATCATTATTGATTCAGTATGCAAAGTTACATTTTCAATGAGAAGAGAAATCTTTTTCCTTGAACAGCCATTTGAGTAAGTTGCCATGGTGAAAAAGGAACATTACTTTTCTTTTCAAGCCAGTGGTATGTAGGTTATTAAAGAGGCTTAAATGTGGCATTGTACCTTTAAAAGGCATCTGAGCATTTGTTTTCAAGTACATCTTGGTACTTCTTTTTCCTCGAATCTTATTGACCTTGTAACCCAGTGTGTTACAGCGATTTTTCCGACAGCTTAGGCAAAGTCCTTTTTCAAATGCCTCCTTTGAACTACAGCGGAAGGCCATGCTTGGCTTTTCTTCAAAAAGTAGAGAGTCAATGAAGAGGTGGATGGAACGCTCATGAGAGCACTTCACAATCTGGTCCACTTCTGCAAGAAGAAGGCACAAAATTAATTTATATTAAGGCTATATTTCACAATTAATTGTCTTTTAAATATATCTGTAAAAATTTTATATTTTTTTTCTGAAAATATCTTTTTTTGTCCATATACAGCTAATTACTCCTTATCCTGTTTATTGTCCCAAGTTTTAAAACCAGTTACATGATAGATCTTTGTAGACTTTTGATATATTTAGTAAACTTTAGGCATGAGCGAGAACGTCACGCAAAAAGAAGATTCCTTAAACTTCAAGTGGTCCTGTGAATTTTTACCAAAGCTAATTTGTGAATACAATTGAAGTTAATGGGTTGGGGGGTGTGGCCTGGCTATGGAGTGAGGAAGACGCACGGTTCTTTAGCTCTGCTCTACCCTGCTAATCCGGACTAAATCCTGCACTCTAAAACCTGCGGTTTCTTGGCGATTCACTACCGGAGTACCTCCTCTTCTTCCTAGATTACAGCCACGATGAAAAGTGGAGATCCCAAGCAACCCTCCATCTCTGCCTGGCTGGCACAGTATGCACACACTAATGGACAAGATGGCGCCGGGCCTTCCGCTCCTCCACCTGCCATTACAGGCACCACCCTGGACGATACCTTACTGCTGGAGGAGGTAGGTGCCAGTCCTACTCGCAGCCCAAAGTATGTCACGAAAGCCCCTAAGCAGCAGAGAGAACGTCCCCGAATCCCCTGTTCTGCCTCATGGCGACGCTGAACACAGCGCAGAGGAAGAGCCCTCCAGACTTCAGCTCCTGGAAGCCATAGCTGATCTCAAGGCCTCTATTACTGGGAGACTGGATACTATTCAGGTAGAACTTTCCTTTGTTAACGCTTATATGCAAAAGATCAAAGATAGAACTGGGGACGCTGAAAAACGTATCAGTGATCTGGAAGCTGAGGTTAGGCCTCTCCGCTCTGATGTTAAGTACTAAGGCAAGATCTCTGATGGCCACTCGTTTAAACTTTAAGACTTGGGAAATCACTCCAGGCATAGCAACTTAAGGTTTGTGGGGTTTCCTGAAAAAGCCGAGGGCTCTTGTGCACAGGAATTCTTGGAAACATGGTTAACTAACTCCCTTCCTGGTTTCACACCTTTCCGCACTTATGCAATTGAAAGCGCTCATAGAATACCGGGCGTTTACCCCAAACCAGGACTCCCTCCTAGGCCTCTAATTGCTAAGTTTCGGAACTCTTGTGATAAATCTGCTATACTCAAAGCTGCAAGAATCCACGCTATGCCTTTGAAATTCAATGATGCCATTATACATATTTACCAAGACTTCTCCGTTGATATTCAAAAGCAACGTATGGCCTTTAATGATGTCAAAAAACTCCTGCGTGATCAACAATTCACGTACAGTGTGCTTTGTCCTGCCAAGCTAAAAATCATCCACGATGATAAAGCTATCTTGTTTACAAATCCACGTGACGCTGCTAACTGGCTAAAAAACAACAGTCCTGAACTGTTGGGGAACCTCTCTCCATCTCGTAGACGGCGCTGACTTTCTCATGGCTTTTTTACAGACTCGCCTCCTTTGCTGCCTATGCAAGTTTGCTGCTGATATTTTTTTTTTCCCAACGATCACCTCACCATATTTTGTTAGCAGCGTTCAGTTCTATAAAGGACTCTCGTGACAGTCTGAGATATTCTGACCACATTTTTTGGCTCAGCTTCAGGTTACTATAAATAATGATGCCTATTCATATCTTTCTGTGTTTGATGGGATCTCCACTACAGTTAATGCAATGTTTCTGTTTATATACATTAAGAATATATACATATGCACTAACTTTTTCCTCCTTTTAGACTTTATCCAGTTTGGTTGCTCCATCTCAGAACTGCTTATATGATATAATCTCTATTAAGTGATATATTTCAGACGGTGATTGTTTGTGCCACCAGGTCATGCCTGCTAATTTATTTATTTTTTCGACTTCATTTATCCGTTTATGCCAGGCGTGCACTGGTGGCACTACAGCTCAGTCACTTTCTGGACTTTCTTCCTGCTTTTGAAAAATTATGTGCTCGGAGTGTTTAGGGGGGAACTACGGGTTATGCACTGATATACACCAGGGTATTGGAGTTTTGTTCTCTAGTCACATGCTCTCTTATGTTTCCATTTAAGTTTGGGGAAAAAAGCGGGTTGTGGTTTAGGACACCTTGCGGGGTGGGTTCGGGTAGGGGGAGGGGTGTTTATGTGGTGTATGTGTGCTTTCATGTATCATGACAGTGTTATTCCATCCAATCTGTATAAGGTTTCAATATACTTTTTTTGGAGATATATTAGCAACCATCCCCTTTGATAATGGCTGAATTTAAAATTATATCTTGGAATGTTAGAGGTATGAATCACCCCATTAAAAGAAGATTAGTTTTTGACCATCTTAGGAAGATTCACCCCTATATTATTTGTCTGCAAGAGACTCACCTAACGGGTTCACACCTTAATACTCTTAAAAAACCCTGGATAGGACATGTCTTTGCTGCCCAATACTCCTCCTATTCTAGGGGCTCTGCGATCCTAATTTCCAAAAACGCTCCCATAAAAGTTAACTCTTCACATATTGACCCTTTGGGTAGGTTTGTGCTTCTGCATTTTACTCATGAAGGTCAATCCTATATAATTGCCTCTATTTATGTTCCACCCCCTTTTCAGGTATCAGTTTTTGGACAAAATAATGTAAATTATCTATAATCTACCCACTAGCCCTATTCTTCTATGTGGAGACTTTAATAATATTACTATTCCTCATCTGGATAGATCTTCCCATGGTGAACATAGAGGTCATACAACCTTCCTGGATTGGATACAGAAGCACTCTTTAATTGATGTCTGGAGGTGGCGTAATAAGGATAAAACTGTATTTTCCTGCTTCTCTGGTACTTACGGCACCGTGTCCCGAATAGATTTGTTATTAGGCTCCTATGACGTCCTCACCAAAGTTACATCTCTAGAATATCTCTCACGCGGGATATCAGATCACACTCCTCTTCTTTGTAAATTGAATGGGGGTCCTGGCTCTAACTCTGGTTGCTGGAGAATGGGTCAATTATGGCTTCAAGATGAAACTGTTGTGAACTACTGTCTTACTCAAATAGAGGAATATTGGCGTATTAACCCTGGTTCATCTCCTGTGGGAGTTGTATGGGATGCTTCTAAGGCAACTCTTCGTGGCCACTTTAAACACATTAAGGGTGTAACTCTTAAGAAAGACGAGGCCTTTATGGCCACTACTGAAAATGCCATGAAAGTCCCTCACTCACAATTTTTGATATCCCCTTCTCCAGATCACTATGCACTATGGGCAAAGGCTCGCCGTGATCATGAACTTAGGCTCTTGAACAGAGCCAAACGGCGTAACTTTATCCTTGCTCAAACGTATTTTAAATTTAGTAATAAAACTAGAAAGTTACTTGCCTCTATGGTGCGTGCTCATTGCTCTCCCATAGTTATCTCCAGAATTATTAACCCCTCTGGTGCTATGTGTTGCTCCTCCGATACTATCCTTGAAGCATTTTGATCTTTCTACTCGGAGTTATATCAGGCAAACCCAGAGTGTGATGCAATATCTCTAAATAATTTTATTTCAGACTGTCAACTTCCTGAGCTTGGGGAGGAAGATAAATCCCTGCTGGACGCCCCTTTAACCCTGACTGAAGTGTTAGCTACAATTTAAACTTTAAAACGAACAAGTCACCAGGCCCTGACAGTATCCTCTCAGAATGGTATATCAAAAGTCAAAATGTTATTTCACAAGCCCTTTTTCATACATTTAACAATTCACTCTCTACTGGTGTTCTTCCAGACTCCATGAGGGAAGCACTTATCACCCTTCTCCTAAAGCCTGGGAAGAACCCTGAATCCAGCGATTCTTATCGCACGATCTCATTGCTAAATACAGACGTTAAAATTCTTGCCAAAATCTTAGCTAACCGATTGAAACTTGTTATTGAAAAATGAATCTCCCTGGATCAAACAGGTTTTATCCCTACACGATCCACTAAATTAAATCTTCGTAGAGTATTCGCTAACTTACAATTCCCCCACTCTAACTCTGGTAACAGAATCCTTTTGGTTTTAGACATGAACAAAGCCTTTGATACCTTGTCCTGGCAATATCTTCCAATGGTTATTGAGAGGTTTGAGTTTGGACCGGGCTTTCGGAGATGGATACATATCCTATATAATGGGCTTAGAGCTCGCCTCCGAATGAATGGTCAGCTCCCTTTAATATTGAAAGGGGTACTCGTCAGGGCTGCCCTCTTTCCCCATTATTGTTTGTCCTTGCCATGGAACCTTTGGCTGCCTTCATCTGGGGTGACTGTGGTATAGTTGGTTGGATAATTAATAGAGTCCATGAAAAAATTTAATTATACGCGGACGATGTCCTTCGTTATTTAGACAGCCCTGGTTCATCTTTGCAGAGAGTATTAGAGGTATATGATTTATTTGGAAATTTCTCTTGACTGAAAGTGAATTGGTCTAAATCTATATTGTTTCCGGTGGATGAAGGGTCTCACTCTTTGATAACCTCTGATCTCCCTTTACAACTTTGTTCCTCCTTTAAATACCTAGGTATTCAAAGGCAAAGTATAAGGACTTTAAATCCTTGAGTTAAAAATCAATTCCACCCTTATAAGGGAGACAGCAGTACACACCAGAAGACCTGTTCCCATTCCCAAGTTATACTCCAATCTCTGCATGTGTCTGCCATTCATTCTATTAGTGCTATGGTATCTCTGCTGCAGCGAATAATGTAAGAGAAAACTATAATTATATTACGAGATGTGAAATTGATTTACATATGCTGACATTTTACAAAAAGATCTTGACAAATTTTATTTGCCATTTTACAGAACATGTTGACATTTAATGTTGACAAAGGTTTGGTGATAAACCTATGTTATAACCATAACATTTCACATTACGTTTTGAATAAGGTGCAGGTTTGGTCAACAGAACTTAATGCCAGGGAGGAGTTGCAAAAGTAAATAAAATACTGGGTTGTGTGAAATAGGGCTTAAAACACATGGGGCCATATGCAATTCACTTTTTAGCACTTTGCAATAGAAAAAGTACCAAAAAGCAGGTGAAAAAGTACTGTCAACATGACTCTGAGTATTTGTTTGCTTGATGGTGGTTATAAAAGGCATTTTATTTACAAGTTGTGAAAATATCACCTTGGAGAAAACTCAGGTGAAAAAGTGAATTGCAAATGGCCCATGGACTAGTATGCAATTAACTTGTACTCCTGAATTTTCTTCTAGGTGATATTTTCACACCTTAACAATAAAATGCATTTTAAGCCACCAGCAACAAGCAAGAAAATAATTTGGTAGTACTTTTCACCTACGTTTTATTCTTTTTTCAATGTTAAAAAGCATAAAAGGTGTTAGCAAGAGATGAAAAATTATCTCCTAGGAGAAAACTCATCTGCAAATAAATTCTTCTTCTGACTTTTCCCGTAGGAGATAATGTTTTTCTTTTCTTTTTCTTCTTCTATTTAGAATAACTTTTTAGCACTTTGCAATTGAAAAAGCACCAAAAAGTAGGTGGAAAAATACTGTCAAAACTTTTAAAGGAATTCTGAAGTGAAAATAAACGTATGATTTAATGATTTGTATGTGTAGTACGGCTAAGAAATAGAACATTAGTAGTACAGGTATGAGTCTATTGTTTCCAGTACAGGAAGAGTTAAGAGACTTCAGTTGTTATCTATGCAAAAGAGCTTATCTTAGCTTCACATCCAAGTTGATGGCTGCTTTCTGGAGCACTAACACATCAAAGAAACAACCAGAGACAGATTTAGATAACATTTTTCCTCCTGGGAAGTTGAAAGGGTCATTAGCTCTGCTTGTGTTATAGTCAGGGCCGGTGCTTCCATAGAGGTAAAGGGCCCCAGACCCTGTGGGCAGGGGCGCCTCTAGCCATTTTGTCACTCCAGGCGAGAAAACCAGTGGCACCTCCAACTCTTCACCCCCCCCCCCCCCCATGAAAATAGTCGCAGTGTTTTATCTTGAACAGTAAATATACGTATTGCGGAAGCGTATCACCAGAAAATAATCGTAATGCGGCATCGTTTTACCAGAAAATAATAATCGTAATGCTGCAGCGTTTCACCAGAAATTACACTTATTGTGGCAGCATTTCACCAGAAAAATACACAATGCGTGCAGCATTTCACCAGAAAATACACATAGGCAGGGCTCCACTTTCATGAGGCACAAAGGGGGACCAAAGGAAGCACAAAGGGGGACAGAAGGAGGCACAGGGGGACTGAATAAGGCACACAGGGCGACATAGGGAGGCACAGGGGGAAAGAAGGAGGCATGAGGGTCAGAAGAGGTCACAAAGGTGGACAGAAGAAGGCACAAGGGAACAAAAAGGGGGACACAAGGAGGTACAATGGGCAACAAAGGAGGCACAATGGGGGACAGAATGAGACACCAAGGAGGACAGAAGGAGGCACAGGAGGACAGAAGGAGGTACACAGAGGGTCAGCGGGCGGTACAGTGGGACAGAAGAAGGTACAAAGGGGGACAAAAGGAGGCACAGGAGGAAAGAAGGAGGCACAGGGGGAAAGAAGGAGGCACAAAGGGGGCAGAAGGAGGCACAAAGGGGGCAGAAGGAGGCACAGAGAAAGTAGGGGGCACAAAGGGCAACAGAAGGATGCATAAAAGAAGGAGGACAGAAGGAGGCAGAGGGGGACAGACAGAGCCACAGGGAGACAGAAGGAGGCACATGGGGACAAAGGAAGGTGCAGGGGACAGGGGGGCACATGGGGACTGAAGAGGCACATGGAGACAGAATGAGGTACAAAGGGAGACAGAAGGAGGCACATGAACCCAGAAGGAGGCAGAGTGGGACTGAAGGAGGAACAGGGGGGGGGGGGCAGAGGTAGCACAGGGGGATATAGAAAGGCACAAGGGGACATAAGGAGGCACAGGAGGACAGAAGGAGGCAGAGGTGGCACAGGGGGACTGAAGGAGGCACATGGAGACAGAAGGAGGCACAAAGGGAGGCAGGAGGCATAAAGGAAGACAGAAGGACAAACAGGGGGTCACACATGGCACAAGGGACTGAAAGAGGCACAAGGAGACAGGAGGCACAAAGGGGGGGGGGAGGATGTACAAGGCACAGAGGGACACAGTGGCAGCTGCCTGCAACTTACGCTAAGCAGATGCAGGTAATAGAACTCCAGTGGGGGTGGGGCTTAGTCATGGGGCGGGGTTTAATCAAGGGGGTGGTGCTTAACCCAACAACATGGCACCCCCAGGACCAATGGCACTCCAGGCAATGGCCTGTACTGCTTATGCCTATAGGCTCCCCTGCCTGTAGGGGCTCCCAAGGTGCCCCTCTAGCTATGGTAACCCACGACAGTGGCTAGAAGGGAGGGTCGACAGGGCCCCCAAGTTACTTTTGCCCCAGGGCCCCATTGTTGCTAGAACCGGCCCTGAATAGATGCCACATCTAAAACCATGGTGATAACCACAGGAAAAAACATAGGGCTTATTTCCACCAAGTGCCACAGCTATTACTGATTTGGCCACGGCACCCATGCTGCTGTGAAACCGCAGCCCAAATCGCTTAGCCATGCCATGCCCACCTGCCGCCTGCTGCGGGAAACTGCAGCATGCTGTTCAGAATCATACTGAAATGCAATTCGGATGTCAAGTCTATGGCAGGAATAGGCAGCATTTCCCCACCTGACTCTCCTGGCTGCAGGGAAATGCTGCAGATTAGGCCCGCATTTGACCGTAGTGGTAACAGGCCCCTAAGCTGAAAAGTGAACTTTACAGAAGAGATAAGTTGTTAGATAGGTAACCACAGAAGCAATTCCCTATGTACAGTAGATTTAAGTGCTAATCCTTGTATGAACTTTGAATTTTAAGGTGAAAGTAAAGCCAGACAGTGGCAAACAATGGAAGGGGGGTTGCCATTTTCAGCCACCTCTTTAGCACAAGCCACCTCTAGGCTCCTGCCTTCTGTACCTAATGGTAAATCCAGTACTCTCATTAATGCAATTTCTTCGCTGCTGCAGTGGTATCACCTGTTACAAGTTGTGTGGGTGTGATCTATTTAATTTAGATACAGATATCAGTAGAAACACTTTTTATCAGTGTACAGTGACGTGAACCCTGCCTATTGTATACTCTTGATAGCTTCAGGCTGGATTTACAGTGATCAGTTGCATAATGCATGCGTTCAAAATGTGTTTGAACTGCAAAGGAGACTGGACATAGACTTTAATACAAAGCCTGCCTAAAGCGAGTTATAATAAAGGGATCAGTTACAACACATTACTGTGAACAGCCCCATAGGCAGTGAGTTGGCATGCAGAATTATTCTGAAACATATCTGACCACTGTGAACTAGCCCTTATGAAGAAATCATCCATAATTTCCAATGGTGTAATTTACAATATTAACTGAGGACTATATCTTACACAGACAGAATTAAAAAAAGAAACTGATTCCAACAGGTAAATAAAATATAGTTCTTCAGCTGATATTAAGGGCCCTTTCACACTTAGGGCTTGATTCACTAAGACAAATAGCACACCTTATCAAAGTTAACATGCCTTATCAGAGTAGCATAGCAAACTTATGCCTGCCAATTGGCAATGACGAGAGCTTCACTCGTCCTACTCTGAGCCCCTGCGGGTTCGTAGCGCTCGCTATGCTACTCTGATAAGGTGTGTTAACTTTGATAAAGCGTGCTAACTTTGATAAGGCATACTATTTGTTTTGGTGAATCAAGCCCATACTGTGTTGGGTTGAGTTGCATCATGTTGCGTCACATCCCATTTGCCAAAATGGAATGCGACAAAATTTAATGCAACGCATTAAGTGTAAAAAGTCCCTCAAAGTATTTGAGGACACTTGACTTTTTATAATTCTACCTTAAGACAGTGTCACATTCATCTAACCCTTGGCAAGGTTGAAAAAGTATAAGTAACAATATATAAAATTTTTACCCATGAAGCCTCGGAAACCTCTTTCTGCCATTAACCGAATGGTATCTCCAACACTGCAGCCTGGCTGAAAGTTTCCTCCATTGGGATAAATGTCAATATGTCCAACAGGCCTCTGAATACCTATGCTGCGGTCTGGGGTACCAACACTGTATGTATGCACCACATCCACAAAAGCTGCGTCATCAGGAGACAAAGTGATGGAGGTCTCAGCATATTCAAAGCTTGGTCCAGCTGGATCCAAACCTGTGTATAAAAACATGGTCAGGCTGACATGAACCTTAAACTGTCAACACTCCAATGGTGAAATAGATATTAATGTAGCTCAGTGAGTTATATGCCTACCAAATACCATTAATAAGAACAGGAACTTCAACATCAATTTGTTTTCGCAAATTAGAATAATAATAATAATAATCCGAACAGGATTTTAAATCAAAATATTGCCACAATTCGCTTAACTATCTTCAGTTTGCCAAAGTTAATACAATGGGACTTATTGCACAATTAGGTTTCTAATTGCTGAAAAAAAATTATGTTGTGTTTTTCTCTAACACAAATGGATAACTATTTGCTGGCACAAGTAGGCTGCAGTTTTGCCATTCAGTGAAAAATAGGTCGCATTCAGTTTTTTTTTTTGTGCTTTTCTCAAATAAAATAATTATATTATGGATATATAACAAATACACCTTAATATTAGATGGGAGTTTAAAAACTATTGTGGGCAGGCCTGGATTTACCTCACAGGAGCCTATAGGCACAGATGTCCTGTCACCTTAGACTTCGCCCTCTATAAACCTACAAACCCCCACCGAACCGCACCACAAGTGTGCTGGCTGGCCTAGCTTTCACTTCTCCCTTACTTCCCTTGCCTGTCAAAGGTACTGGGGGTACTGGTGTCCCTTAGCATTAGGTAGCCAGAGGTACCCTCACTATTAAGTAGCTAGTGGTGCACCCCACTGAAGAGAGATCTCATCAATGGAAAGCCGAGAGCTGGGTGAGTAACCTCTCATTTACACTCCGCTTGGGACTCTGTATAGGGAAGGAGGGAGGGAGGCTTTTAAAGAGGGAAGGGAGCCGCCTTTCCACCATTAGGCGCCTGTAGGCACGTGCCCACAGTGCCTTATGGTAAATCTGGCCCTGATTGTGAGTTATCAATAAAGATACAATTTATTCTTGTACTTTGACTCAGGAACACGTGTTTTTCTATATTCTTTTAAAATATCTTGCAAATGTAACAGGCTTCTCAAAAAGTAGGGATCCATAGGTCTCACTTCCTTCACAAATCCAAAAGTCTAGGTACCTAATCCTCATTAATGGAATGTGGGCTGGGTAATGCAAATCATTCCCTAACAGCCATTTCTCCACCATGTGCATCCAGAACCACTGGTGTATATAGCACAGTTGCAGCATTAACCATATAGAGCCATGCAATAGTACAGAGCTTTTAGGTTCATCTTTACAAAACCATGGATTGTTCCCATAAACTGCTCCATTCAAAAATACCGTAGTTTAATAAATGACCTGCTTTGTTAGTAAACGTAGCATCCAAAAACTGTTTTATTACTGTACAATACAGTTAATACCGGGAAGTTTCTTAACCTCCTTGGCGGTATGAAAAATACCGCCAGGAGGGAGCGCAGCAGTTTTTAAAAAAAAAAATTTTTTTTAATCATGTAGCGAGCCGAGGGCTCGCTACATGATAGCCGCTGCTGAGCGGCATCCCCCTGCCCGCTTCGATCGCCTTCGGCGATCTCCGATCAGGAAATCCCGTTCATAGAACGGGATTTCCTGGAGGGCTTCCCCCGTCGCCATGGCGACGGGGCGGGATGACGTCACCGACGTCACTGACGTCGGGACGTCATTGGGAGTCCCGGGCCACCCCTCGGCGCTGCCTGGCACTGATTGGCCAGGCAGCGCTGGGGTCTGGGGGGGGGGGGGCGCGCGCCGCAGCAAATAGCGGCGATCGGGCGGGGGCCGGCGGCGATCAGAGTGCTGGCGCAGCTAGCAAAGTGCTAGCTGCGTCCAGCAAAAAAAAAATTATGAAAATCGGCCCAGCAGGGCCTGAGCGGCACCCTCCGGCGGCTTACCCCGTGTCCAGCACGGGGTTACCGCTAAGGAGGTTAAAGGACTTGCTTTTGGAATGGATTTTGTTTTCAGGTTTCAGTTATATGTATTATAGCTTGGAAGGGTATCTCTCCTGAAAGGTCATCCTGCAAGAAGCTACTCTTAAGGTGGCCATACACTGATAGAGTTGCAGCAGAATCGACCATCAGATTTCTGTCAGATGCCTGTCAAGTCGAATCTGACAGGAATCTATTTAATGTGTGCCACACACTAGGAACAGATTTCCAATAGATTTCAGAATGAAATCTATTGGAAATCTATCTAAATGCATTATTGGACCATTAGATCCAATGTAACTCTATGGGCCAGCGATCTGCTACCAGCAGCAGATTGACCTAGATCTTCCATCCTGTCAGATAGATCAAATTCATCTAAATCAATCGAAATCGGCCACAAATCGATCGATCGATAGAATTAAAAGAATCGATTTCTGATCGATTGGCTGAAATCGACCAGTGTATGGGCCCCTTTAGGCTAGGTTCACAGTGGGGTGTTGCATTGTGTTCCCTGTATACACAATGCAACAGAACAAAAAAGACATACTACACATTACCACCGTGTTCCATTGCATAAAGTGGAGCAGACAATGAAAAGTATACTTCTCTGTATCTGTTAACTTGTGCGTTTAACAGTAACTCATTGCAGCAATGTGTTACCATAACACAACACATTACACCACAACGCTAATGCTGGGGATACACGGTACGTTTCTGTACCATGTATCGAGCAACTGATGCTGGGAGCTGATAATATTCAGCAGGTCCGATGACCCCGCTCGATCCCCGCCCGCTCGAACCCCGCTGGTGGGGAATCGAGTGGCTGATAAGGAGCGCCGGCAGGGACGAGCGGGGATCGATCCGCGCGGACCAGCGGGGACGTGCCGGCATCGAGCTGCTGGCTCGATACCAGCGCATTATCGCGCCGTGTGTGCCCAGCATAACATCGCACTGTGAATGTCACCGAGACTTAAAATGATTCAGAGGTGAAAGACCTATGGAAGCTGCCATGTTTATTTCCTTTTAAACAATACCAGTTGCCTGGCAGTCCTGCTGATATTTCTGGTAGGTAGGGTCTAAATCACACACCTGAAACAAGCATGCAGCTAATCTTGTCAGATTTGTCATAGACATCTAATCTGCATGCTTGTTGAGGGTCTATGACTTTAAGTATTACAGGCAGATAATCAGCAGGACAGTCAGGCAATGTGCATTATTTAAATGGAAATAAACATATCCCTCTCACCTCAGGTTCCCATTGCAGTGCGTCTTTCGACGTTGCAATGCCTTGCTAATGTCGCTCCATTACGTCGCACTGTGAACCTAGTCTTACTGTAAAGGAAAATGAATTAATTATATATTTTTGATGCTACAAGCACAGTAAAATAAGAAGTAAGTAGGAGCATCTTTCTTATCTCAACAATAAATAAAATAACTGTTCTTTTGACCTATAGTACTATTGTAAATTTTTCTTGTGCTCTTTTTTTTAAATAGAACAAACAATGTCTACCAGTTCAAAATATATTCTCTACATGAAAAATCTATTTTATTACTTGCTGTGTAGGGGTTTTCAGATTCAGTTACCGTAATACTCTTGGGCTTCAAGTGATATTAATGAAATTAGCTGCTCATATTAACTTTGCAAATATTAAATGTGTTGGCTACTTTTCTACAGCATACACTGTGTATTGATATTATACCCGAGAGGTTAATTAGCTCTTAATTAGTATTTTTTTTTATCTCCCAGTCTTCCAACCTCTATTTCATTTTTAAATTCTTCCAATTATCTGCAGACATGCAATGAGTCGCTGGTAGATCTTTGAGGACGTATATGCAGTTCACTTTCTCTCCTTAGTTTTCTCTAAGTTTACATTTTCACACATCGACAATAAAAATTCCCTTTAAACCCCCAGCAAGCAAGAAAATACACTTTTCTCTACTACTTTTGGTACTTTTTCAATTGCGAAATGCTGAAAAGATTTTTTAAAGATAAGATGTAAAATTATCCCCTAGGAGAGAACTTAGGAGACTTAGGCCACATACACACATCAGACTATTGTCTTTGGAAAATGAAAGATCACAGACCAATCTTACCACCGTTCATGTAGTATGAGAGCCATACTCTACACAGTCTTTTCTATGGAACTGAACTCCACATCAGAAAAAAAATCTTTGCAAGACGCTGCACACGCAGATGCTGTACAGACACAAAAGATCAGTATCTGCAAAAGATCTGTTCCTGCCAAAAATCTATTCCTGCAAATTGCAATGATAGTCTATGAGATCTGCAGATCATCATACACACATGATTTAACTGACATTCATCTGCAGATCAGATCCACCAGGATGGATTTTCAGATCTGCGGATGATTGTCTGATCTGCAGATGAATGTCAGTTAAATCATGTGTGTATGATGATCTGCAGATCTCATAGACTATCATTGCAATTTGCAGGAATAGATTTTTGGCAGGAACAGATCTTTTGCAGATACTGATCTTTTGTGTCTGTACAGCATCTGTGTGTGCAGCATCTTGCAAAGATTTCTGTCTGATGGGGAGTTCAGCTCCATAGAATAGACTGTGTAGGTATGGCTCTCATACTACATGGAAGGGGGTAAAATTGGTCTGTGATCTTTCATTTTCCAAAGACTATAGTCTGATGTGTGTATGAGCCTTTAGGAGAAAAGGTGAATTGAATAGGGGCCATACTATGTACAGCGGTCTTACCTGTTATTCTGTTTACTTTATTTTTAGTAAGACTCCCAGCAACACCTGCTGCATGTGCTCCAAGACTGTATCCCAAAATGTGAATGCTGTCCACTGGGTAATTGAGGACTTCCTGTAAAGGGTATTGAGGTTTCATAGATTAATATTAAATGTGCTGCACATTCAGAGTACAAATGAAAATACAAACTATACATTTCTTCTTTTAAAATGCTGACCTTTTAAAAACCTTCTTGAAAAAAACTGCTTTTGAATAAATCAGTCTAGGTTCCCAGCCAATACTGTAGATATAGTTAGGGACTGTAATAATATGCGTCATCTGAACTATCCCTGTCATACTCAGTGTTAAAAGTAAGGCTGCAATAACAAGTTTGTATAAATTGTACAACCTATCCTGGTTTTTTTCTATTCTCTGCCTCCTAATATTTAATTTTATTAGCTGCATCATTTGGTTTGTCTGTGATATACCAGCCTCCCTTCTGTCTTATTTTTTCATTTAAAGTGGATCCGAGATGAACTTTTACTCATTGCATAATTGTGTTCTTTTCCTATTGTTTATAGGGCATTCCTCAAGCCAACTACTTTTTTTTTGTTTTAATACTCTAGTTACTCTAGTTCCCTATAAACTAAACAAGCCACGCCCACAGGTTTTCAGAGAGCCAAGGTACTTTCAGACAGTAGCAAGGGTTTATGGGAGCTCAGTCTGGGCAGGAGGAGGGGGCGGTATTATTAGCCAGAGATTTCAGAGACAGAGGGGAGGAGGGGTTAGGTTTTTTTGCTCAAGATGTAGATAAGCCTGCCTCTGTGTAATGTTTACAAACAACATGGCTGCTGTCATTGTATCACAGGAAGAAATAATGATATTCTATTAAAGCTGTTTGCAGCTAGATTTGCTGTGTAAACTATCTAAACTTTAAGATATATAGACAAGTTACTTGTTATAGTTAGTTTTTCATCTCGGATCCGCTTTAACTGACTTAGTCGCAATAATGTTGAATTAGGGAACTGCCATATTAAATGCATTCCGTTTAGAAACAGAAAAAAAATCCCCAGCTATCCACATATTATTTAAAAATAGAGGAATAACAAACTTTCTTCAGCTCCTAATATAAAAAGAAGTCATTCAAATTCTCATTCATTCAGTATAATAAATATGATATAGACTGAAAATGAGCATGCAGGTGATTTCTTAGCAATTTATGTTTCATAACTTTTGAATTATTTGTACCAGTCACTTCATTCACTTTCCAAAGATTGCTGAGCTGTCTAATAAAATGCACTTTCTGAAACTCAAATGTAAATAGAAAGTCCAGTCTAATTAGCATAACGTGAGGTAATGCCTTCCCTGTGTGAGTCCAACTCAGGGGCGTAGCAATAGGGGTTGCAGAGGTTACAGCAGCATAGCCAAAGGGGCCCGAAGGGCCTTCCCTCAACTGCAGTATTAGCTCTCTATTGGCCCTGTGCTCATTATAATCACTTATAGTCCAAGTCCAAGAATAAAATATCAGATTTTACTTTTGGATAGTGTGGAAAGAGACCAGAAATTGTTTTGCTGTCTGTTCTCCCTACTGTGAACATTCTCCTGCCCCTCCTGCCCTTAACGTTGGCAAAATATACAGAAAATACTTTCTTTCTTGCTGTCTCTTCACCATCTCAGATTTAAAGATTCCCCACAATGGGAATTAACAGAATTCATTTAGATGGAAACGAAAAAAATAAATAAAACCCAAATGAAATTCTACTATTTTTCACACTATCAACTACAGTAATTTTTTAGAGATGAAGTTCAAACAAAATTAATGAATGATTTGGAGCTCCTCCTACTGGCTGTGGCTGGTAAAATTACATTTTTATGGATAGCATTTCATATATACTGAAAATCTAGCTTACAGTTCCCAACATAATAAATACAACATATTCAAATATAACACTTCCCCTTACCTACTACAGTGCTACCACTACCAGTGCCATTCCTTTTACAATTTAGTGCCACTACTGCACCCCTGGTGACCCTCCATCCAACTCCCTGTTGTGTCCCTAATTCACTTTTTATAAATATATACACAATACATATATCAGACATTTATTTATAACACAGGTGGTAACTACAAAAAATTGTCAAGGCTTCTGTACTTACTTCCATCCAGTCAATGAAACTTGCCACATCCTGTCCCACCAGTTGAGTGTATGCAGCGGATATTGGGTAGTGCTGTTGTGCCCGAGACAACCAATCAACCACAACCACATTTGAGTTTGGCTCCCTTGTGTACAAGGCATTTACTAGCTTGGGGACCCAGGACTCATACATACCAGTTACCTGAAAACACAGAAAATAAAATTCAGAGGTCTAAAAAAATAATAGGAAGGAAGGCTGATAATGTGCGGCTAGGCTGTTGATTTTATATTAATGGTAACGCAAAAGCTATCTACAACTTATTACATGTATTATAAATTCAAAAAGTAAAGGACTAATTTCTCATTTTAAGGATAGTGGACAAACAATTAAGTTCTTTATACCCAAGCACAAACTGTGGGCAATAAGTGGTTGCTATGACTTGGGAAGTGAATCCCAACTAAACAGAATTCTTCATAAATATGAGTTTCGTTTATTATTTATTACACATAGGACTATGCAAGTCCTTATTTGTTAATAGTAGCAACATATATATTTAAATACTTTTTTATTATTGATAGGATTCAGAAACCTAATAGTTGACTAAAATATGTATATTTCTCTATAGCTGTGTCAAGGTATTTTAAGGACAGCTGCTTTGCAGTGTTTGACTCCTGCACCACAATGCAATAACCACACCACAAAGATATTTTTTTGGCATTGTGCTACAAATCAATTTATTGGCCCACTTAACTACTATATTAGTGTGAGTGTTTTATTGCCCTTGACTTCCTCAGCTGATAAGTAGAAGGCTGCAAATAAGATAATGGTCCGCAATCAGAAATCCTTGGAAAGCAGCCAGTCTGTAATCTTCAGACAGCAACTGTTTGGAATATGAGAGAGAGATGCTGTGATATGTCCTTTACCTAGTTAATTGCATGTGTGTGGAATCTGGACTCTCTAAAGTATAGCTGATCATTTTTAATGTTTATATAAAAGACAATGATTATTTAGAGTACTTAGAGTAGCAGGATTGCGGAGTCATCAATGCTGCCATGCCAAAGCAAAGCTAATGCCTGCAAAATTGCAAATGAATGCAAAGGCTCAGGAATTGCCACTGTAAGGGCTGGTTCACACGGGCGTCTGCTGAGCTTTTGCTTGGCATTGCGTTCAAACGCCAGCGTTTAAACGCCAGCGTTTAAAAGCTAGCTTTTGAAAGCTTTTGAAAAGCGTTCAAGGCTAGCAGTTCTGGTCTCTGCTATTGTTTCCTCGCGTTTACTGCCTCTGAAAGCAGCATGTTGCTTTTGAGACTAGACGCAACGCTGGGATCTACTGCCAGGCTTTCATGAAAGCCTGCAAAAGCCAGCTCTAAACGCTCCCATTCACTTGCATGGGATGGCAGTAGATCCCAAAAAACGCTGCGTCTGAAACGCTGCGTTAAACGCCACAAAAAACGCCCGTCTGAACCAGCCCTAAGGCCAGATCCACACTATAAGTGCTTTTTCTAAGTGCGTTGTGATTGATTAGCACTTTAAAAAAATTTCTCCCATTCCCTTTCATTAAAATTGCAGTAAAGATCACATCCAAATCACCGCAATCGCGTACGCGAAAAATCGTGGTAATTTTAAAAAAAAATGACCGTGATTTTTATAAAAAGTGAATGGGAGAAATTTTTAAAAAGCACTAATCAATCACAAAGTGCTCAGAAAAGCACTTATAGTGTGGATCCGGCCTTAAGAGACTTGATATTATTGTCTCTCTAGTGCCAGGGTATTTAGACAAGACAAAACATTTTACTTTCATTTTATATTGATTGGGGTAGGGCTGTTACTTGTGTCGTTATTTCAGATTTGCTCCATCTAAAAAGTTTAATCCTAATTTACTTTTTAAAAATAATAATTTAAATATTGAAAATTGGAAGTCAGGTGAATTCTTATGAGTATGCTAGTGAAAAGGTTAAAACATCTAGGAGGCTGCCATTGTTACCCACCTATTTTGCTACTACTGCCTCCCTCCCCACAACACACACATAATGTTTCAGCTGTTTTGTAAAACCTGTTTTTTTCTTTATAATTTCCATCTTTCATGATTGAGTACAAAAAGTACTCGCTGACACGGTGCAGTGATTTGCTACTTAAATAAATATGCTTTTGAGCAGTGTTGATGTAATATGTAACGGAAACGTTAAGGAGACTAGCTGAATTCACCAAACCATATAAATTCCTTTCTTTTCCCCAGGCTCTCAATACAAATACATTTCCCAGCAGCAGACATTCTTGGTGCTACTATACTCAACAGACTTATTAAAGGAGACTTTTAGGCCTGCACAACACATGCTGAATTAAACTCCCTTGTAGGCATTCACTTGATTTGAAATACACTAACTTTAAATGAGGTAGTTGTCAACAAGGAGTTAACTCTATTAAAGGATACCCGAAGTGACATGTAACATGATGAGATGTGTATGTATAGTGCCTAGCCCACAAATAACTATGCGATGTTCCTTTTTTTTCTTTCTCTGTCTGAAAGGGTTAAATATCAGGTATGTAAGTGGCTGACTCAGTCCTGACTCAGACAGGAAGTTACTACAGTGTGACCCTCACTGATAAGAAATTCCTTTCTTATTTCTTTCTTGCTCTCAGAAGCCATTTTCTGCTAGGAAAGTTATAGTTGGATTTTCTTATCAGTGAGGGCCACTCTGTAGTCACTTCCTGTCTGAGTGACTACAGTCACTGTACATACACATGTCTATCTCATCATGTCACATGTCACTTCAGGTATCCTTTAATCTAAAATGGTTGAACTAAACCTAAAGCTGGCCATACACTTATAGATTTCCACCAAATCTTCCAAAATAAAGGAATTGAATGCTGCGGTTCTATTGATTTTGAATAGATTTTGAATTGATTTCAGCAGAGAGTCTATTGCATATTGATCGTACCGTAGCAATGTACTGTTCGATACAATACAACATAATGGCCTATTGATCGTCCACAGCTTCTGCCCCACCCCCCAATCAACTACTATACTGATACTTTTGATCAATTTTGGTCAATATAAAAATTTTTAAGGACTCGAATCCCATCTGATTTGATTAGAGTGATGAAATCTGCAGGGAATCGAATGGGAAAATCCATGTGTGTATGGCCACCTATAGGCTAGACATGCACTGTACAACATTTTTAATAGTTAAGATGTTAGATTCAATACAAATATTTAACCCAACAAAACGCAATCTAAAACCAGAGCATCTCCAATTAAAAAAAGTGATCAGGTATTCATTGGGAATGCCTGCTCTTTGTACAAGCAATGGTAGGCAGGAGGGGAGTGATCATACTGATTTGCATAACATTCTGTTGTACAAAGTTAGCTGGGGTGGCAGCACAATCAATAATAGCCAATGTGATTAGCCATTATTGTCACATGGAATAAAGGCCACCATCTTTAATACCTTTTCAAGAGTGGTGATACAATGACAGCCCCCTTTCATGATATTCAAATAGTAACTGGAATATAATAGCAATAAATACCACAGCAAAAATGTTTTCTTACCGTCCATCCATGAATGACCACAAATGTTTTATAGGTTTGATTAAAATGACATTCTTCAATAGTGTGTTCTTGGCCAGGGATGAGGTAGCAGTTATCTTCATCTGGTTCATCTGGTGTCCGAAGAACAAATCTACTCTCAATGTCTTCGTAATCAGTTTTTTTCCAACTGAGAGTTGCTGCAATTAGATTATATAAATGGTAAATTGTAGAGGGTATCTCTTGTTTGCTACAATTATAATATTTAGTACGATGACACATCCTATGCATAGTATTTTTTTACCACAACTTGTACAGGTCAGAAAGACTGCAAATACTTTTACGATTTTATTATGTTTTCAAATGTTTACACTTTGTAGCCATATGTTACGTTATTTCATTAGTGCTGTGCACAACTGCAAGGAAGGGTCTAAAGAGGTTTAAAAGTATATGTGCCGTCCCTGATTTTTCAACGGTGTGTGATCAAGCTGTCCAGAATTATTTCTGTAAAATTAAAAGAAAAAAAACCTCTTACATGTTTCCTTAAATTTAAAGAGCTTCACTTTTTTCATTTATGTGTGATGACCCATATGAATTTGTTACCCTCATTCCATGGACAATTTGTTATGCAGACAAGTACTGTCCATTGTCTAGAAACACTGACGATGATGGGAAAAAATGTATGTTATTTTGGCCTTTGCCCAATCATATTATTCCTCCACCTCATTTTCTGTGGGAACGGATAATAAGAAGATATTTTGTTCTCTCTTGAAGTTTGCAAACTTCTTTTCATAATCAATGTTTAATGCAATTAATGATTTCATTAAAAAAAAAGAGATCCAAAAGAATCCACAGTCACAGAGCACCGACTGTAGGTGGTCCATTTAAATAGTAGCCAACATACACAAAACATGTTTTACTCAGATGTCATAAAAGAATTAAGCTGGCCATACACACATCAATTTTTACCTGTAGATTCGATCATCATGATCGAATCAGCCAGTTATCTGTGATGCAACAAGCAGCATTAATTGTTATTTTAATTGATTTGCGGCAAAATTTGTTCAAAACTACGATCAGAATTTGCTCAATCTAATGCGGCGGTAGATGGAAAGCACATAGCGTTACACTGTATCGAACAGTGCAAAGCTGCAGTATCATGGTGAAATCTATTGAAAATCTGTGTGCCATGTATGGTGGATACGTTCCCTCTCTGATCAGGTTCTGATCAGAGAGGGATTGATCTGCTTGCAGCACTGAATGGCAATCTAACCGTGTATGGCCACCTTTACATTGATAATGACATAGCAGCAGTATATTGGTTTTCAGATGTAAATCAGAAATCATCTGTTTCATGGACCTGTTTATTTTTTGTGGACTGGGTGGTCTTAGCCTAGGTATTGCACTTTATACCAAACATCCATATAAGTCAAATGTGGTAAATGGATGACTAATCTGGGAGCAAATCAAAGATTAAAACTTAGGCTAAACAAGAGAGTAATTCATTGCATAAAATACATTTAACTTTTTGTTGGCAACTGCCTCATTTGAATTCTGCATATTACAGATACCCTCAAGGAGTCAAATCCCTTGATGTTAAGATGAATCTCACTCATGTAATATTTGGGCAGCTTAAAGGTCCGTACACACGCCGGACTTTAGGCAACGACGGGTCCGTCGTTGCCTCCCGCTGGGTGGGCGTGCCAGCGACAGTCCGGCGTGTGTACGCTCTGTCGTCAGACTGATACGGCTGTTCCTGAGCGATCTGCCGGGCGGATCGCTCAGAAACAGCCGTATCAGTCTGACGACAGAGCGTACACACGCCGGACTGTCGCTGGCACGCCCACCCAGCGGGAGGCAACGACGGACCCGTCGTTGCCTAAAGTCCGGCGTGTGTACGGACCTTTATACAAATTCTGGGACAGTAAAAGACTCGATGCCCAATTCAAGAAGTGGCAGAAACAACCTCAGTACATACAGATAATTTGATATTACTTTACAGACATATCTGGAAAGACAGACCTTTAAGCACAGTATCTATAAAATCCTGTGAATGTCAGTGAAAGACTGGCGTATACAAGACCTGGCAGGAAACAGTTGATAAAGCAGCTTTGTGTGTTCTTGGTTAATAGTTTACTAAACCAAAGTCATTTGTTTCAAATTACCTACACTTCAAACAGAATGGATATGTACCGTTAAAATGCAAGAAAGTGAATTGCTCTGCTAATCTACAACTATCAATGAAGCTTGCCATATAACTTTTCTATTTTTTTCTTGAATTAATTTTACTGAATTGTGGCCAATGAGAATGTTTAGCTCTATGGATCTGGCCTGAGGCACAGTTTATTTCATGAATGCTCCATGTTTGACAGGACAACCTGAATAATTACCTCATTATGTTATACATGCAAAGGACTTCCCAACAAAGAGGTTCCTTGTTTGCCCTCTGTGTTTACATTTCCACCCAGACAAAAACACATGCATATGAGTTTATCAGAGCTCACATCACTTCTGGGCACACACAATTGTTCTTCTACTTCTCACTTGTTCTTCTACTGCTTAATATCCACTTTATGAAAAGGGTGCTCTCAGCTGATCACTAGTTTACATTTCACAAATGCTTTATCTTGTTGGAGTGGATCTCTGTGTGATGCTGTGGCTTTATTTTGCTCTATATTGTCTGTCACTATCCTAATGTGTCCAAAGTGAGAACACTTTTTGGAAAAGTGTAATGTGTGCCTCTACAGAGAGCATCAAGATCAGTGCTACCTTTCTACATAGTGAAGATGCTGATTTACATAGTGACAGCCCAACTTAAGGTACATACACACGTCGGATTTTTCCAAACGACCCGCCGTTTGGACGTCCAAACGACCGGTCATTTGGACGTCAAATCGGGCATTTGTACAGTTGGTCGTTCAGCTGATAACGCTGGTCAAAACCACCGTTATCAGCTGAACGACCGACTGTACACATGCCCGATTTGACGTCCAAAAGACTGGTCGTTTCGACGTCCAAACGTCGGGTCGTTTGGAAAAATCCGACGTGTGTATGAGCCTTTAGTGTTCTTCCCAAGTCACTTTGCCTCCCAAATCTGCAAACCTGCATTTACACAGTGATGACAAAAAAATGATCAATAACAAGGGGGGTAACTACATGGTAGCAGCCCCTGCGACTGCAGGTGGGCCCAGACCTATAAAGGGGCCCGAACTACTACTTCATTCCTTCTGATAAAGGGCTATAGCCTTCAAATCAGGTGTTTTTGTGGCTAAACTTGATATTAGTGTGAAGATTACAATGTCGTCACTTGTTTTATGGCCAACAAGGGGTTGGAAAGGGAAAGTTTAAGGTCCCATCAAGGTTTTGCTGGAGGGCCCCATGTTTTATAGTTATGCACCTGTTAGTAAACTACAGTGGCGTAGCTAAGGAGTTATGGACCATAGGTCAAGTATTACATTGGGCCCCCCAAGCACTCTACACATAATGATATGGAGCACCAAAACCTGTCAAGGAAAGCCGAAGGTTCAGAGAGGTAGAAGCTAGGAAGGGGAATAGTTGGTTAATGATTATTACTATTTAGAGCACATATAGAGGTGATCATTACCAGTATTGCATCAATGAAGAACTAATACAGAGGTTGAAGGAGGTCCACTTGTGGGCCTATTTGGCCAAGGGGACACAGTGCGATCGCATCCTCTATATCCCCTTCTACTATGCCTCCTATAAGCAAAATCATATACATTAAGACAGGAAGTGGAAGTGGTATTATCTTGTGACAGATTGGCAAGGATCTCTCTGATAGCAAAAAACGTCTTATCTGTCACTTCCACTTCCTGTTTTATGCAACATGATTTTAATATTAAGTGATGTCATGCATGAAGCTGATCAATGCTCGTTAAACAGCCCATCACAGAGTCACAGGCATCTGTATCACATCTGTCATTTAAGTGCCAAAATGCTATTAACAGCTGCTGCTTTAGAATCTCTAAAATCAATACCAGATTATATCCACATCTGTTGGAATTATGTTGTAAGAAGAAGGTTAGTAATGCAGTAGTTCACTTTATTTTCACGCTAAATTATCTGTTAAACCTTCTGAACTGTTGTACAACCTGATTTTATTCCAGTAAAAAAAAATGTTCCTGTTCTTATCTACTAACTCCCATGAACTGTGCTGAGTTCATTTAGATGCACACTTCCAGGGCATGCTCAAGGTGCATGGTATGTAGTGTACTTTCATTGCACTGATTCAGCATTCTGCAGGCTGTGCTTGTGAAACAGGTTCCCAAAATCTAACTTACTGTAGTTACAGTCTTACTACTAACTTTAGTAGTAAGCTTCTGTGGAGTTGGCCCTAGAGTGTGCCAACTCTATACACACCTTTGACTATTGTTGTCCAAAACAGTTGCTCATAATTGTTTCAGGTGACTGTCTAGTGTGACTATGAGATTATGTCAATGTCCATGTACTGGTTGTAAGTAATTGGACATGGCTACTACTATTGTTAATTCCTATTGCATCTCACTTCTGATCAGCCCCCTCCTCTCTCCATAGGGCATATCAGGGTGATTCCATAGAGTTGAACAGCATGTTTGTACATGGATCTCTCCCCAAAACAGAGAGAGAGATTTTCTCCAGCCATGAAAGTCCAAGGTGTATACCAGGCTTTACCCACACAAATTTCAATAATCTGTGGAAATGACACCCTAAAAGGGTCTTGCTGTAAAACAGAAGTGAATTAAACTGCAGTGTTGAATCGAAAGACTTATAATGAAATTCCTGTTTTCTTTAAAATAATTAAAGAAATGAAAAGGATATGAAGGCTGACATTGTTTTCCATTACAAAATACCTGGGGCAGCACGGTGTCGTGGTGGTTAGCTCTCTCGCCTTGCAGCACTGGGTCCATGGTTCGAATCCCAGCCAGGGCACTATCTGCCAAGAGTTTGTATGTTCTCTCCGTGTCTGTGTGGGTTTCCTCCGGACACTCCGGTTTCCTCCCACATCCCAAAAACATACGGATAAGTTAATTGGCTCCCCCTAAAAATTGGCCCTAGACTACAGTACTTACACAACATAATATAGACATATAGCAATGGTAGGGACTAGACTGAGCTCCTTTGAGGGACAGTTAGTGACAAGATATATATAAATATACCCTGTACAGCGCTGCGTAATATGTTGGCGCTATATAAATACTAAATAATAATAATAATATTGCCTGGCTTCTGGCTTTTTTTGTGTCAGTGACCCAGTACAAGCATGCAGACCAGCTGTTCTACCTCCACTCCTGTCTGATTCGCCTGACTACACTTCACTTCATTAATAAACACTCACAAAGAATGACTGTGACTAGATTTAGCCTGTTATGATTGCTGGTAACTTAGGTTTATGCTTACTTATAACTGATGTACAATAAAAACAACTACTTGTTACAATGAGTGCCGGGTGTTGCCATTAGCCACAACATCGGTTATGTTCTATAAGAAATATTCTACTATCAGCTTGCCTTATGCCTAACCCAAACCTCCCTCCCAAAGGAAAACCCTAACATTAACATCTAACCTTGACCCCTTCCCAAAGCAAACCCTATTCATCTAACCCTAACCACCTCTTTCTGACTATCAACTCTATCCTCCCACTACCCTGTCCCCTACATTATCCTATCTCCATATTGCACGTTGCAGAGCTCAAAATATATAATAGGTGAGCCCCAGAGCCGATATATGGAGCCACCAGTGCTCGTGCATAGCTTTTTCCTCTGAACATGAGCGGGTCCGTGCTAATGTTCAGGTGGGCCTGGTGACCAGTGGTGAGCTCAAGAGGGATCAGAGAAGCCTATGGAGTATCTAACTTTTCTTTTTCAAAAATTCACAAGTTGGTTTTAATAGCCAAGCCCTGGCAACCATGCATATCGGCTTTGTAGACAGCAACAAAATTAGCAGTGCACTCATTTTAATTGCTTTGTATAATTGTTCATTATTTCAGATAACATGCAAGAGACTTGCAGCAGCTAAAATCTGCATTTTCAGCTTTCCTAACGCTATCCAATGTGACTGGTAATAAGTAAAGCAACTTGTAGGCAGGGCCAGGCCGAGACAGAGGCTGGAGAGGCTCCAGCCTCAGGGCGCAGTGTAGGAGGGGGCGCACAATTCATGCAACTGTCATTCCCAATTGTGTTTGAAGCAGAAAGAAATAAGAAAAGGGGATACATGACAGTGACTGCAAGCCAGATAACTAGAGATTAAGGTGTTGGGGGGTTGGGAGCCTTTAGGTGCCTTAGTCTAATAGCAATCAGTGTGTGACAGCTGGGGTGGGAGGGATGGAGGGGTGCACTTTGCTGTCTCAGCCTTGGGTGCTGAAGGACCTTGTCCCGTCTCTGCTTGTGTAGGTGTACAATGCAGCCAAGTATAGGCCACTAGCACCCAGCTACGTGTGTCCCCTAAGCTGAACTTTCTTTTCCTCTGTGTATATGAGACAAGTTTAATAACACTGCATTATTTATAAACAGTATATATCAGTTACACGAGTTTTAGGTTACCAGCAAATGTCATGCTTACAGACAACTAAAATGGGTAATGAGAGTAAGCAGACGTCTATGGCTTCATCATCCATAAATAGCCAGTAGAATGATGACAATGACAGGAATTAATAGTGCAAATGTATGGAGGTCTCTTGTCCTTCAGGTTTCCAAACAGGTTTTCTGCACATATGAATACTTGCCTTGTAGAATGATTGAAGGAGAGAAAACTGATGTCATTTTTGATGTGGCGAAGCTGCTTCTTAGAAGGCTGACTTTCCAAGAACTGCTAGTTTTTCCACACTCGCTGTGCAACTATACCGTTAATCAAGCACAGTTGACACTATCTACAACCTGCTAAGCTGAAGCATCTGCAAACTGTGAGAATGTGGAAGGCGTGCCATAAAACTGTCATCTGTTTTTTTTATGGTTTGCTAACACTGTTTTATATAACTTTCAATTAATGGTACTTTCTACTAATTCAAGGCCTGCTTCCAAGAAAGACCACTGGCTGGAAAGATTAATGAGACACTAAACATTTTAGTAACTGGTTTTCTGCAGCATAATTGAAGGACGGTGGCTGCGGAATTTAAACTGTACATGAAATTAGTATTAATAAATGATGTTGTCACACTGTAATTATAGTACATGCCTGATATTAGTGTTCTGGATTACATGTAACTTGTTTATGTTAAACAATGACATGCCATCAACAGCTAATGTCTATTTACAATCTTATGAAGTTCACCTTGAAGGGAAAAGGGCCGCCGGCTGAAGTAATTTATATAAATAGCAACTCCTTGGAAAAATGCACTGCTTATTAAAATGTGAAAGATACATAACTTCCAACATATATATATATATATATATATATATATATATATATATATATATATATATATATATATATATATATATATATATATATATAAAACCAATATCAATGTGGGCTGAAGATCTGTGCAAGACTGCCCATTTATATGTCAATGTTCTCTCCACCATCAGGACCACAAACAGGAGTGCTCAGTTGTGTGTGTGCTCTGCAGAGTTAAGGTGGGATCACCAAACAAACACAACCAGAGCTGCCTAAGGGGGAAAACTAGAGCGAATGGACAAGATATTCCAATTTGCCCAATTATGTTTGCCTTAACTTGCTTGTGTTGGTGGAACCTGCTGGAGAAACCATAGATACAAGATTGCTGCCTCAGATAAAATGGCCAGATTTGTCAAAAGGGAATTAAGGCTCACACTTGGTTGCTTTTCAGTGATTTGCTGATCGCCCTAATGAGTCACATGGTGTGATGAAACATGTCCGGTGGAGACTAGCGGACGATCCAGTAACTGACTAGCATGATGAGGAGACAGAGCTGCAAAAACGTGGCCAAACCAGTAAGCCTGCCCGGGAGGCAATGGGGGAGAGCCCGTAAACTCTATGCCTGTACACCACCAGCCACATGAGAGTGCATTTAAATAATAAAGCTACTGTCACTTTTACGGAGTCAGGCTATGAGAGTCTTTCTCCTATGAGGTTATCCTATTGAGGACTATATCTTGCACCACCTGTATACCCAAATGAAGAAACAACGAGAGCCCAGGAGAGATCGTGAGGGGATATAGAGTGCTATCTAACAAACCTAACAGTGGTCACACAAGCTGAGTGAGTTCTTTCCCTCATGGGGTGTTCGGTGGTGGATCTTGTGGACAACGTTGAAGTGATATCTATACACACCTTAATTAGAAATTTAACAATAACAACATTTCTATAGCGCTTTTCTCCCATAGGACTCAAAGCTCTCTCAGATTCAGTAGCTGGTAGTAGAATGAAGTATTCACACAACAAAAGTTATATTTCTGCAAATACCAAACTGAACAGGTGAGTTTTCAGTCTGAATTTAAATACATCCATTTAAATTTAAATTTGAGAATGGAAGTACATTGGAAAGAGGAAAGATTTTACAATGGGCAAACACTGACAACATCATTTAAGTAATTTATAAGTAAAATGTGTTAAAAATACGCAATTGTATTCACTAAGCTACAATCAGTAATGTTCCTCTTCAATATAATAATTGATTTCAGTGAAATTCAGTTGGGTTGACATGCTGTAAATAGGTTTACATAACGCCCATTCACTCCTTCAGTACATGACATAGTGACTCTTTGACATGCAGAGTGTTGCGGCCCCCTATTCAGTTGTACAAGTGGAGAGGGGCCACATAACACAGCAAAATGCTGGATGTTTTGTCACTATGCTGCAAGGCAATGCAGTGGTTCAATCAATGGTAATTGAAAGCCTTGTGTCTCTGCTTTTTAACTGTACCCTGAAAAAGTACCCCATAGTGAGTTGGATATATATAAACTCTCTCTGTCAGTTCATTCCATGATGAGAAAAGATAAATAATTATTAACTTAATGTTAATATGCAGACACAGTGCTTTATAGTAGGTACATGGAAAACTTTCACAGTAAGCTAAGTTAACTTTATTAAAATCTAATGCCAAAACTTGTATTCATTTTGGACAACATTTACATCACATCCTGTATCCTCAGAGACAAAGACAGTAAAAAAAATGAAACCTTTTGTATGTACAGTGAGGCAGGCTTAGCATACTTGATAAGCTTTTATATCTGTGTTTCTCACTTCCTCTCAAGACTACCAGAATAAAACCATGAAGGCCTCGGGGAAGGAAGTGAGTAAAAGACAGGAAGTGGGCACATAAACAGCATTAAAATTGGCAAAGGTTCATTCCATTGAGAATTAATTAAAGAAAAATTTGGGTCAGACTGGACTTTAATAGCAGAATTGACTATATTGTGTGATCCCCCCCCCCCCCCCCCCCCCATTGTGGTGAGGATTATAAACAAAGATTAAAAGATCAAAACTCAGCTTCCAATGTTTAGAATAATATGTGTGGAATTTCAGAAAAGAGGATTATACAGAGATTGTCAAATTCTGGACTAATTTGCTTTTATTCATGCTCTTTGACCAAACAGTAAATCATGGTATTAGAAAACAAACACAGTTACTCTGCTAATCTGGTGTAATTTTCCACCTCTGAGAGATCCATACACTGTGCTGCACACTGTGGAAAATGTTATATAACAAGTAGCCTGGATCTCTGCAGCTGTTGTGGGACTAGCAAAGCATTCTGGGGTTTCTCTCTCCTCAGCAGCTGAAGTGGCACATTTTACTTGTTGTGACACTGACTGAAAGGAAGCCTAGCACACTGAAATACAATCTGTAAATGGTAAACTCATATCCAACCTCACATGAAGTTGAAGAGGTGTTGAAAGTTGTGAAGTTACAAACAAGAATTGTGTATCATGATTTTAATTCAGACTTGGTTGAGCCTCTAACGAAGAATTTGTTCTCTGTTGTTAAAAGTGCTTTTCAATGACTGTAAGGGCCCTTTTCCACTAGAGCGATTGTGATTGCTGAATCGCAAAATCGCAAATCGCTAGTGATTTTTAAATCGCTAGAGTTGTTACTTTATCATAGAAATCACGAGAAGTATTTTCCACTACAGTGATTCGATTTGGAAATCGCTAATCGCAAATCGCAATCGCTTGCTGGAGCGATTTTTACAATGATAATGCAATGCAAATCGCAATCGCATAACAGAATTAATGAAAAATCGCAATCGCTGGCGTTTGTGATTTGTGATTGCGATTGCTAGTGGAAAAGGGCCCTAAGGCCTGGAACCCACTGCAAAACGCAATCGCTAATCGCAATCGCTAGTGTTAGAGCTGTTTGTAAGCTATTTCTTGAGCGTTTTAGGGAGCGATTTTAAAAAGTGTATCAATTTGCCAGCGGTTGTGTAGCGATTAGCGTTTTAAAGTCTGATTGGTCCTTTCTATTAATTTTAATTTTTGTTACAGTGTACATTAACTTCAAAACGCTAGCAAAATCGCTCCATGCAAGTTTTGATGAGCAATTATGCCAGCGATTATATACTTTACATTGAAGCGCAAAGGCTAACAAAATGCTGCATGCCCTGCATTTGCGATTTTGCTAATCGCAATCGCTTCTGTGGAATTTGCACCATCCATTTACAATGGCAGAGCATTTAGGGAAATCGCTAGCAATTTCTCACGCTCCCTAAATGCTCAAGAAATCGCTCCAGTGGGTTCCAGCCCTTTGTGTTGGATTTTTGCAACAGCCACATAGGGCGCAGCCTAGTGTACCTGTTGACCAAGGAAGTGGAAACAAAACATGAGAGGGGGCTGCTGCCAGGGGTGTTGCTAGCCCCAAAAATCAGTGGCACATGCCCCGGATCTATTCTGGGGTGCCCCGAATCTCCCCCAGGCAGCGTCAGCTGTGGTGCCTCAATGGCGGGCATGCTGGGAGCTGTGGTGCATCAATCGGGGGTATGCTGGATGCTGTGATGCCTCTATGTAGGCATACTGGGTGCTGTGGTACCATGCTGGGTGCTGTGATGCCTTTATGAGGGCATGCTGGGAGTTGTGGTTCTTCTATGGGGGCATGCTGGGAGTTGTGGTGCCTCAATAGGAGGCCCATGGGAACATGGGAGGGGGTCCACTAGCAGGTCAAGGAATGCTATGGAGGGACTGCCTGATAACCCTACAGCAGGCCAGCCCACTCACCAGAAAGCCAGACCAGCCAGCAGAGAAGCCAGGTAACTCTGCCTAGTTATGTTTAAGTGGCTTGACCTATTTATGTGATATGTTGTATTTTTGGAGTTTTTTGTATTTTTGGAGAGGGGGCTTCATCCAACATTTTGCTGGGCAGGCCTACTTTGACCACTGTTAAGTTTATGTAAATTTAGCTCCATGACCACACCCACATTCTGGTGCATGGCCACACCCATTTTTCAGCTGAGGTGCCCAAAAGTGCCCCAGATCTCTTAGGATCCTAGCAACGCCCCTGGCTGCTGCACCAGTGGTGGGCCGAAATAATTTCGCATTGTAGTTCGCAATTACGCATCGTAATCGTAATGCAAAATTTCAGAGAAAATCGTAATTAATTTTGTATGTAATAATAGTATTTCTAAATTTAAAGTAATTTTTTGTGTAATTTTGTGCCAACTTTAGAGGTTAATAGCAAAGCCCCCATACATGCGACTGCTACCAAAATTTTTCAAAAAGACCCTGTAGTTTTTGAGAAACTCGATTTTAAAAATGCAAAGAAAAATGGTTTTTAAACTTTCATTTTTCTAAGTTTAAAAAACATTTTTTACTTTCTCAAAAACGATAAGGCCTTTTTGCAAAATTCTTTTTTTGACTTGTACCCACGACTCTTTTTAATATATGTAGCAATTTTGGTGTCAATAGCAATAGCATGTATGGGGCTTTGCTATTCACTGCTAAAGTCGGCAAGAAATTATGCAAAATTACGAATGACTACCGGAAATCAATTGAATTTGCAAATCGTAATTACGTATAAGCGTAATTGCAAAAATGTACGCAAAATTTAGAGAAATCGTAATTTGTTGATTACGATCATCACTATGCTGCACATGAAATGTGCACTGAAAAGGACGACTGCAGGTGCAAGGGGTAAGTTTGCTGCCCCAGAAAGTGGTCTGCTATACATGAAAGAAGGGGCTGTTCCAACCTGGAAGAGAATAGGGCGGGGGGGCACATGGGAAGGCTGCTACATATGGAAAGTCAGGAGTGTGGAGAAGGGAGCATTGGGAGACAGGGGATTTGGTCCAGCGCTCACAGCGGCATAGCAACAGCTTTGAGTGCCGCCATAGACATAATGCTCTTATGGCTATTGGGGTGCAGCGGGATTTTTAATCCAATTCTGGCGCTGGCAAAAGCTCGACCCCAAATTACCTGTCCCTCTGAGTTGCTATGACTCGGAGGTGAAATAGTATTTCACGCCGCCTGGAATTTCAGCGGCAGCAGGGTGAGCTGTCATTCTGCTCACCCTGCACCCAACTATTGACTAGGTGATGAAGTAATACATACACGGGTGTTGTACATGAGGGCAAAAAGTAGTTATCTGGTTTTAATAACTGTGACATGTTCAGAGCTAACATGACAAGACCATATCTTATATACTCTTATATACTATAAAAGCACAGTGCAAGATGTCAATGCTATATAACGTATTTTTCAGCATTTAAGACACTCCAGACTATAAGACGCACCTAGGTTTAGAGGACAAAAGAGGGAAAAAATATACTAAACCTGGTGCGTCCATGGTCCAGGAGCGTCTTGTAGATGTTCTTCCCTAATTATTGTCCTCCCCTTGTACCTCATATGTACTCCTGTGTCCCCCATGTGTCCTCCTGTGTCCCCTTTTGTCCCTCATGTGTCCTCATGTATCTCCTTTGGTCTGCTTTTGTCCCCATGTGTACCCTTCTGTCCCCCCTGTGTCCCCTTATTTCCCCCATGTCTCCTCCACTCCCCCGTGTCCTCCTCCGTTCCCCCTGAATAAATGAGAGAGGCGGCAGCTCACCTAATGCATCGGAGCCTGCAGCGATCACAGACCTCTCTTATCTTTCACTGTTCCCCTAGTGCCAGCTTCTGTTGATTGTGTCATCAGCAGAAGCCGCCATTAGGGGAACACTGAGGGAGAGGAGAGACATAGTGGATGGGGTGTCGGGACACCCTGGAAAGAAGAGACAAAACAAAAATCGGGAGCCCGAATGGTGTAGTATGTCAGTAACAAGGAAAAGAATATGAAGATAAAAGGGCTACTTACAAAGGTAGGTTGCTGGAGGCAACCGACCACAGGAAGCAGGTGGAGATAATGAACCCGTCTCCACTCGGAATGTCCCAGACTGGGACTGGTGTCGGTCGCTTCTTCTTTAAAAGACAATAACAGCTTCAGTCATGGACTGTTTTTGAACCCCGCACACAGCACAATAAGGGTAAAGAAGCACCCAGGGGTTTTTAAAACGGAGTTTAAAACAGTAAAAACAATAAATGAGGTGGCTCACCTCAATAAGGACCTTCTCATAGGAAAAAGATAATTTTATTTTTGCACAAACAACGCGTTTTACGAGTCCAACTCCGCTTTCTCAGGCCAATAAGGGTGCCAGAGTATGAACAGTCAGTATGCATGGAGCGCTCCATGCATAGTGGCTCTACATACTCTGGCACTCTTATTGGCCTGAGGAAGCAGGCTTGGACACATGAAATGCATTGCCTGTGCAAAAATAAAATTCTCTTTTTCTTATGAGAAGGTCCTTATTGAGGTAAGCCACCTCATTTATCGTTTTTACTGTTGTTTTTAACTCAGTTTTATAAACCCCTGGGCGCTTCTTTACCATTATTGTGTGTAGGGAGAGGAGTGGTCTTTGATCACTGCAAGCTTCGATGGCTTAGGTGAGCCGTGCTGCCATTTATTCATGGGGAGCGGGTGAGACATGGGGACAATACAGGGAGTCCCTGACATCGCGGCAGGTTGGCAGCTCATATAGGCGGGCGTTTGTAAGTCAGGGACTCCCTGTATTTGGCAAATAAGACACAGTGAGTCCTATATGCCAAAACATGCTGTAAATTCTAAATAAAAATGTAATTTTGTTCTTTATGTTCAATGACTGAGTAGTCAGTCTGTGATACAGTAAATGTCTTCATGTCTTATGAAACTCACAAAAGAGACAGCTGCAGTCACTAGGCGGCAACCACTCAGCAAATATCCTCACTTATCGGCACAGATTCAGGGGGAAATACAGTGTACAGACGCAAGTCAGAATGCAAAGATAAGTTTTCCGTAACAATTGAAGGGATTATTTACTGAAGGAGCAGTAAAGTCTAGTGGACTGAGCAGGTATGCTTTTCAAATATTCAGTCATGTGCAGGAATTTTAAAGAATCTGAATTTTTCTGTATGTTTCAATTTAATACAGGTTCTTTTGGCCTCGTTTACAGTAGTGTGGCGTGATGTAACAGCCTCTTTGGAACGTGGCTTACCGCACTGCTGTGCACCATCTATGCCACGTTTAAAGTGTAGCGTGTGTGTTGTGGTATAACGGGTTGCGGCATGGCAACCCACTGCATTCAGTGTGTTACCGCGAAACGCACACATTAACAGTAAAGTGAGGCATACTTTTCATTAAACTGTATGCTTCAATGTACCCACTGCAATCACAGGGAACGCAATGGCCACTGTGAACATGGTCTTAGTAAATCCTCTGAGCTTGCATAGTAAAGGGTTGCTGATGGACCTACTTATTAAGGTACCGATCTTCAGGCCACCAAAAAAGTTCCATCATTTCAGCGGAATTCACAACATTTTCTGGAGATATGCGGACCAGCATACTTACAAAACTGATTAGCTAAAAATGATCTCTATCTTTACAAGGGAGGTAACTTTCCATATTCATCACATACTCGTTAATCACCGGCTCCTTGTCCTCATCAGCAGTAGAAATGGTCAGTGCGTTGCAAATAATTTAAGCTTGCATACAAATATAATGCAAATTGTATGCAACTTGGAGTTGGGTCAATCAAAATGAACAAGAAGTGCATTTGTTTGGCATATCCAAGCTGCGTACAGTCTGCATTAAATGTGTACACAAATCACAGTTATTAGCCTCTCATTGACCAGCTCTAGTTATAAGCACCCCTCAGGGCCCATTGCCACTAGTGCCGCGCACGACTGCGAGACTTCCTGGTCTGCGGGAACGCTGATGAATTCCAGAAGCCCTGCCATGCATGGCTATGGGATTTGCAGCCTCCCGCACGGCATGTCGGCCAAATCGCTAATGTAAGCGATTCGGCCGGTGGTGCCATTGTGTCCTATGGCAGAGTTTCCCCGCGCGATCTGCCTGCTGGTAAACTCTGTGGATTCGGCCCAGTTTCCGCACTAGTGGAAACGGGCCTTAACAGATGAAAACAAACATTCCGCAGAGATCACCTGACAGGACTAAAGATGTCGACCCCTGTGGTAAATTACAGACTGTAAATTGGGTTGAGGAAAGATTTTACATTGGGCAAACACTGACTAAATAATTTATAAATGAATATTGTAAAAAAAAAGGGGAAAAAAAGTCAACATTTTTTTGTATTTTTGTGCTTGAATGGTGAGCTGAAGCTGAAACTTTGTTTTTACACAGTTTTTGTTTTTACAAAAGTTTTACACAGAGTTGGAACTCTGTCAGGTTTTATTGCTTTTTGTCTTCCTTCTCACTTCCTGTCTGGCTTTCCCAAATCACATTGAACAGTTGGAAAGGGGCAATCAGGTAGCAGAAAAAAAGTCCCCATTTTGCTACAAATCTGACTTTCCTGACCTCTGTGTGCCAGTAGTGAAGGTTTCCTCTTGCATCCAAGTGAGGGCTTGGAAGAGGTAACCTTCATCATATAGACAAAAAGCAATGGAGGAAACTCATTAGCCTGGAAACGCACACAAAAAAAAGTTTTGGCTTTAATCCTAACTGCTTATCTTCTTGACACATATTTCTACCCTGGTTGGCTCAAAATGAAAAGGAATAGCTCTAGAAACAAAGTTGTTCTCTATGAAATCAGGATTCTAATAAAATATTTACAAAAGAATCACACCTTCAATTATACATGGGTTACAAAACCACAAACGTGCCAAATATGACTAAATAAACATTTCTCAGGCTGCAGGGCAAGAGAGAAGGGCTTTGTGTGGGAGTTGAGAACATGACAATAGCTGCCAAGAGCTGTGAGCGTTGGGAGATTCTTGGACTGTCAGCCAATCAGCCAGTCAGAACAGGAGGTGTGTAGCTGGGGGTGGAGTCACAATGACCTTGTATTAGGTTAGACACTTCTCAAGAGTGAGCCATAGCAAGGTAACTATCGGTCACATTTTTCTGCTTGTCATTCAAAGCATTGCTCCTCCCGAGTACCCCACCATGTTTCCTCTCAAGCAGTCACGAGAGGGATTATCGTAGGAATTAGTCAATAGTGACTAGGGGCTTAAAAAAAACTGAGAGTATATATATATATATATATATATATATATATATATATATATATATCCATATACCAGTACTTACTGCAGTTTATGTAGAGTGTATTGTGCAAATAGCGCAACTTATGTTACCTAGGTAACACAAGTTGTACTTAATAGCTGGTGCACTAAATAGCTGGTGTAAGTACCAGTAAAGTTGCCGTGTGCTGCTTGTGCACTGCAATTTTGCGGCTGTTTGCTGAATATGCCCCAATGTGCACAGCTGCCATTACCGCGCAATGCTTTAAATGTTAATAAGCACATCTAATAAAAATAAAATACTTTTATTAAGGGCAGAGACACACAACAAAATGCTTTCTGATCAGTTTTCATTTTACTATTGACTTGCATTAAATTTGCAGCAAAATTGCCACAATCGCAATTTTTCCTGGAAAAAAAGGAACAATACAGTTCAAAAAGCGCTCTGCAGTGTGTGTCTGCCCTAAGATATACAAAGAGTATTCAGCTCCCTGTGATACCCTCAGTCAAAGGCTTTAGGCTAGGTTTACATTGAAAGTTGCGTTGCAATGGAACAGGAATCATTATCACAGGATTATTATACAGGAAATATTATGGACATTATGCATGACTTGTGTTGCATACAACAAAGCATACAGTACATAAAAAGTAGGCTTTGCTGATACTGTTAACACACGCGCTTTGTGGTAATGCACTGCATGCAGTGCATTATGATGCTGCGCACAGTTATACTACAACGCACCCACCGTACTGTGAACGTCGCATAGGTGGTGCATTTCAGTGCAGCAAGGCACATTACAAAGCCGCTGTTATGCAGCAGCACAACGCACTACTGTGACTCTAGACAAGACAAGACAAATAACATTTATATTGCGCTTTTCTCCTTGCGGACTCAAAGCGCCAGAGCAGAGCAGCAGCCACTAGGGCGCGCTCTATTGGCAGTAGCAGTGTAAGGGAGACTTGCCAAAGGTCTCCTACTGAATTAGTGCTGGCTTACTGAACAGGCAGAGCCGAGATTCGAATCTAGCCTTCCTCATAATACATGCATAATCTACTGATCATTTTTCTTTGGAGAAAAGCATAAAACTGACATGCATAATCCACTGCTAAGTTTTCCAGAAGAGAACTGTCAAGTAAATATAACAATGACAATAAAAAAATAACTCTGGAGTTGATTTACTATAAAGGTGGGAAACACTAGAAAACATAAATAATCCTGCAAAACTGGACTTTAAAAAAAAGAAAAATAAAAAAATCTGCCGTTAGGTGTAAAAGTTTGCAGCCCACGCCTGGGTCACATCAAACCATAGTGGGGTTACTTAAGGGTCAGAAAATGAATGACTGTGGGACTACAGTCACTGAGAACTTTAATGAATGCAAACTGTCCTGGTTCTGTCAAATGGAACATCTTGCTGTGGTGTGTACATGAGACTGCAATAGTACTAACTTTTATCCACTGAACTGTCAGCAATCCTCACTGCGTTCTGATATGATGCAGGTTAGGTTTGCAAACTTTTGCTACCCACAAGCAGAAATGTAATACAGAGTTGCTTCTGATTTAGGTTCTCCATGGTAAACCACTGAGCTCTGACTAACTAGGGAAAAATGGAGCAAAACTGGTGCAAATGTGAAACGGTTGCGAAGAGCAACCAAACAGCATCCTTCCTCTTGGCATCTGCTCCCATACTGTACCAGTTGTGCTCCAGTTTCCCTAGCACTGATTCTTTTAATTCTGCAGCACTGTGTAGTGACATTCATTTCCACATTCTATCTGAATTTATACTTATCAGTGCTAATTACAATTAGTTGCTATTGGTTACACAGAAGCTATGCTTTATGTATGGTGTGACTTGGTATAGTGAGCATAGTATAGCAATTAGCACACACATTCACAAAGTATTACAAAATCAAGAGATCACTTCCGCAGTGCTTAGAAATCAACCCCTCCTTTCTGAGCTCAGAAACTTTTGTTAGAAAGTTTCTGTTGGCATCCTTGTGCCAAGAATTCTAATACATCCCGTGACTGGAGGCACATGTTGTACACATGAGAAGAACAAACAACAAAGTGACTGGTTGCAGCCAAGAAGGCTCATACAGCTCTGCTTCTGCCATCATACAGATTAGGAAAAGGAATGCTAATCTACAACACAAACTATCTTAGGTTTAGTTTTTCTTGAGGAAATGTAGTGTGAAACCAAACATCTAAATCATGTACAGTTAACTATTCAGCTTGAGTGTACTGTGAACCAAATCTCTGCACTCCCTGTACTGGGATATAAAAGGAAATTCCTACTAAGCATGTTTTAAAATTATTAAAGAAAGGTATAAGGTATGCAGTATAGCAGGCAGCAAAAGCTAAAGAAACATACTTACTTGTAACAGGTAATTCAGTAGTGGCCAAAACCTTGCAGTAGGCAAACAGGCAGTGCATCCATATAAACAGTGCAAAGGCTTCTCCTCTTCTCATGTCTCCTTTTTTCCCCTACAAATCTCTGCCCGAGATGAATGAATGAAAAATGCTTTTATTCGTTAAAGTCTTTATCCTGCTGAATGAGTACTATTTTGAATAATGTTTCAGCAGCTACAGTCTATTGAATGGAAGTGTCTTCAACAGGCAGGAGGAGTCATGAACTGCTATTGGCAGCTTGGAGTCTCCTTATGTTATGAGAAATATGCAAATCATTAAATACCATCCCACCAGAAGGAGTTCCTAGATCCTATTCCAAAGTAACTTTGAGTAGCAGTGACATGTAGGAATGCTCTAGGCTGAGCCTTAGTGTATGAATGCAGCAGAACCTAACTATAATCATAAATACCATACTTAATTAGCATGAAGTTTAATCTGGTAGACTGTGAGCTTTGGATCTCAAATTTGTATTCTACACTTTTGTAATGTACAGCACTACACAAAAAGATTATACTTTATAACTAAAAAATATTTTTTAGGAATTATTCTGTTCGCTTACATGGCACAGCACTACATAAACGATGGCCCTTTATAACAAAAACCCCCCCAAAAAAATTTTAGGAATAATTCTGTTTACCACCAATATTTTGGTACTGTTTGGCATCTGTTTGGCACAAATATTTTCTACAGCGCTTTACAAAAGAAAACAGAACTGTTCGCTTTATTCTCTTACCCCCAAAAAACCTTAGAAGTTATTTGTTATTAAGCTTCTTGCTGTTTTTTGTATGCTTGTCTACTCTGTACTGACCACTGCACATTGCTAGCAGGAATTGCCTGAATGGATTTAACATTACACTGAATGGCCTTGTGCTAATAGCAGTAAGAGCAATGTTGTTTCCTCATTTGCTGATATACTGCAATATGAACTGCAAATGCTTTAACCAGCATAAAGTGACATAAAATAACCTCCGGGACAGTGGAAACCAGGGGAATGTTTGAAGCAAAGGTCATATTATATAGAACTTAAATCCAGAATTCACTGAACAGCTTTGTGACTGCCAGTCAGCATTCCTGCAGCATTCAAATGAGAAAAAAGAACAAAGCATATTCCTTTTCCTCTGTAAAGAATATGTTATTTAGACAGCTACATATGAGAAGTGCAACGTTTCAATCAACAGGACTGACAGCTCCACAGATGGTACAAAAGCACTTCATTATAATATATTAGAAATGATGAACATTATTCCATAACATTCTACATTATAGTGTCATTCACTCATTCCACTGACTTGCAGAATGATGAACATTAGTAACTGATTAGCTGGAGTTCAAGCTTCCCCCGGCATCTTGCTTCATATAAAACACAAACTGACCCTGCTCGTTTATCTATCTCACATTGTGGGCAGCAGTATCAGTAACATGCTATCATTAATTGTCAGCATGAACTGTGTTTCTATTAAACATCCTGCCACTTTTAATAAGCTTACTGGACAACATTCTCAATAGCAAAGTCCAAGCTACTTTGCCCAGATCTCAGGCTAGCAGGGCCGGATCTAGACTTTTTTGCTGCCTGGGGCAAATTAGCGAGGATGCTCCCCCCCCCCCCCCCCCCCACCGATTTGGAATGGTCGCGCAGCACCCGACAATTTACTCTGCTGCATTTAAGATTCTCACATGACATGCTGCAGCTCAACACAATATCACACTGGCTGGCTGTGAGTCTGTGACAAACAAACTGCTCACCCTCAGCTGTCCTCCATTCCTCCTCAGTCAGGACAGCAGTGCCACCTCCTCCCTTCTGCTGTGCAAGTCAAATGAAACACTGCTGCTCTCCTCACTCCCCCCTCCACACTCACTGTCAGACTCCTCACACAGCACAACAAGCTGCTTTTCCCCAATGATGACCTCTTCACCTCACTCGCACTCCTCTCGCTTCTCTTTCTACTCTGACTGCATGCTGTTAGTGTATACACAGTACAAACATGCCACCCTGTAATCTCCATGCCTGATGCAAATGTTTCGCCTTGCTTTATGAGAGAACTGAACCTAGGCTAGTTGCACACTGAGGCATTGACAACATTTGCAGTGGCATGCAAAATAACACAGGCAAAGAATCAACTGACCAATGTGCTCCTTCATTGACCAACATTGTGTGCTTCAACATGTGCAATTCTCGCAACGCACTGCATGTTCTACGATGTAACAACAGAATCAGCTGAATTGCATTGCAACTGAAAAGATCTGAACTGTTCACACACATTGAATTGCACAGTGTTACAGTGCACTTAAGACTGCCCATTACAGTGCATTTTTTAAGTGTGAAAGTACCATTAGGATCCTTTCACACTGCATCAGTTGTAATTTTACAAGTCAAATCACTGCCCATACAATTCTATGGGCCTGTTTACATACCTGCATTGTAATGGATTGCGGTATTCTAAATCGCTGCACTCAGGCTTTGAAATAACATCTTTGTCCAATCTCCATTGCAGTTCACACACATTATAATGCATGCGTTCAGTAACACACCTCTGTGAACGTAGTGTAAGGCTACTTGCACACTATGAACATTGCGTTGCGGTCGACACGCGCCACTGCCAAAAGGTTGCATTGCATGTTAGACATTAAAGCATACAGTACCATTGATGTATGCTTCGCTACCACTGTAAACGCACACATTACCCTGTAAACACACTGAATGCTGCACGTTATCTTGTCAGAACCCAGCAAATCAAAACACATGTACTGTGCTAGCCACATAGGAATATCAATGCATTGTGTTGTGATGTGATAATCTTGTCCGTTGCAACGCAACGGTTATAGTGTGCAAGGAGCCTTAAAGGGAACCTGAAGCGAGTAAAATTATTTAAAATAAGCACATGACGTAGCTGTAAATAAACATTACATACTAACCTCACTGTCAGTTCCTCTCAGACGCTCACCATTTTCTTCTTACAGTGATCCCTTCCAGTGCTGACAAAATTTTGTCAGAGCTGAAATATACCAGTTGCTGTCAGTTATATATCAGCGGCTGTCAGTTACAACTGAATATGCAAGGTAATGTCCATGTTTCCCTATGGCTCAAGTGGGTGATATTACAGTGTGCTGACCAGGAAGTTGTTATGGGGTAATGGCCATTTTTAAAATGGAGGATGAAGAATTCCATTGATCACAGTGGACAAATGGGATGCAAGAGAGGAGAAAGAGATTGAGGAGTAGACTACACAGGAGGTAAGTATGACTTGTGTATGGTTATTTTGACTTTTTATTTTCAGTTCAGGTTCTCTTTAAAGAGGAATTGTCAGCCACAAATTCAAATTCCATTTTCCTTCAGCACTGTGTTCATTACGTAGCCTCCAACCTTACCCTGCATTGCAAACACTCCAATCTAATCAGAAATGTTTTTGCTGTAATAAATCTTATCTCAGTCAGCCTGGCTCTATTTGCTGGCGAGAAGGAAGCTTTTCATCACCCCTCCCACATTCCTGATCCTCACTGACTGGCTAAGGGCAGTTTAGTGTGAAGCTGCTGAAATCTTATCCATGCTTGTGCTCACATATTTACAAAGTAAGCTAGCTATGACAGTGCAGATTCTAGGAGAAACAAGTAAGGGAGGAAATGACATCTGTATTGGCTTTAATCAGAAGGAATCAAGATGGTAAATGTCAAGAACAGAATTCTCTTTATTTATTACATAAAATTCACTGAAATCAAAACATGGACAGTACAATACATCTGTTATGTAATCAGAACAAGTAGTTATCGACTTATATCGACTTTGATATGTGTTTTTTTTTTCCATGGCATAGTATGGCTGTCCCTGCTGCTTTAAGGTGCCGACTAATGATACAATCTTTTTTGTTCAATATTACCAAATCCATGTTTTAGAAGAGTAAACTTCTGGTAAGATTGGACAAAAAAGATAGTATCATTAGTGAGCACCTTTAGGCTTTGTACACAAGGACAGATCCCCAGCCAACCTTTCAGACAGCCGATCACTCCAATCAATTTTCCAATAATCAGTCAGATAATCAGTGGAATACCAAATCAATGTAAACATGTGAGCAATGGCTCTTCTATTTACTCTTTTGTTGCCTGCAAGTTCCAGGTTTGCTGCTCCTGTCACATTAGCCTCAATTCTGCTAGTGCAGTAAAAATATATTTGTTGGGAAAATAGCGCATTTGGTATTTTCCATTTTCTTTGAAAATTCTAAACGATTTTACCACATGTGACCATTTTTCGTTAATTTTCCAAAAGTGTGGGAGAAAGCAAGGAAAGTGTCTGCTAAGCATGTGGTAATAAAAACAAATGCGGTATTTTACTGAAAAATTTTGTTGGAAAGAACCTTTCCCAAAGAAGTGTAAAGCTGTAAGTTGTAAGCAGCATTACCATGCCCGACACTGCTTTCTTCCTGTTAGTATTTATCTCCAGCATACTACCTATTTCATCATAAACAGCAACAATAATTCCTGTACTGACGTATTACAATTTCAAGATCTATAAATTAATCCAGAACTGTCCTTGGTCTGTATATTCTGGGACCTATCACAGAAGCTTTTCTATGCAAATGCCTTCTCCTTTGAATTATACTTAGCTGGTACATACTAATCTCAAAGGGCTCCATGTTCATTAAGCACTTCTCACACAAATGAAGATAAGGCCAGGTACAGGCAGGTGATCGTAAAATTACACACACCCTAATTTTGATGAGAATTCAGCAAAAATTTTGATGAGAATTCAGCGATTTTCAGCAAATTCCCATAAAAAACTGCACAATTACCAACCAAATTTACCACATTCAGTAATACATGACTAAAATCTATCTGAATTGCTAGGTGCCATTACCGAATGTGGTAAATTGCTGCATAAGCATTAATATGATCGCAAAGTCTACCAGAATTGAGGCCATTATGCCGATAGTCCATTTGTATATCCACACATATTTATTTGTGTAGGACTGATTTACCACCATGTCTGTTTTTTTTAGATCATTTATGAGTCATCAGCACAAACAAATCATTTTTGATGAATAAACGGATTATTTTAAATGGATTGTTCTTGTGCCCCCTGACATCACTGCACTGTAATGTCAGAGGCATTTTTGCAACTAATGGGCGTCTGCCAAATGCCCAGTGTACATGACCGCTGCCAGACAGGAAAATACATTGTGTGGTTTTATCTCTCCTATCAAATGAGCAGTGAAAACAAAAATACTTTGAAAACTAGCATCAGCTGTGTATTATTATTATTATAATTCCTATACCTGGCTCGGAGATCTGTGCGCCGCTGCTCTCGTGACGTCATTAGACCAGAGTAGCGGCGCACGGATCTCCTGAATGTGAGTGTCAGAGGAGTAAACAGAGGAGTTTGCTAATAAATACTACTATTTAAAGCACATATAGAGGTGAAGATCCTTACCAGCATAGCCAATGTAGAGCTAATACTGTGGTCACAGGAGGACCCCTTTGGTTCAGGGGCCTCAGTGCAGTCGCAACCTCTGTATTGCTACGCCACTGCTAGGAACCTAATTATGCAAGGAACCTAATTATGCAAGGCAAGAAATCTAGCCACTTACAAACCATACCACTCATATCTTCTCACCATATCATTTCAGGCTTGGTAAAATATTAGTTATGAATGGTCCATGGAAATTATTTTAAACTGTTGGTAGTTAAACAATAAGCTGTCACACCTTCCAATACTTCACAAAGCAGCAATCAGACACTGAAAAAAATAAACCATCTGCAGATGTAATTTGTTTGGGTTGTTGATGTTTTTATATAGAGCCAACATATTCTGGGGTGCTTTGCCAAGTACATAGAGCTGTTCACGTTGATTCTTGTATCACAAATTAACCCAAGATGTTTTTTTATGACAAGGATGGAAATCAGATCACTTGGAGAAAAAACATAGTAACACAAGGAAAACATACAAACTTGCTGCAAAGGATGTCCTTGGCAAGAATGGAGCCTGGGAATCTAGAGGTAAAATAAAGGACTGCTAAGCATTTATTGGCTAGCTAAGCCAAAGCCTGAAATGTTAACCATGTCAATGTCATTCACTGTAGTTCAGTACAGTTTGCAGTGTTACCTGTGTGTTAAGAAGGCATGTACTGTAAATCATGTCAGGTGTTCTCATCTCTTATGTATTGTACTTTCTAATTCAGTGCTCACATGCACACACACGTGATTGTAAGCGCTAACAGACGTCAGAGCCCAATGAAATTCTTGGTACCTGCAATGACAAAGAAAAAAATAAGTTCAGATCTGCAGTCACTCACAGAGTAAGGATACACAACAGATTGTATCTTTTTTAAGCTCACGTTTTTCCAGGTTCACTTTTCTGTGTAGCTTTGCAAGCAACTAAATGTTATACTGTTACACAACCACTGCAGTGAACTTAGTCCATCCACAGAGAGGTTTAGCTTTTTTATCACCGTAATATTGGGGTGATTTAGACTGGTTTTTGTACAGTCATATAGTTAGCAAAGGGATTTTTGTTGCCACTCTGAAGACACTGAAGAGTCAACATAAGCTGCAGCATGCACAGCCCCAGGGCTGTTTCCGACCACTTTAGTGCCCAAGGCACAACAATCTATGAAGTCCCTTCCTCCTGCACTACAAACATACCCACATGCACAGACACACGTTATGGAGTGACTAGCGGATGAGTGGCATAGCACCAACAAAGGATTACATTAGAGAATAAACTACATGCTGGAATAAACTAGAAGGAAGCCTAGCATGCTGCAATACATCACAGAACCAATCAGAGCTTGGTCACCCCTAAGGCAAATTAGGCAGATGCTTAGAGACTGGTCAGTGACAAGGGGCCTGGCTGACACATTTTTGACCACCATTCCCTATTTCATTTTACCAAAGAAGTCTGGAGACCATAAGGAGGAACCTGTACACTAAAGGGCACCCCAGGCCTTGGCCTGGATACCCTGAACATACCAGCCAGAACTGTCCATTAAACTCTGGAGGGTCACTGATCATTTATGGATTCCTGGTATGGAAGACCCACATGACACTTAGGGCCCATTTACACTTAATTAGTTGGTGTGAGTTAGTGTGCGTTAGTACGCATTTTTTGCATAGCAGTGCATTGTGAAAAATATTTTAGTTAAAATGCGTTAAGTGTGAAAGGTGCCATAGGATAATATGGGTATTACTTTGAAAATCAGTTTCCTTTCAGTTATAACTGAGAGCAACTGATTAAGTGTAAAAGTGCCCTAAGGGTTAACATGGTAACACACATGGTGCTAAAGGTTAACAGCTGGTGCTCCCCCTGTGCTAGTAACAATAACATTTCCACCCGCTCCCTTTCTTTCAGAGATTCAGAGCCACACTGTGACTGCTGGCAGAGACTCTGGGGCACAGTGTGACTACTGAAAGATATTGTGGCTGCAGGTAGAGATTGATGGCTGCACTCTGACTGCTGGTAGAAGTTGGTGGTTGCACTGTGACTGCTGGCAGAGTTTATGGGCTTTAGTGTGACTGAGGCTGCAATCTGAATTCGGGCAGTTTCTAGGCTAAAATGCACCCAGTGCAAGAGTGTAAAAATTGCGCCCCCCTACCCTGTGCAGGAGCCAGGTATAGGTGCCTGCAGTATAGGTTAGCTAGGTCTAGTTGCACTCAGTATAGGTAGTGGACTATAGGACCCCCAGTATAGGTAGCCAGGCATAGGTGCTCCAGTATAATTGCACCCAGTATAGATTAGCCAGGTAAGTGCCTCCAGTATAAGTATCCAGTATAGTTCAGGGGCGGACTGGCCAGGGGGGAAGGGGGGCAATCTCCCCCCAGGCCGCCTTTCATTCAGTGATTTAGGGCAGGTCTGGTGTATTTGGGTTTGTTGTAAGGCAATGTGAAACTTGATTCTAGCTGATAAAAGTGCAATCAGAGGACAGGCAAGCTGGTAAACATACACAGTATGATGCAGAGCTTGCCTGGAGGGTCCGTGGGCAAACATCTGTCTGGTCTCTCCCTATTGTTATTATTATTATTATTGTTATTATGACTGCATGTGTGGATGAGGTGTTACACAAGTTAAAGTTTTTGACAGTCCCTAGACTCCAGGAGGGCTACTTTCTGACTTGTGTGAGAGACTGGAGGGACAGGAGTCCTATTACAGGCAAGTAGCCTCTGTGTGATGTGCAATATAGATAAGCTCTCTGCTCCATCTCAGGCTATTCTCAATTTCTCTCCACTCCTCTTCTCTCTGGGCTAGTGCACGCCAAAATCGCAATAGCAATTACTAGCAATTTGTGAGTGTGATTTTGTGAAGTGATTTTCAGAGCAATTTTTTTAATGAATTGCTCCAAAAAATGCTACATGCAGTGTGTAGCATTTTTTGGAGCAATTCATTAAAAAATAGCTCTGAAAATCGCTTCACAAAATCACACTCACAAATTGCTAGCGATTGCTATTGCGATTTTGGCATGCACTAGCCCAGAGAGGAGTGGAGAGAAATTGAGAATAGCCTGAGATGGAGCACAGAGATTATCTATATTGCACATCACACAGAGGCTACTTGCTTGTAATAGGACTCCTGTCCCTGCCATTCTCTCACACAAGTCAGAAAGTAGCCCTCCTGGAGTCTAGGGACTGTCAAAAACTTTTCAACTTGTATAACACCTTATCCACACATGCAGTCATAATAACATTGGGGAGAGACCAGACAGATGTTTGCCCACGGACCCTGCAGAAAAGCTCTGCATCATGCTGTGTATATTTACCAGCTTGCCTGTCCTCTAATTGCACTTTTATCAGCTAGCCTCAAGTTTCACATTGCCTTACAACAAACCCCAATACACAAGACACCAGACCTACCTTAAATCACTGAATGTAAGGCGGCCCTGGGGGAGATTGCCCCCCTTCCCCCCTGGCCAGTCTGTGTAGCTGTATACAGTGCTTCCCTGAGGCAATTACTCTGCAGTCCCCTAGGGAGAGGGAGGGAGAGTTTGCAGCGCCCCTTCGCTGTCTGCGCTCAGGGCTGCTGCACGGCTGCACGGCCCCTAGAAACGGGCCTGATTCTGACCATGAGCCACACTGTGACTATGAAGGTCGTACGCTGGGGTTAATTCACGGTAGCTTGTTAAACTAGATTGTGTTTAGACATCGAGTTATGCATATTGGGTAATTTGCTTCACTCATGTTTCCTGTTACACAAGCAACATAAGTGATACATAGTTACATAGTTATTTAGGTTGAAAAAAAGACATATTTCCATCTAGTTTAAGCAGAAAGTATATGCATGTATAGTTAGGTCCATAAATATTTGGACAAAGACAACTTTTTTTTATAATTGTGTTTCTGTACATTACCACAATGCATTTTAAATGAAACAAGTCAGGTGCAGTTGATGTGCAGACTTTCAGCTTTAATTCAGTGGAGTGAACAAAAGGATTGTATAAAAATGTGAGGTAACTAAAGTATTTTTTAACACAGACCCTTCATTTCAGGGGCTTAAAAAGTAATTGGACAATTGACTCAAATGCTATTTCATGGGCAGGTGTGGGCAAATCCTTCATTATATCATTATTAATTAGGCAGATACAAGTCCTGGAGTTGATTTGAGATATGGTCAAAGGAGCACTCCATGCAGGTGAAAGAAGTCATCATTAAGCTGCGAAAAAAAAACATACCAGAAATTGCTTCAATATTACGAGTAGCTAAATCTACAGTTTGGTACATCCTGAAAAAGAAAGCAAGCACTGATGAACTAAGTAACGCTGGATGTCCACGGAAGACAACATGTGGTGTATAATCGCAGAATAATTTCCATAGGGAAGAGAAACCCTTTCACAACAGCCAACAAAGTGAACAACACTCTCCAGGGGGTAGGCATATCGATATCCAAGTCTACCATAAAGAGAAGACTGCATGTAAGTAAATACAAAGGGTGCACTGCAAGGTGCAAGCCACTCATAAGCCTCAAGAATAGAAAGGCTAGATTAGACTTTGCTAAAGAACATCTAAAAAAGCCAGCACAGTTCTGGGAAAACATTATTTGGACAAATAAAGCCAAGAATGATGAAAAAAATAAAGTATGGAGAAGACGTGGAACATCTCATTATCCTAAGCATATCACATCATCCGTAAAGCACGGAGGAGGCAGTGTGATGGCTTGGGCATGCATGGCTGCCAGAGGAGCTGGGACATTAGTGTTTATTGATGATGTGACACAGGGCACAACCAGCCAAATTAATTCTGCAGTGTTCAGATACATACTGTCTGCTCATATCCAGCTAAATGCAGTCACATTGATTGGGCATTTTATGATACAGATGGACAATGACCTAAAACATGCAGCCAAAGCAACCCAAGAGTTTATTAAAGCAAAGAAGAGGAACATTCTTAAATGGCCAGGTCAATCACCTGATCTTAACCCGATTGAGCATGCATTTCACTTGTTGAAGACTAAACTTTGGACAGAAAAGCCCACAAACAAACAGCAACTGAAAGCCACTGTAGCCTGGCAGAGCATTAAAAAGGAGGAAACTCAGCATCTGGTGACGTCCATGAATTCAAGACTTAGGGCTGTCATAGCCAGCAAAGTGTTTTCAACCAAGTATTAGAAAGTAACATTTTATTTTGAGTTATTTAACCATTTTGGCTAGAGCCGCAGGGACGTGCTAGTCACGTCCCTACAGTTTAGGTGGTCTGCAGGCGATCCTGCGGGCAGATGCCCATGATGTTGTTGCATTGTTGCCGCGTCTTCTTCTTCTTCTTCTTCTTCTTCACCCAGTTCTTCTTCTTCTTTTTCTTCACCTGGTTCTTCTTCTTCATCCCCTGGTTCTTCTTCTTTTCTTCTTCACCTGGTTGTTCTTACTTCTTCTTCTTCACCTGGTTATTCGTCTTATTCTTCTTCTTCACCACCTTCTTTTTTTTTCACATTCTTCCTCTTGTACCCAACTTAATGTTTTTTCCCTTACAGAACTCAACTGGTGTAAAAAAAATTTCTTTAACAGCATAGCTAAATTTGTACCGTAAAAGCTAGTGGCGCATGGCAGCAGCTCATAATTCTGTGGACCCTGGCGGCGGGAACACAGACAGCAGGAGGTTAAATGCAGCAGCAGGAGGAGGAGTGACGTGTGGCAGCAGGCAATGTAATGGGCCATGGCACCTAGCGTTGGTACCACGGCTGTGATAATAAACACCATACAGCAGGAGGTTCCAGACAGCAGTTGTGAAGCCCACAATGGCCCATATGCAATTAACTTTTTTTCTTGAGTTTTCTCCTAGGTGATATTTTCACAACTTGTCATAAAATGTATTTTAAGCTACCAGCAAGCTAAAAAAATACTCAAAATAAATGTAATAGTACTTTCTCACCAACGTTTGGGTGCTTTTTCAATGGTAAATTGCTGAAAATTTAGTTTAAAGAGAAGATGAAAATTATCTCCTAGAAAAAAGTGTGAAAAAGGTGAAAAAGTTAATTGCATATGGGCCATTGTGTCCAATGCACAGCTGGGACAGCACAGTTTTCAACCCAGACACCTCAGAAATATATATATATTATTTTTTTTTACATCAAAATGTGGCTATTGTAGTGGCGTAATAGCTAGTGGCGCATGGCAGCAGCACACAATTCTGTGGACCCTGGCGGTGGGAACACAGACAGCAGGAGGTTAAATACAGCAGCAGCAGGAGGAGGAGGAGTGATGTGTGGCAGCAGGCAAAGTAACGGGCCATAGTACCTAGCGTTGGTACCACGGCTGTAAATAAACACTAACAGTAGGGAGGTTCCAGACAGCAGTCGTGAAGCCCACATTGTGTCCCATACACAACTGGGACAGCACAATTTTTAACCCAGACACCTCAGAATATATTTTTTTTTTTTTTACACAAAAAAAGTAGCTATTGTAGTGGCATAATAGCTAGTTGCACATGGCAGCAGCGCATAATTCTGTGGACCCTGGCAGTGGGAACACAGACAGGAGGAGGTTAAATACAGCAGCAGCAGCAGCAGCAGGAGGAGGAGTGACGTTTGGCAGCAGGCAATGTAAAGGGCCATGGTACCTAGCGGTGGTACCACAGCACCTACAGTAAAACCAGGCCAAATTAGCAGGGAACGGAAGGTTTAAGTTGTGAAAAAATAATTCCCAGGCACCTCATGTCCTCCTTTCACCAACAACAGGTGCCTGGAAAGTGCCTTCAATCCAGGCCTGGTTGATCTTCAAAAATGTGAGTCTGTCAACGGACTCTGGGGACAGAAGAGAGCGCTTCTCCGTGACCACGCCACCGGCCGCACTGAAGCACCTCTCGGACAGCACCCTGGAAGGGGGGCAAGACAGGACTTCCAGGGCGTTCTGCGCCAGCTCACTCTAGATCTGCAAGCGCTCGACCCAGTACTCCAAGGGGTCCACAGGCTCCTCACCGGTGTCAAGCCCACTGAAGGACCCCATGTAGTCGGCCACCATTCGGGTCAGGCGCTGGCTGTGACCCTGAGAGGATGATGCTGCTGCACGCACCTCCTCTCTCGTCTGCTCTACCATCATGTAGAGTGCCTTTGTCAAGGACAGCAGATATTCTGGGCACCTGATGATGCTGATGCTGCTGCTGGCTGCAGGCACCAGCTGCTGTGCTGGCTGGACAGGGACAGAGGGGGTGGAAGGCTGGGGGAAGGCTTCCTCCAATCGCCGAACAAGGATCTCCTGCAACTCCCTTGTTCGCTGCTCAGGGTCTCCAGCAGACAGGAACTGACCCACCTTCCCCTTCAGCCATGGGTCCAGGATCATGCTGATGCAGGCGTCCTCCCGAGCTTGCATCTGCTTCACCCTGCGGTCTGTGCGCAGGCACCGCAGCATGTGCGTTGCCATGGGGAACAGTGTGGTCCGTCCAGCAGAGACATCAGGGTCAGTGGCCTCAAGTACGCTGTCCTCCTCCTCTGGCCCCTGAGCCTCTTCCTCCTCTCTCCACCCTTGCACCACTGCAGCAGCGCTCCGCTGTTCCCCCTCAACAGCAATGTCCAGGACCTCCAACTCCTCCTCCTCCAACAACTCAAAATCCTGCGCAGAAGTGGACTGCGCAGGTGGCTGCTGTTCCAGCTGGATCAGGGCCTCCTCTCCCACATCCAGCAGATCACCCAGGGCCCTGTCCAGCAGACAAACAATGGGCACCCACTGGCAGAGGGATACCCATTCCTCGCTGAACAGGTTGGTTACCTGCAGGAAGGGAGCCAACACCAAGCAGACCTGCTGCATCTGCCCCCACTGTGCGTTGGAGAGGAGATGGAATTTGGTGGTGCCGGCGAGAGTGCCCTTAACGATGTGGTGGTGGACAGCCCTCCTCTGCTCAACCAGCTGCTCCAACATTGCCAGGATGGAATTCCAGCGAGTTGGCACATCGATGAGAAGGTGGTGTCATGGCAGGCCCTCGTGCTGCTGCATGTCGGCCAGGTTTGCTGCGGCAGCAGCTGAGCGGTGGAAACTGCGCACTATTTTCCGAGCCGCTTCCAACAGATTGTCCATCCCCTGGTAGGTGCGCAGGAACTTCTGCACCACCAGGTTCAGGACATGGGCCAAGCAGGGGACATGGGTCAAGTGTCCCCTGTTAATGGCAGCCAGCAGGTTGGCCGCATTGTCGGACACCCCAATCTGACTCTGAGGCCTCTGGGGGTCAGCCATGTCTTCTCCTGCTCCCTCAGATAGCGGAGCACGTTGGCTGCCGTCAGACTGTTCTTTCCCAGGCTTCTCATCTCCAGCAGTGCTTGGAAATGGCTGGCCTTCACGCTGCTGTTGAGGCGGGGTCGCTTGGCGGCGGGAGCTGCTGCTTCTCCCCTTACCCCGCGTGGTGGCACCACATAGTGGACAACTGGTGCTGCTGATGCGCCCGAGGATGGACCTGCTGCTTCCTCGCTGGCGCATTCCACCAGGCTGACCCAGTGGGCCATGAAGGACAGGTAGTGGTCTGTCCCAAAACAGCTGCTCCATGAATCTATGGTGACGTGGATCTGCTCACCCATGGCATGATTGAGCGAGTGGCCCACATTCGCCATAACAAAGCGGTGCAGTGCTGGGATCACCGTGCGGGAGAAGTAGTGGCGGCTTGGGATTTGCCACTCTGGGATCCCGTACTGTAGGAGCGTTCTCATGTCACTCTCCTCCTGCACAAAGGCATATGGCAGGAGTTGGGAGCACATGGCCTGGGCAAGCAACCCGTTCAGCACCCGGATGCGCCTGTTGGTGGGAGGCAGAACCTTGGGCACACGGGGAAAGGACTCGCTGAGCAGGGTCTGGTGGCGTTTGCCTGCACGGGAGGATGAGGAGGTGACTTTGGAGGGAGCAGATGAGGCCACTGCGGACTGGCTGCCCGGGGGGGGGGGGGGGAGCAGTGAGTTACTGTGCTCCTGCTGCTGATGCTGTATGAGCAGGAGGGTGGGATGCTGCTGCTGCTGATGCTGCTGAAGTCTGTGCAGTGGCTGTCTGGCTCTGACCACTGCCTGCGCCACTGTCCTTCAGCTTCAGAAACTCACTGTAGTCCTGAAAATGTTTGGTCTCCAAGTGGGTCTGCGGGCACGAGGTACCCAACTTGTTCAGATCGCGACCTCTGCTCAGGCTGGCACCGCAACTGTGGCAAATGGCACGGGTCTTGTCGTCAATGCACACAGTGAAGTACCGCCAGACTGGGGATTTGAATTTGCCCTTCAAGCTTGAGGGCTGAGGAGCTTTTTTGCCCTTGGAGAGCTGTTTTTTTTTTTTTGGAGGAGCTTTGGTGTGGGTGGTGGTGGTAGTGGCTGAAGCAGCAACTGTGGCTCCTGCCTTCCACGCCCTGTGCTGCCCGCCATGCTGCTGCCGCACCTCTGTGCCAGAGGTGCCTCCTCATCCAATGACGAGCTGCCTTCAACCAACTGTGCTGGTGGTGGCACATAGGGACGGTCCCCCACCTCATCATCATCATCCCCAAACATCTCCTCTGAGCCCTCAACCAACTCCTCTGCCCCAACATCCCCTACATCAGGCTCCCCCTCCTCCTCATGAAATTTTGGTTGTTGTGCACCAACAACAAACTCCTCCACCTCATACTCCTCCTCCTCCTCCTTGCATGCCCCCATCATCTCCTCCTCAAAATGTTCCACAACATTCCTCAAGACTCTCGCGGTCCCTGGGGTGAAGAGCGAGCTCAGTGAGGGCAGGCTGGTCGCTGGGGTCGACGTGACCTCAAGCGGTGTTGAAGTCCTGCTGCGGACCAGAGTGCTGGTGGTGGTGGCACTGGTCCAGCTGGTGCTGGAGGTCTGGCTGGAAACAGTGGCTTGCTGCTCCGCCATCATTTCCGCGACAGCCTGTGCCTGACTCTCCGCAATGGGCCGGGGGTGACGACCCACAGCAAAGATGAAAAGTAGGGTGGATCGCTGCAACCACCAATGCAGCCAACAGGAGCCTAGGACTCAGAGCATCCAGCAGCAGCAGCAACAAAGAAAGGGATGTCCCGCTACAAAGCGGGACATCCCTTTCTTTGTTGCCACAGCAAAGATGGGCGCAACACGCTGCTGCTGCGCCTCTGCTCCCTCCTCCACAACTTTGCAGTCAGTGGCTGGCGGCGGACCAGTCACAGACCTGCTGGTGCTGTCAGTAGCTGCAGCAATAGCGCTGCATCTCCTGGTGGTGCTTCGCCCTCTACCTCTGCCAGTCATTGTGCATTAATATACAAACACAATAAGAAAAAAAAAATATATATATATATATACAGGGTGGGAAAGGATGTAAACTTTAATAAAGAGTCTGGGTTGGTGGTGGTGGTGGTGAGTGACAAAAAAAAAGAAAGTTTTTTTTGTTTTTTTAATAGTAGGGGCTTGATTCACTAACCGGCGCTAAGCTGGTTAGTGTGCCTTATCAATTAGTGGGCACAAACTACAGCGCTAACCTTATCTGAGGTTAGTGTGCCTTATCTGAGGTTAGTGTGCCTTATCTGAGTTAGTGTGCCTTATCTGCAGTGTGTGATGTAGCTTTGTGCATCTTTTAGTGTGCACAAAGTTATTTAGTGTGCACAAAGCTACTTAAGGGGCACTAAGTTCAGATAAGGCACACTAACTCAGATAAGGCACACTAACCTCGGATAAGGCACACTATTCGGCTTAGCGCCGGAAAACTCTTTTTTACTCCGGCGCTAACACTTAGCGCCGGTTAGTGAATCAAGCCCTAGTAGTACTAACAGTAGTGTAGTCTACAGTAGTCGATAACTAACTCGTGTGACAGACAGTGACAAATAAAAGTCTGTCACACACGGGCGCAATCAATAGGGTCAGGCAGATGACAGTCACAGATCACAACAGATGCTGGTCTGGCCTAGTGGCCTGTGAAGTAACAATTACACAGTAGTAGTGAAGCCTGCGGCACTAAATAAACTCACAGACTAGCAGTACAAATTAAGTAAACTAGTACGTAGGTAACAACTAACTATAACCCCTAGTAGTAGTGTAGTAGTCGATAACTAATGCGTGTGAAAGACAGTGACAATAAAAGTCTGTCACACACAGACGCAATCAATAGGGTCAGGCAGACTGTCACAGATCACAACAGATGCTGACCTGGCCTAGTGGTCTGTGAAGTAACTATTGCACAGTAGTAGTGAAGCCTGCGGCACTAAATAAACTCACAGACTATAGCAATAGCAGTACAAATTAAGTAAACTAGTACATAGGTAGCAACTAACTATAACCCCTAGTAGTAGTGTAGTAGTCGATAACTAACTCGTGTGACAGACAGTGAGTGACAATAAAAGTCTGTCACACACAGACGCAATCAATAGGGTCAGGCAGAGATGACTCGCAGCCAGTCACAGATCACAACAGATGCTTTCCTGTGCAGTAACTAACACAGTACTGAAGCTAATAAACACACGGACTAACAGTACAAATTAAGTAAACTAGTACTAGTACACAACTAACTATAATCCCTAACCTACCTAAGCTAGTAGTAGGCTAAGGCTACCTAGGCTAGCAGGTCTAGCCTGCACACAGACCTAACACTAGCCTAGCACAGTATACAGTATATACACTGCACTAGCTGACAGAACTATAACAATCAAATCACTAACTATCTATAAATGAGTACAATAAATGTATTCAGAATGTGTTTAGGAGGTAAACCGCTGTGTTTACAAGATGAAAAGCACTTGCTAAGACACGCAGCAGCACTGGAGACGCTCTCAATACTGCAGAGTCACAAGCAAGGACGCGTTCCATAAGATGGCCACCGCTTTATATAGAGGAGGGGAGGGCCAGGGTCCCCTCCTCTGATTGGTTGCTAGGGCCTCGGCTGGGGGCCTTCTAATTGGCCCAATGACGTCATCCCCTGGATACCGAAGCCGAATTCGTGATCACGCGTTAACACCCGTGATCACGGCCGAATTCGAGAGTGACTATTCGGGTACATTTGACTTCGAATTTGGGAGCAGTATCGCTATTCAAATTCGAATTCTGCAATCATGAAAATCTACCCGGGTAATTTCGAATTAGCGATCTCTGGCGAGCAACCCTGCTTTTTATAGATTGCCAGTTTTTTAATTTTGCAAATCGTGATGCAAATCTAACCCCCAAAACATAAAATGTGGTGGCAAATCAACATTTAACATTGAGGACCTCAAGGCCAGGGGTGCTTATCACAAGCTCGTGTTCACGGCTACCCCATGATCACGCGCCAATATTTATGATCACGAGGTCGAAATCGGCATCTGTGATGGCTGCGATCACGAATGCCGGTTTTGAATGCACTCATGATAACATTCAAAATCTGACTCGAAATCACGGGTTAACTGTGATCATGAGCCCGGAATCGGTAACCAGAGAAATGACGTCATAATGACATCGTTGAGCCAGAGGGCCCCCAGTTGAGGCCCTAGCAACCAATCAGAGGAGGGGAGCTTCTGCCCCTTCTCCTCTATATAAGGCGGCGGTCATTTTGAGAACTCGTCCTTGCTTGAGACTCTGTAGTGCTGAGAGCATCTCCAGTGCTATTGTCCGTCTGAGCAAGTGCTTTACGGTCTTAAAACACAGTGGGGGAGATTTATCAACACATTACCGACAGTTTTTTCTTCTTAATCTGTTCTAACCAGCAGGGAGAACAGTTCTGCATGATAATAATAACCTTCTTAAATCCTAGGTAATAGTGGCAATTTAGCATTAATTTCTAGAGCTGCACTACATTTAAGAAAAGTGCAAATCCATCCCTAAACTTGCGCAGAATAAGTAGTGCTTGATAGCAGTTCTAAAGATGTAGAACTGCAGGATAGACATGATTTGTGTGGTGCTCCTCCCCCCTGCTGAATTCCTCCTCAGAGCCTGCTGCTATCAATACAGCAGGTGTGTTGGTTACCTCAGCAACAGGAATTCCCCTCACACACCGAGAGAGAGACTCCTCCTAGCTCCTCCTATTTTATTGAGGGGGGGGCGCTTGCCGAAAAATGGGTGTGGCCATGACATTGTATGGGTGGAGACAACGTAGTGATGTGACAGCGAGGCATAAGAAAGCAGTGTTTCCACCATGATGTGGTGAAACGGGGATTCGCATCATGGGTGTGCAGAAATGCTATTTATTAGTATACCGTAACCCCAAAGCAGCAAATATAGCCAACTATGACCATTAAATAATCAATGCAGCAACAGACACCAGAAGATTTTGGTGAAGTTGCGCCGAAAAACATGAGGGTTACGTTGTGCGGCGCGCGCCACGCCGAACAATGAGTGTGGCCATGGACCAGAATGTGGGTGTGGCCACGGGTGGAGACAAATTTTCATGCACTTAGCAATGGTGGGATATTAGATTAGGATAGTGGTGGAGAACCTTTTGGAGGCCGAGTGCCCAAACTGCAACCCAAAAGTCACTTTATCTATCGCAAAGTGGCAACAGCAATTTCAACTACATACAAACGTTTTAACTCATACATGAACATTATGGAAAATCCAAGTTGAAAATAAACTGTGAAGATAAATAATTTCATTCATCCTACTCCTAAAAAATGTATTTTTTTTTTAGAACCTTCCAGTTTTATTTTCCGTTTTAAAAAGCTAAAAAAGTAGGTTTAATGCTATTGTCTCATATGATGATGATTCAGCTTTCCCCATAGTCTCGCAGTTAGCAATCATGTGACCCCCAACAAGACAAATTCAGCAATCATGAGGCCCCCAACAAACCATGAGACCCCCAACAAGACACATTCAGCAATCATGATGCCCCCAACAAGACAAATTCAGCGATCATGAGGTCCCCAACAAATCATGAGGCTCCCAACAAGACACATTCAGCAATCTTGAGGCCCCCAACAAATCATGAGGCCCCCAACAAGACAAATTCAGCAATCATGATGCCCCCAACAAGACAAATGCAACAATCATGAGGCCCCCAACAAGACACATTCAGCAATCTTGAGGCCCCCAAAAAATCATGAGGCCCCCGACAAGACAAATTCATCAATCATGAGGCCCCCAACAAGACAAATTCAACAATCATGAGGCCCCCAACAAATCATGAGGCCCCCAACAAGACACATTCAGCAATCTTGAGGCCCCCCAAAAAATCATGAGGCCCCCAACAAGACAAATTCATCAATCATGAGGCCCCCAACAAGACAAATTCCAGCAGTCATGAGGCACATAAATAGCATTTCACATAAATAGGCAGAATGCCCCCTTAATATGGTAGACACCTCTCACCTGGCTTCTCAATTTTCCTCTACTGGCTGCTGTGCCTGGCTGGCCTGGCAATACTGTTTTTGGCTAGATTGGGGATGACGTGTGGGCTGAAAGGCCTTGCGGTGATGCTGTGGCCGGGCTGGCGGTGATGCTGTGGCCGGGCTGGCGGTGATGCTGTGGCCGGGCTGGCGGTGATACTGTGGCTGGGCTTGGCTGGTTGAAGTAAATGCTGGCCTGACTGGTGGTGATGCTGTGGCCTTTTTGACAGTGATTCTGGGCTGGTTGGCTGGTGGTGATGCTGGGCTGGCTGGCCTGGCTAGTTTAGGTAGTGACAGGTGCCCCCTAGTTTAGGTAGCACCAGGAGCCCCCCAGTTTAGGTAGTAACAGCCCCCCCCCCCAGGTTAGGAAGTGACAGGGACCCCCCCCCCCCCCCCAGTAAAGTAGTGACAGGGACCCCCAGTAAGGTAGTGACAGATGCCCCCCAGGTTAGGAAGTGACAGGGACCCCCGTTTAGGTAGTGGGTGGCAGGGACCCCAAGTCCAGTTAGGTAGTGACAGGGACCCCCATTTAGGTAGTGAGTGACAGGGACCCCAAGTCCAGTTAGGTAGTAACAGGTGCCCCCAGGTTAGGAAGTGACAGGGACCCCCGTTTAGGTAGTGAGTGACAGGTGCCCCCAGGTTAGGAAGTGACAGGGACCCCCATTTAGGTAGTGAGTGACAGGGACCCCAGTTTAGGTAGTGACAGGGACCCCCATTTAGGTAGTGAGTGAGTTCACTCTCTGTCACTGACTGTCCGTGTAGTGAAGTAAACTATCGCTGTACATTACTATATACTACTAGTGTATATTTGTCCATTTAAAAAAAACACATTTAAATTTGTCAGGCTGTCACCAGTCACCACACACATATTTAATTAAAAACCTATCTGTTTTCCCCTTTTCCATTTTTTTATTTTGTTTATTAAATATTGTGCAATGTCTGCCAGAGGCAGAGGTAGCAGGGGAGGCAGTGCCATCGCTGCCGCCAGGTCTGTGGCTGTTCCTCCGCCAGCCACTGGGCACTTAGCTGTGGAGGAGGGAGCAGCTGAGAGGCATGGTGCAGAGGCGGAGCATTTTGCGCCCATCTTTGGCCAGGGTCGTTGGACCATCAAGGAGAGGCAGGCAGAGGTTGTCGTGGGGCTGATGGTGGAGCAGCAGGCCACCAGTTCCACACATACTTCCACTGTAAACAGCACTCTTCGCAGCAGTAGCGGACGCCCCCACCTGAGGTCACGTTAACCCCAGCAGCCAGCCCTCACTAAGCTTGCTGTTGAGCCCAACATCCACGAACACCTTGAGGGATGTTGTGGGGGAGATGGGGAGATGCTTGGGACAGGCCAGGAAAATTTTGAAGAGGAGGAGGTTGTGCTTGGCCAAGCACAACCTGATTTTGAGTCTGAGGAGGGGCCTGATCCAGGGGATGTTGCGGCAGAAGAGGTGGTTGGGGTGTCAGAGGAGTTGTTTGGGGAGGAGGAGTTTGAGGAGGATGATGAGGTGCTGGACCGTCCTTATGTGCCAGAGTTCTCCCCCAAAGGCAGCGAGGAGGAGGAGGCTCTGGCAGAGAGGTGCAGCATGGCGGCCAGGGGCAGGGCAAGCAGTGGGCATGGAATGCAGGAGCCACAACTTGAGGACCCAGCACAGGACTCTGTTTGAGGAGTTTAAGAGCCTGAAGGAAGCTGATGGACAATGTAGTGGTTAGAGCAGGATAACCACTGTGCCTCCTTCATCAGCAGTAGCAGCATCCTGCCCTCCTGCTCGTCCAGCAGCAGCAGAAGCGGGTAAATGCACTGCTCCCTCCAGTGCGGCCTCCAGAGCTCACCAGTCCTCAGTGGCCTCCTCTGCTCCCTCCACTGTTCCCTCCTCAGCTTCTCGTGCAGGCAAGCAGCAGACCCTATTCAGCAACACCTTTCCGTGTGTGACCAAGACTCTGCCCCCCGGCCACAGTGGCATTTGGATGCTGAACGGGTTGCTTGCCCGAGCCATGTGCTTCCAGCTGCTGCCATACTCCTTTGTGCAGGAGGGGAGTGGCATGCACGCGCTCCTGCAGTATGGGATCCAAGAGTGGTGCATCCATAGCTGCCACTACTTCTCCCGCATGGCGATCTCAGCACTGCACCAGTTTTTGGTGGCAAACGTGGCCCGTTCACTCCATCACTCCATGGGCGAGTGGATCCATGTCACCTGTTTGCCGCCCTCAGCAGGGGACACTTCAGCCATGTCCCCTGTTTGGCCCACATCCTGAACCTGGTGGTTCAGAGGTTCCTGTGCACCTACCAGGGGATGGACACACTGCTGGAAGGTGCGTGGAAAATTGTGCGCCATTTCCGCTGCTCTACCACTACCTCCACAACTCTGGCTGACCTGCAACAGTGGTAGGGCCTGCAACAACACTGTCTCATCATCGATGTACTAACTTGCTGGAACGTCGCCACCCTGGCGATGTTGGAGTGGCGGTGCCAGCACAGGAGAACTGTCACCCTCTACATCGTTTACGAGAATGTCTCTGGCACCACACACCTCCAGGTCATTTCCAATGCAGATTGGGGGCAAATGCGGCAGGTGTACCTGGTGTTGGCTTCCTTCCTGCAGGAAACCAACATGGTGAGCCGGGAGTGAGCATCCGTCTGCAAATGGGTGCCCATGGTTTGCCTGCTGGATGTATGCAGTGTTTAATCTGCTGGAAGAGGGAGAGGCAGCCCTGACCCAGCTGGATCAACAGGCAGCTGCACAGTCCACCTCTCAGCAGGAGGAGGACAAGTTTCTGTTGTTAGAGGAGGAGTTGGAGGTCCCGGGCCTTGCTGTAGAGGGGGAACAGCAGAGCGCAGCTGCTGTGGTGCGAGGATGTAGAGGGCAGGCCGATGCTCAGCAGGCAGAAGAGGAGGACAGATGTGTAATCTCGGGGGATGACGACGATGATGTGACTGCCGTGGAACATGCTGAGCTGTCTGCGCAGGGACTCCATGGTGATCTCGGGGGATGACGACGATGATGTGACTGCCGTGGAACATGCTGAGCTGTCTGCGCAGGGACTCCAGGGTGATCAAGATGCGGCAGAGGGAGGACATCTGGATCACCATGATCCTGGACCCACAGCTGAAGGGTGAGACTGGGTCAATTCATGAAGCGTGGAGACCCTCAGAGCCAAATAAGGGAATTGCAGACACAGACTGGAGGAAGCCTTCTCCTAGCCTTCCACCATCCTGTCCCTGTTCAGCCAAAACAGCAGCCGGTGCCTGCGTCCAGTTGGAAAACGGCAGTTGGAAAATGACAGTTAAAAATGGCAGTTGGAAAATGACAGTTGGAAAAATGACAGTTGGAAAATGACAGTTAAAAAGGACAGTTACAAAATGGCAGTTGGAAAATGACAGTTGGAAAAATGACAGTTGAAAAATGACAGTTGGAAAATGACAGTTAAAAGGGACAGTTAAAAATGGCAGTTGGAAAATGACAGTTGAAAAATGACAGTTGGAAAATGACAGTTAAAAAGGACAGTTAAAAAATGGCAGTTGAAATTTGGCAGTTGGAAAACGGCAGTTGGAAAATGACAGTTAAAAATGGCAGTTGGAAAATGACAGTTGGAAAAATGACAGTTGAAAAATGACAGTTGGAAAATGACAGTTAAAAAAGGACAGTTAAAAAATGGCAGTTGAAAAATGACAGTTGGAAAATGGCAGTTAAAATGACAGTTGGAAAATGGCAGTTAAAAAATGACAGTTGAAATTTGGCAGTTGGAAAATGGCAGTTGAAAAATGACAGTTGAAAAATGACAGTTGAAAAATAGCAGTTAAAAAATGACAGTTGAAAAATGGCAGTTAAAAAAACGGCAGTTAAAAATGGCAGTTGGAAAAATGACAGTTGAAAAATGACAGTTGGAAAATGGCAGTTAAAATGACAGTTTGAAAATGGCAGTTAAAAAATGACAGTAAAAAAAATGGCAGTTAAAAAATGACAGTTGAAAAATGGCAGTTGGGAAATGGCAGTTAAAAAAACGGCAGTTAAAAATGGCAGTTGGAAAAATGACAGTTGAAAAATGACATTTGGAAAATGGCAGTTAAAATGACAGTTTGAAAATGGCAGTAAAAAATGACAGTAAAAAAATGGCAGTTGGAAAATGGCAGTTGGAAAAATGACAGTTGGAAAATGGCAGTTGAAAACAGTTGAAATTTAGCAGTTGGAAAATGGCAGTTGGAAAATGACAGTTGAGAAACAACAGTTGGAAAATGACAGTTAAAAAATGGCTGTTGGAGAATGGAAGTTTAAATGCCATTTTCCAAATGTCTTTTTTCAACTGCCATTTTTCCAACTGTCATTTTTCAACTGCCATTTTTACAACTGTCTTTTTTCAACTGCCATTTTTCCAACTGTCGTTTTGTCAACTGCCATTTTTCCAACTGTTATTTTTCAACTGCCATTTTTTTCAACTGTCAAATTTTAACTGTTTAAAGGACCACTACAGTGAAAAAAGTGAGCAGTTAGAAGACCTAAACTCAAACACTGCAGTCAAGAAAAAGAAATATAGTTGCTGAGAAAGAGTGTGTGTGTATGTGTGTGTGTCTAGAGCAGGGCTTTTCAATCTTATCACTAATTGTACCACTTTTATTGCCTAAAAAGTACCACCAGTGTGCCTGCGCAGTAGATTTGACACAATCAGGCTTGGCTGTTTCTGCTGGAGTCAGAACGGAGAGCAGATACTGCGCATGCACACACACTGTCAAGGAGAACTTTGGGACTCCCAGCTCTGGATCCCATCTACTGTGGAGGAAGGGGGAAACCTCTTTAGGATACAAAGGCCTCCCCCTCCCTGAGCTAAGTACTCACCAGGGGCACTTTTTTCTTACAGGTACACCTTAAAGGAGTCATCAGGCAAAAATGTGTCCCCCCCGCTCTACTTACCCGGGGCTTCCTCCAGCCCCTTGCAGATGACACCTCCCATGCCGCAGCTCCACGGTCAGTTTTTGGCTTGGGGTCCTCGCCAGTGCAGAGGGCAACTTCGAGGTCGTCTCTACTGCACCTGCGCAATCGCCGCTGTAAACCATGCCCATGTTGTCCACGGTACACTGCGCAGGCGCAGAACTACTGTGTGTACGCAGTACACCGCAGATAATAAGGACTTGATTGACAGCGGCGTTTGCACAGGTGCACTAGAGGAATTCGCCGTCTGCACTGGCGAGGACACCGGGCCGTAGACTGAAAGCAGAGCTGCGGTGTGGGACGTGCTATCTGCAAGGAGCTGGAGGAAGCCCAGGGTTAGGGATGGTCGGAAATGCCAATTTACAGTTCCGCAGAAAATCCGCTTTCCGCCATTGCCAATTACAGCTAGCGCTACCGATTCCGCTTTCCACTACTGATTTCTGCTGAAATTTTCATGGAAATTTCTGCTGACTTTGACATCGATTTTCTCAAAAACTACAAGGTCTTTTTTGAAAAAAAGTTCTTTATATGATTGGATAAGCGCTCAAAGATGCTTTTACTTCAATAACAGATGAAACGAAAGCCGCCCCTTCGGGGAAAGACTCCCCAGACTTCGCGGCCTTCTGGGCCCGTTCTCGCCTTCGGGGTATTGGCCACCCTGCAGCCTCACTGGCAATCCACACTCAGATGTCCCAGGGTTGTGTAAGCAAAAAAGGGGCTCCACATAGCATAAAAGCGTACTGGTTTTATTGTAAAACTTTGTATTTAAAAAGCTGTATGACAGACAGTAAAAAAAACAAAAAACAGCCAGCCCCTCTATAGACAGAGTAACCTAATATAGCGGATTTAGGGGGTACAGGGATCAAGCTGCACTCAGCTAGTGACAAGACTATCATCTAGCTCACCCACTTTTCCTTGTGCAACTACCCACTGGCCGGTAAAAGTTCAGAAAGTCTCCAGCACATACAATCCAGCCGCCTCCAGCCGGCGCTGTGCATACTGACGTCACTCCGTGGCGCTCCACACACATCTCTGATCTTCCTCCTCGGTAAGCTCCAGCCTCCTTTCATCAGCATTCTCCTCGCTGTCTTTTGCACACCTCTTGTTTACAGTTTCTCTTCTACTCCACACACTTTATTCTCATTCTTGCACAGGGACCCTTGGATGGAATCTCTACCTACATATGTAACAATTTTGCCACTCATGCCATCTTGCACATATTAGCACTATATGCACTTTATTTTTGCTGGTTGCACACCTTTGGGTTGTCTTTACATTTATTTGACTTGATATGCATTTATTTTGCATAGAGCTGTGTTGGAATACTTTATGATTCAGGTTTAGTGTGGATTTACAATGTATTGCTATATATGATTATTACATACCTGATTGTTTGGCTACCCTAAAGTGTTTTTAGTGTCTTTAACAATTTTTTGAATAAAGATGATGTAGTACTTGGAGTGGTGCGGTTTCTCAGGGAACTTTCTGTGTGTACTTTGTACATACAGAAGCTTATATATGATTTTCTAGGGTATATATACCCTAGAAAATCATATATAAGCTTCTGTATGTGACACTACTTTGTATGATTCTGATCCAGTTCTGGAACATGCCTGAAGAAGAAACTTAAAGTTTCTAAAGTAGTAGGGGATAGTTCCTGGTGGTTGTGAAAACAACCACCAAAGTTCTGAAATGAGAAAGACCAGAAGCCCAATGGTGCAGTATTGTTAAATTAAGTGGATGAGGAGTAGAGTAAAAAGTTATACTCACAAGGGTAGGTTGCACTCCTGCAACCAGCGACAGAGCCTACGGGAAATTAACCGTTCCCGTTTGGTATCCCAAATCCAGTAGGCAGGTGCTGGTCGGTCGCTCTCCTTAGGTATTTGGACACGTAGTGTACAAGATACTACCCCAAAGGGTTGGACTATAGCTAAAACGATGTGTAGGAGGTGACCAGAATATAATTTAACTTTAAATCATTTTGCAAAACAATCAAAGACACTGGCACAAAATGCAGCAGGGACGGATACAACCACACAGGGCTTACCTGCAGCGGGCTCCTTAATAGTGATCCACAGTTCAGTCAGATAGAGATGAAAAGAGATGGGCACAGCTGCTAAAATACCCTTTATTTGTGGCTGGGTAGACACATATGAAGTCTCTGATGAAGTAGGGCTAGTCCCTGCGAAACAGCTGTCAGACTTCGCCTTCCCCCCACTGCTGTAATTCATATGTGTCTACCCAGCCACAAATAAAGGGTATTTTAGCAGCTGTGCCCATCTCTTTTCATCTCTATCTGGCTTAACTTTAAATCATATAGTATAGAAGTAATTATGTGTTAACTTCATCAATGAACATACCACTAGAGATGGCCCGAACGGTTCACCGGCGAAGGGTTCCCGGCAAACGTTCGGTGGTTCGCGATCGCGGAGAACCGCAAACTTTTCCGGAAGTTCGGTTTGCCCCCATAATGCACCATTAGGGTCAACTTTGACCCTCTACATCACAGTCAGCAGGCACATTATAGTCAATCAGGCTACACTCCCTCCTAGAGCCACTCCCCCCTTATAAAAGGCAGGCACCGCCAGCCATTATACTCACGCGTGTGCCTGCAGTAAATAGAGAAGGGACAGCTGCTGTAGACTCTCTTATAGGGAAAGATTAGTCAGGCTCTTGTAGGCTTCTTAGCTTGCTCCTTGCTGATTCTTATTGCTAAAATACCACCCCACAACAGCTCTTTTGAGAGCTAATCTTGTTCTTGTGATCTATTATTTTTTTCTGTGTGTCCCACTGACACTTGTGTTGCATAGACACCCTTGATAATTCATACTGTGTGTGCGCCACTGCCAGGCCCAGCACAATCAGTGACTACCTGTGTGTGTGACAGGTGCACATTACCCATCACTGCATATATCTACCTGTTGTTCACTGTGCACCCACCCACCTACGTGAGCACACGCAGTGTCACTGTGCCTGTCCGACCGCTACCTGTCTGTGTGTGACAGGTGTACATTGTAATACCCAGCACTGCATATACCTACCTACCTGTTGTTCACAGTGCACCCACCTACGTACAGGAGCGCACGCAGTGTCATTGTGCCTGTCCGCTACCTGTCTGTGTGTGACAGGTGCACATTGTAATACCCATCACTGCATATACCTACCTGTTGTGTTCAGTGCACCCACCTCATCACTGGATATACCTACCTGTTGTATTCAGTGCACCCACCTACCTACGTGAGCGCATGCAGTGTGATATACCACTCCGTGCATACCTGTTAACTGCACCTTAGTGAATGCACATTGTATTTGTCAAGTCAGTGCATACCTTTCACTTCATCCCTCCCGATATGGACACAACGGACAAAGCAGGCAGAGGTAGGGGCAGACCCAGAGGAAGGCCACCTGGCAGGTCTATGCGAGGTCGTGTTGATGTGATTTTGTGCGGCTCTCAACCAAAGTACAGTGCTCAGAAGAAGGCACGTCCCATCAACTTCCAAGATTGTCAGGACGTGGTTGACTATTTAACACAGAACACCTCATCTTCCGCAGCCACCAGCGCTACTACAAGCACCACATCCGTTGCATTTGACACTTCACAGGAGTTAATTGGTGGGGAATTAACTGATTCACATCCATTATTGTTACAACCAGATGAAGACGCTAAGCAAGTTACGCCACCTCATATGTCTGAGTTAGGCGGCGACATTATGGACGTAACGTGTGAAGATGATGAAGTACCTGCTGTTGGTGCCGTTTTGGAGGTGTCTGAGGCAAGCGAAGCTGGGCAGGATGATTATGATGATGACAATGATAGGGATGCCACGTATGTTCCCAATAGAGGAGATGAACAGGGGACAGTTCAGAGGGGGAGTCAGAGAGGAGTAGGAGGAGATGAGTTGCTTAAAGAAGCAGAGGGAGCTCGTCGTCAGAAACAGCTGGTGGCACTGTCCAGCGCCATGTATCGCCACCTATGTACAGCCAGCCAACATGCCCTTCAACGTCAGCTGCTGATGCCACCATAGTGCCATCACCCCAGGGGGGCTCAGCATTTTGGAAATTTTTTAATGTGTGTGCCTTAGATCGGAGCAATGCCATCTGTTGTCTCTGCCTCCAAAAATTGAGCCGTGGAAAGGCCAACACTCACGTAGGGACAAGTGCCTTACGAAGGCACATGGAGAAAAGGCACAAACTGCAATGGGAAGAGCACCTGAGCAAAAGCAGCACACAAAAGAAAAGCCACCCTCCTTCTCCTCTTCCTCCTTCAGGTGCAGCATCTTCAGCTGCTTTCTCCCTTGCACCTTCACAGCCACCCTCCTCCACTCCGCCTCTGCCCTTGAGCGGTTCCTGCTCCTCTGTCCACAGCAGCCACGTGTCCGTGAAGGAAATCTTTGAGCAGAAGAAGCAAATTTCTGCCAGTCAACCCCTTGCCCGTCGTCTGACAGCTGGCTTGGCGGAACTGTTAGCTCGTCAGCTGTTACCATACAAGCTGGTGGAGAGAAGGAGAGAGAGGAGAAGAGGCCGGCACTGCAGTCAAAAATTTATTCCATGGTGTCAAAAAAAATTCATGCAGAGGTAATACATGTAATCATTACAATCGTGTGTCATACCAATCTGAAGGCTGTGTGGGTGGCGGTGGGTGCTGGGCACTGGTTGCCTGACGGCCGTTTCGCGCTGAAATGCGCTTCCACGGAGGCTATAATGCGGGCTGGCTGCTGGCTGGGGTATAAATGTGCTCCATAACCAGCGTTCGGCGTGTCCGCGCCGGTAAGACCCGCCCACTTCCTGTAAACAATGCCCCATAGCGTGCTGGAACGCGTATGCGTTCCAGCTGGGGCTTCCTGGCCATCCGCATTTCCTGGTTACGGATCCCCGTGCAGCCCACACTTATTAGGTGGCTGCTTGATACTATTGTATTCAAAGGAGAGCGTAAGACAGGATTTGCACCATCTAGTGGTTGGAAAGCTAATTACAGTGTAAAAATAGATAGAATACACAGTGCAGTTGAATGTGATTATATTCATGATTTAGGGGCAATATTATGCCTAATTAATAGTGGTGTGTATTCTTATCATTGAATTGTGTTTCTCACGTTTATGTGACTTTAAAGTGCTTAGTGCATAAATACATATGTTATTATCAGTATTTATATATGTAAAAACAGTGAGCAAACAGGGGTAGTGGGCTAAAAAGAAACCACCTTGGATATAAGGTGTATTTCTTATAGAGTTAAAAATTGGAGAGATTGGGAGGTATAGAGGGAAGGATAATAGGACCTGTTCTGCGATATTTATTAATTTATTAATTAGTACGGTGCGAAAGAGGACATAAAGGGATGGGGAGGATGAAAACAGCTTACATTTAATCCTATCAAAAAGGGAGCTTGTGAATGTACCTTATCCACTTTACATTAAGGAAATCAAAGCTAAAGCGGGGGTATTAGGGAACATGACCTATGGGTAAGTGTCCACTACGCGTTAGGAATCCAGGAAACAAGATAGATCAGTGTAATCGTTAAGGCCCAAAGGGCCCATAGCGTCCGTGCGTATTATAAGGAGCACTTCTTCTCTTTTAAGTTTCCTTTCCCTGTCTCCCCCACGGGACAGGGGTGGCACCTGTATGATGCTTGCAAAAGCTTGATAGCTGTATCATGCACGTACGCTAACCTTTTTCTAGCATGGTGGGAGGAGGAGTACATCCACTCCACCAGTAACCCATTTATCAGCCAATTGAGGGCATGGTCCAGGTATGTGGACGATGTCCTTGTATTTTGGGCCGGGACTTGTGCTACCTTCAACGACTTCATGCTATACATTAATAATAATACTGCGAATATGATCTTCACTGCCAGTATGTCAGAAGAAAAGATAGCCTTCCTGGACTTGGAACTTTTTATTGAGGGAGACAAACTTGTCTCCAAAGGATACCGGAAAACTACAGCATCTAACGCATTACTTCATAAGAAAAGCTTTCATCCGGACCACGTCACTCGCACATTGCCCTATGCCCAGTTCCTCCGATTACGTCGCAACAATGCGCGGGACACCGATTTTTTTGATCAATCTGAGGAACTGGGCAGGAGATTAATAGCAAGGGGTTACGAGGAAGTAGCAATACAAAATGCCTTCAAGAAAGCCCACAGCCTAAATAGAGATACTCTTATCAAAAGTACAAAGAGGACAAATAACTCTGCAGCAGGGAAAGCTCTGTTTGCATTTGACTACACAGGAATGGCGAATCAAATCAGAAATGTAATCACCAACAACTGGGAGATTCTCACTCGAGATCCCCTACTTAAAAGTCTTGTGAATGATGGACCTCTATTTTCATTTAAACGGGCCCCCACAATAGGCTCCTGTATTAGTAGGAGCGAATTCCACAGTCCAAGACAGGAAACATGGCTGAGACAGTATCGACCACAGGGCAACCATAAATGCGGCCACTGTATTTCTTGCACTCAAATGCGTACCGGCACCAATTATCAATTGGGACCACTGCGACGTTCTGTAAAATCGTTCTACACCTGTCAAACGGACTTCGTCGTCTATACTATATGGTGTCCTTGTGGTTGTTTTTATATAGGAGAAACCACCAGAACTGTTAGTAGAAGATTTAGGGAGCACTTTAATTCCATAAAATCTGGACATGGCTCCCCACGATTAATTAAACATATGAGAGACGCCCATCAAGGAGATCCCAAACTGATGACTTTTGCAAGCATCATACAGGTGCCACCCCTGTCCCGTGGGGGAGACAGGGAAAGGAAACTTAAAAGAGAAGAAGTGCTCCTTATAATACGCACGGACGCTATGGGCCCTTTGGGCCTTAACGATTACACTGATCTATCTTGTTTCCTGGATCCCTAACGCGTAGTGGACACTTACCCATAGGTCATGTTCCCTAATACCCCCGCTTTCGCTTTGATTTCCTTAATGTAAAGTGGATAAGGTACATTCACAAGCTCCCTTTTTGATAGGATTAAATGTAAGCTGTTTTCATCCTCCCCATCCCTTTATGTCCTCTTTCGCACCGTACTAATTAATAAATTAATAAATATCGCAGAACAGGTCCTATTATCCTTCCCTCTATACCTCCCAATCTCTCCAATTTTTAACTCTATAAGAAATACACCTTATATCCAAGGTGGTTTCTTTTTAGCCCACTACCCCTGTTTGCTCACTGTTTTTACATATATAAATACTGATAATAACATATGTATTTATGCACTAAGCACTTTAAAGTCACATAAACGTGAGAAACACAATTCAATGATAAGAATACACACCACTATTAATTAGGCATAATATTGCCCCTAAATAATGAATATAATCACATTCAACTGCACTGTGTATTCTATCTATTTTTACACTGTAATTAGCTTTCCAACCACTAGATGGTGCAAATCCTGTCTTACGCTCTCCTTTGAATACAATAGTATCAAGCAGCCACCTAATAAGTGTGGGCTGCACGGGGATCCGTAACCAGGAAATGCGGATGGCCAGGAAGCCCCAGCTGGAACGCATACGCGTTCCAGCACGCTATGGGGCATTGTTTACAGGAAGTGGGCGGGTCTTACCGGGGCGGACACGCCGAACGCTGGTTATGGAGCACATTTATACCCCAGCCAGCAGCCAGCCCGCATTATAGCCTCCGTGGAAGCGCATTTCAGCGCGAAACGGCCGTCAGGCAACCAGTGCCCAGCACCCACCGCCACCCACACAGCCTTCAGATTGGTATGACACACGATTGTAATGATTACATGTATTACCTCTGCATGAATTTTTTTTGACACCATGGAATAAATTTTTGACTGCAGTGCCGGCCTCTTCTCCTCTCTCTCCTTCTCTCTAACAGTATGTGGCTTATCTTTTGACCAGAGCACGCAGCCATAGCCAGTGGTGTGACAGGCAACGTGGGGTCTACCAGCTCCTTGCTTAGGAACCAAATTCTGCTGCAGTGCCAACCTAAACAACCTCCCCATCTAATACAAGCTGGTGGACTCTGAGGCCTTGCTTAAATGTGTGGCCATTGGGACACCACTGTGGAAGATACCAGGCCACAATTATTTCTCTAAAAAGGCGATACCCAAACTGTACCGTGAAGTTGAGAGGCAAATGGTGTCATCTCTGGCACACAGCGTTGGGCCAAGGGTCCACCTGACCACGGATGCCTAGTCTGCCAAGCACGGTCAGGGCAGGTACATAACTTACAGAGCCCATTGGGTCAACCTGGTGACCGATGGCAAGCAGGGAGTACGTGGCTGGGCAGCGGACCAACTTGTGACACCTCCACGGCTTGCAGGCAGGCCTCCTGCCACCTCCTCTCCTCCTGCTACATCCTCTTCACTGTCCTCCTTCTCCTCCTCCTTGGCTGAGTGGCAGTTCAACTCTACTGGTGCTGCGATCTCCTCTCCAGCTACACAGCCCCATCTCCCCAGGGCCTATGCTGCATGCCAGGTACGACGGTGTCACGCCATCTTAGACATGTCTTGCCTCAAAGCGGAAAGTCACACTGGAGCAGCTCTCCTGGCTGCTCTTAACAAACAGGTGGATCAGTGGCTGACCCCGCACCAGCTGGAGATCGGCAACGTGGTGTGTGACAACGGCAGCAATGTCCTTTCCGCTTTGAATTTGGGAAAGCTGACAAATGTACCCTGCATGGCACATGTGCTGAATCTAGTCATTCAAAGACTTGTGTCAAAGTGCCCAGGCTTAGAGGACGTCCTGAAGCAGGCCATGAAGTTGTGTGGGCATTCCAGGTGGTCTTACACAGCCATGGCACGCTTTGTGGACATTCAGCGAAGAAACAAGTTGCCGGTGAGACGCTTGATATGTGATAGCCCGACCGCTGGAATTCGACCCTGGTCATGTTCTCTCGCCTGCTAGAACAGGAGAAAGCCATCATCCAGTACCTGTACAATTACAGTAAAAGGACACAATCTGCGGAGATGGGGATGTTCTGGCCCAACAACTGGACACTGATGCGAAATGCATGCAGACTCATGCGGCCGTTTGAGGAGGTTACCAACCTGGTGAGTCACAGTGAAGGCACCATCAGCGACTTGATCCCGTACGCTTACTTCCTGGAGTGTGCCGTGCGTAGAGTGGTGGATCAAGCTGTGGAGGAGCGTGAAGAGGAACAGTTACGTCAGGAACAGTTGTGGGAGCAATTTACATCAGAATCAGATGTTTCCTCAACACCTGTGGCAGCACAGAGGGAGGAGGAGGAGGAAGAGTCGTGTGGGGAAGAGGAGTCAGACTCGGATGATGAGGAAGGTGTTTCTTTGGAGGAGGAGGAGGAGCAGGCAGCGGCAGAAGAACAACAACCAGGCGTCGCAGGGGCCTTGTGCTGCTCAACGTTCCCGTGGTAGTGTTCGTGGCTGGGGGGAGGAGGAGGACTTACCTGACGTCACTGAGAAAGAACAAGAGGAGATGGATAGTATGTCTGCATCCAACTTTGTGCAGATGTCGTCTTTCATGCTGTCCAGCCTGTTGAGGGACCCCCGTATAAAAAAGGGGAAAGAGCTGTACTGGGTGGCCACGCTACTAGACCCTCGGTATAGGCACAAAGTGGTGGACATGTTACCAACTCACCAGAAGGCAGAAAGTATGCAGCACATGCAGAACAAGCTGTCAACTATGCTTTACAATGCGTTTAAGCAGGGGTCCCCAAACGTTTTGGGTCAAGGGCCGGGTCAACATACTTCAGACTGCTGGGGGGCCGGAGTATACATAAAATGATGTAAAAGTCTTTGCGGGCCAGACAGTAAAGCATACCCAGGTGACAACCTGCAGTCCAATTGGACAGCAGTGTCACCTGATGTGGATTTTGATTGGAAACCAGCGAATTACTGCTTTCTGGCTTCCATGTGGATGGGTGGTGCCAGCACTGCTATTCTATATAGGGACCACCAATATTTAAAAATGTAGCTGACTGCATCTATAAATAATACATTTTGTGTATGGGAGGGCCGGTAAAAAAGCCTCAGGGGGCCACATTCGGCACGCGGGCCTTAGTTTGAGGACCACTGCGTTTAAGAGTGATGTCACAGCACAACGCAATAAAGGTACCACTGCCAGTAATCCTCCTCCCATGTCCACGCAGGCAAGGACAGGACGCTCCAGAGATCTCATGGTGATGTCGGATATGCGGACATTCTTAAGTCCAACGCCTCGTCCCTCCGGATCCACCCTCCACCAGCGCCTGGCCCGGCAGGTAGCCGACTACCTGGCCTTAAGTGTGGATATAGACACTGTGAGCAGCGATGAACCCTTGGACTACTGGGTGCACAGGCTTGACCTGTGGCCACAGCTGTCCCAATTTGCCATCCAAGTTCTGTCTTGCCCTGCCTGACTAAGTCAGTCCCCACACACAGCATCTCTGCCTGCATGCCGTGTGACTGTCTGCCTGCCCCAAGACTAAGTCGCTCCCCACACAGCACCTCTGCCCGCAGGCCGCTTGACTGCCTTCTCCGCCACCACCAACAGGGTCCAGGACTCCAGGCGGATTCCTGAATTTTTTAGGCCGCTCTATACTCATTTTTTTGGTGCGTTTACATGCCTGCCTAATTTTTCTGGCTGCACTGCGACTGCAACAACAAAACAAAAGGCATGTACTTGTGCCCATTCCCCTTCGTGATCATTACCTTGCCGCGGTGAAGGGGCTTGCGTATCACAATGAAGCAATGACCACCGTCTATATGAGTGTCTCGGGGCATGGCACACCAAAGATAATAAGGTCGTTGCTTCATTGTGGACAGACCAAATTTGATCAGCTGGACAGTCACTGTTGTTCTATCATTGAGCTACCACAGCCCGGCGACCATATGGGCTTGAAAACTGCCACGGCTTTTACTCTGGCCATGGTGCGCACCAGTCCAGCACAGCCGTCACTACGCAAACAGCGGTTTGCGGTGCGTTACACAGTGAGTTTGGTGTGTCAGTGTGAATCAGTACTCTAATTACACTCCCTTATTGATGTATACACATGCAAGATGTTTTAAAGCACTTTAGACCTGCAATTTAGCATTCAATGTGATTTCTCCCCTTAAAACGCTGCTTTGCGTCCAATCCAGATTTTTTCCCCGGGACTTTTGGCATGTATCCCACTCCTCCATGCCCACCTCCAGGTGTTAGACCCCTTGAAACATCTTTTCCATCACTTTTGTGGCCAGCATAAATTTTTCTAGTTTTCAAAGTACGCCTCCCCATTGAAGTCTATTGCGGTTCGCAAAAGTTTGCGCAAACCGAACTTTCGCTGGAGGTTCGCAAACCCGGTTCACCAACCTAAAATCGGAGGTTCGGGCCATCTCTACATACCATATAGGTACAATTAAATTTTAATGATGCACAATAAAGACAGCGCATTTCACGGGTACTGGCCCGCTTCCTCAGGTCAATAAAAAGTGCCTACAAACATATAGACATATGTTCTAAAAGCCCACCATAATATGACTTAGGTACCACTGTGCTTATATAATCCATTAAACAAAAATACTGATAATGCTAAAACCATGACTAAAACATACTGCTAAATAAACATAATATTTCACATAAAAAAGCATATAGCTTATATTATTTTTCTAGCGAACCATAATACATAAATGACAATAGTATTTTATCATAGTCACCACCATATTATACAAAAGTCCATAAGTATGCATTTATGCCACTCTCAGTGTGGCGAAGTATATTCCATACATGCTCAAATGGCAATCAATTCAAAAATAGAAACCCCAAAATACTAAGTTACTATGCTCTACATGTAGTAAAAGCCCATAAGTATAAGAATATGAGAAAAAATACATTTTTATATATAAGTTGAACAGAAGTCACTGATATAAGGATGGATATATAAGGGATAGAGTACTTTACAGAGATGGTGTAGGTGGTGTGGAATATTTAGAATAGCCCAGTAAGTATATTGTCAGATAGAACTTTGTACAAAGATGGTATAGGTAATGTGTAGTGTTTAGAATAGCCCAGTAAGCATATAGTCAGATAGAACCCAAAGGTGGACAAGTGGAGTATTGTGGGATATATGTGAAGGTATGAGAAGGGTCAGAGTGAGGTACAAGAGTGATAAGGGTCTAACTCTAAGCAGTAGAATGATGTGGGTCTAAATAATGGACTGTCTGTGACCCCTCGAGTAGGCTAATATCAGAGCGGGACCAGAGGGAAATAATAAGTGTATACAAGTAGACTCATAACAAACAGTGTGAGTGAGTGTGTTTGTGAACTGGTCTGTGAGATACAGGTATCAGGTTTGTGAATCAGTCCTAGTGAATTTGATTTGCTGAGGCTTTTCTGTGCTGTGTGTAAGCACAGTGTAATTTGTGGGACAAACATATGCATCCCTCGCCTGTGCCATTTCAGACCCTAGCTACAGTTTGGAAAGTTAAGCTATGACTTATTATTTATCTGTTTAAAAAAAAACAAAAAAAAACACAACAAAACACTATCATAAAAAACTATGTATTATGAAAAAAAATATCTACTGAAAAGAAAATTCACTGCACAAATGTGTGAGGGCTTTGTTACTTTCTTGTCTTTGAGGAAATTATTTTGACTTATTTGTAAAAGTGGAGCTATAGAACTTGCATCAGACTTGTGGTCTTCTGATTAATATAAACATAAATGAACAATGTAGGCACATAAGGCATTAAAGAGACTCTGTAACAACAAAAACCTACCCTGGGGGGTACTCACCTCGGGTGGGGGAAGCCTCCGGATCCTAATGAGGCTTCCCACGCCGTCCTCTGTCCCACGGGGGTCTCGCTGCAGCCCTCCGAACAGCCAGCGACAGAGCCGACTGTAGCTTCAATATTTACCTTTGCTGGCTCCAGCGGGGGCGCTGTGGCGACTTTCGGCACGGAAATAGACGGAAATACCCGATCTCCGTCGGGTCCGCTTTACTGCGCAGGCGCCGGAAACTTGCGCCTGCGCAGTAGAGCAGACCCGACGGCGATCGGGTATTTCCGCCTACTTCGGCGCCGACAGCCATCAGAGCGCCTGCGCAGGAGCCAGGAAGGTAAATATTGCGTCACGGCTGTACGGAGGGCTACAGCGAGACCCCCGAGGGACGCAGGGCGGCGTGGGAAGCCTCATTAGGATCCTGAGGCTTCCCCCACCCAAGGTGAGTACCCACTAGGGGCCGTTTTGTCGTTACAGTTCCTCTTTAAGTAGTTCCTGGAGCATTTTAGGCACCGCTGCTCAAATTCACACTTGCCCTGAAATTCTGAGTCTGATAAGTGTTGATGGGAAATATATCAAGTTGACAGGACCTCATAACTCCAGCTCCAGTGCACACAGTATCCTGTAATCAAATCTGATATTTATTCATGCAGAAAGTAACAGCTATTTGCTGTTATAGTATCTCCCATGCCAGGTACTCTTTCTGTGTAATTTGACTTGCATATGCCACGTTAACCTCTTCTCTTTTTGCACCATTTGTCTCTAGAATACCTGCAGAATACCAGTAACTGTTTGTTCAGCAGCTTTACTATGATTCCCATCCCCAAAAGCTATAAAACCATACGTGAGGAGTGTGTTGCTACTATATAAAGGGAGTAAAAACCTTATAAAGAGATATGAGAAATGCTTAATCAAAGAAGGTGATTATGTGGAGAAATAATCAGAATATACATTGGCCCTCATCCAATTAACTTTTTTTTATCTTGAGTTTTCATTTTTTTTTCTTCTCTAAAATAACTTTTCAAAACTTACCAATTAAAAAAAAAGTTTACCATGGTTTGTATAACTAATTAACTGATTTCTACTTTTAATGGATACACCTCCAAATGCAGTAGATGTGGATTTCTTATGGGTAAGAAGTGCTTTTCTAGCAAAGCCTGAGTTAATAAATGTGATTTCCATTTGCTGATTGAAGAGATTGCAGCAGGAACAGCACTTTAAACTAAGGAAAGCCACTTTTCTTTGTGCACCAGTTTTTTATTTTTAATAAAAATAAAATTAATACAAAATAGTAAAGTAATAATTATTTAACAATATGTAAAAAAAATACATTAAAACATAACACCACCAACAACAACAACAATAATAATAATACAGGTTTTATGTCAAATAGAAAAACACAAAAAGAAGATTTTTTTATAATGTTATACCAGGTAAACTGTACGAGAGCTTTCTCCAAAACGCGTAAAACCACTAAAGAAAAATAGTTATACTGAATAAGGCTGAAGAAGACAAAATTCCTGTAATATTCTTTGTGGAATGCTGTCTTACTAGTTTTTTATTTTATGAGGCTCTTGATAAATCATAAGGCGACCCAAAATGCTACAATAATTTCCTACCACATATGCAGTATTCTTGTCACACTGACATATTATTCATAAAATGCACTTTAGCTCGGTTCACATTGATTACCTTTAGCTTACATTCCGCTCCGACGAGCGGAACGCATCAGCGGCAGCAATGCTTTCCCGATGGGAAAGTTCACATTGCTCCGTTCCGCTCCGTTCCGTTCCCTGCTTTCTGCTCATCGGAGCGGACGTTCCCGACATGTCGGGACCTTGCGTTCCCGCTCCGCTAACGGAACGGAACTGAAGCGGATGCGCTCCAATGTGAACCGAGCCTTATAGATCATCAAGTCGCTGTGACTTGTAGAGGCTGTATTTTTTTTAGCACTTCTGTTCTTCAAACTGCAAAGTTGTCTTAAGTCCTGCAGTCCTTTTCTTAGTTGACACAAGCTATATCCTTCAAAAGGATTAATGTAAATCTTGCATAAGTTAGTCTTTATTAGTTCTGTGGAACAGATGTCATTGTACCTCCAGCAGACTGCAATCCATCATTGCTTTAGCAGTTAAGACTAGGCAGTTTGCCAAAAGAGGGTGGAAAAAGGGTGTGGTAGCAAAGCCTGCAGAGTGATTGGCCAGCTGCATCGCCTGCAGATCAGGTGCTAGGACTGTAGCGCAGATCACATGAACTCAAGTTATTTCTGTGGTGAAACAATGATGCATACACTCTTTAGTTTAGGGTTATGTAAATAATAGAGGGAGAGCTACAGACAGGGCACTTCAGCTTTCTTTGGACAGTCACCATTCCTTATCAGTTCTAGATGTGCTATATGTCTGTGTAAACACAGCAAGAGTGAAAAGTGCAACACTGAACAAAAATTGCATGTATTGTGTAAAGTCTTGCATAAACAGATTCAAAGTTAATGGCATTTGAATGTACATGACTTATACAACTATCCACTTCTTCAACAGTCTCTGCCCCCTGCCACTATATATATATATATATATATATATATATATATATATATATATATATATATATATATATATATATATATATATATATAGTAACACTATTTTTTTTTTTATTAAAGTGAAAAGTATTGCTCATACAGAATAAATGATCATCAGTAATCACCGTAATCATGAGCAGCAAAAAAACCCCATAAACATCAATTAGTAGTAAATGCAGACGCTCATATACAGTATCATTGGATAGAAATACAGTATTTTAAATATAATTTCTTAGAAGAGTGATGCACATATCAGTGAAGAGTAGAGATGTCCCGAACGGTTCGCACGCAAACTTATTCGCGCGAACATCGCGGGTTCGCGTTCGCATCGGATCGCAAACCTTATGCGAGTTCGACCCGCCCCCTATACTACATCATTGGGCTAAACTTTGACCCTCTACATCACAGTCAGCAGACACATGGCAGCCAATCAGGCTACACTCCCTCCTGAAGCCCCCCCCCCCTTATATAAGGCAGCAGCGTCGGCCTTGTTCTCACTCTGTGTGCTGCTGTTTTAGTGAGAGAAGGGAGAGAGGTTGCTGCAGAGATAGGGAAAGCTTAGTTAGGCTCTTGTTAGCTTGATCCTTGCTGATATTTGTTGATGAAAAGCACCACCAAAACAGCTCTTTTAAGAGCTAATGTTCTTGTGATGTGTTGTTTTTTTTTTTTGTGTGGTCCACTGACACTGCATATACAGCCCTGTCTGTCGCAGCTAGTTCTTTCTAATTGCTCTACTGTACCAAGCCCAGCATATTCAGTGCCTAGTGTGACTGCTGCACATTGTATTATAATACCAGTCACTGCATACCTTTCACTGCACCTGTGTGACCGCTCGCTGTTTAAATAGCAGTCACTGCATACATTTTACTGCATCTGTGTGACCGCACGCTGTTTTATATACCAGCAGTAAGTGCATCCATTTTCACTGCACCTGTGTGACCGCAAGCTGTTTTATATAGCAGTCACTGCATACCTTTCACTGCATCTGTGTGACCGCACGCTGTTTTATATACCAGCAGCCAGTGCATCCATTTTCACTGCACCTGTGTGACTGCACATTGTTATACCAATACCAGCAGTCACTGCAACCTTTTCACTGCACCTGTGTGACTGCACAGTGTTATACCAGCAGTCACTGCATACCTTTCACTGCATCTGTGTGACTGCACGCTGTTTTCTATACTAGCAGTCAGTGCATACCTTTCACTGCATCTGTGTGACCGCACACTGTTTTATATACCAGCAGTCAGTGCATCCATTTTCACTGCACCTGTGTGACTGCACATTGTTATACCAGCAGTCACTGCAACCTTTTCACTGCCCCTGTGTGACTGCACACTGTTATACCAGCAGTCAGTGCATCCCTTTCACTGCATCTGTGTGATGGCACGCTGTTTTCTATACCAGCAGTCAGTGCATCCAGTTTCACTGCACCTGTGTGACTGCACATTGTTGTACCAGCAGTCAGTGCATACCTTTCACTGCATCTGTGTGATCGCACACTGTTTTCTATACTAGCAGTCAGTGCATCCATTTTCACTGCACCTGTGTGACTGCACATTGTTATACCAGCAGTCACTGCAACCTTTTCACTGCACCTGTGTGACTGCACATTGTTATACCAGCAGTCACTGTATACCTTTCACTGCATCTGTGTGACCAAACACTGTTTTATATACCAGCAGTCAGTGCATCCATTTTCACTGCACCTGTGTGACTGCACATTGTTATACCAGCAGTCACTGCAACCTTTTCACTGCACCTGTGTGACTGCACATTGTTATACCAGCAGTCACTGCAACCTTTCACTGCACCTGTGTGACTGCACATTGTATTATACCAGCAGTCAGTGTATACCTTACACTGCATCTGTGTGACTGCAAATTGTATTAGTCAAGTCAGTGCATACCTTTCACTTTCGCCCCAATATGGACAAAACAAAAGGCAGAGGCAAGCCACCCAGCAGGTCTGTTTGAGGTCGTGCTGACGTGATTTCTTGTGGCCCTGGACCAAAGTACAGTGTTCAGAAGGCACGTGCCATCAACTCCCAAGAATGCCAGGATGTAGTCGACTATTTAACACAGAACACCCCATCTTCCTCAGCTTCTGCACGGAACCGTGACATATCTTCCTCCGTAGCCACCACTGCTACTATTAGCACCACATCCACTCCATTTGACACTTCGCATGAGTTATTTGGTGGGGAATTAACTGATTCACAGCCATTATTGTTACAAGATGACGGCGCTAAGCATGTTACACCACCACCTCATATGTCTGAGCTAGGCGTCAGTATGGACATAAGGTGTGCGGATGATGAAGTACCTGTTGTTGGTGCAGTTTTGGAGGTGTCTGATACAAGCGAAGCTGTGGAGGATGATGATGATGATGATGATACTTCCATGGATGTCACGTGGGTTCCCAATAGAAAAGATGAACAGGGGGAATTCAGAGGGGGAGTCAGAGAGAGAGGAGTAGGAGGAGACAAGTTGCTGAAAGAAGCAGGGGGAGCTCGTCGTCAGAAACAGCTCGTGGCAGTGTCCGGCGGCATGTATCGCCACCTATGGACAGCCAGCCAAGGGTTGCTCTCCAAATTCGCTAAATTAAATTCACCCCGTGATCATGGGTAGATTTTCATGAATTCGAATTTGAATAGCGATCGTGCTCCCGAATTCGAAGTCGAATTTACCCAAATAGTGCCTCTCAAATTCAGCCGTGATCATGGGTTTCACGAATTCGGCTTCAGTATTCAGGTGATGACGTCATTGGGCCAATCAGAAGGCCCCCAGCCGGGGCACTAGCAACCAATCAGAGGAGGGGAGCCTGGCCCTTGCCTCCTCTATATAAGGCGGCGGGCATGTTGCGGAGCCCGTCCTTGCATGTGACTGAGTGGTACTGAGAGCATCTCCAGTGCTGCTGCGTGTCTAGCAAGTGCTTTGCAACTGTGAAAACAGAGCGTTTTACCTCCTATACACATTCTCTACACATTGATTATATTATTTTATAGATAGCTAGTGATTTGATTGTTATAGTTCAGTCAGCTAGTGTAGTGTATACTGTATACTGTGCTAGGCTAGTGTTAGGTCTGTGTGCAGGCTAGGCCTGCTAGCCTAGGTAACCTTAGCCTACTACTAGCTTAGGTAGGTTAGGGATTATAGTTAGTTAGTACTATTTTACTTAATTTCTACTGTTAGTCTGTGAGTTTATTAGCTTCAGTACTGTGTTAGTTACTGTACAGGCCAGCATCTGCTGTGATCTGTGACTGCCTGTCACATCTTTGCCTGACCCTATTGATTGCGTCCGTGTGTGACAGACTTTGATTGCCACTGTCGGTCACACGCGTTAGCTATCGACTACTAGTCTACTACACTACTACTACTAGGGATTATAGTTAGTTGTTATTTACCTACGTACTACTTTACTTAATTTCTACGATTGTTAGTCATTGAGTTTATTAGCTTCAGTACTGTGTTAGTTACTTTACAGAGGGCAGCATCTGCTGTGATCTGTGACTGCCTGTCACATCTTTGCCTGACCCTATTGATTGCGTCCGTGTGTGACAGACTTTGATTGCCACTGTCGGTCACACGCGTTAGCTATCGACTACTAGTCTACTACACTACTACTACTAGGGATTATAGTTAGTTGTTATTTACCTACATACTACTTTACTTAATTTCTACGATTGTTATGCCGGGAATACACGATGCGTTTTTGCCGTCGTTTTCGCTTTCAATAGATTCTACTCTCGATTCACTGCTCGATTCCCCTCTCGATTCCTTATCTTTTCTTATCAATTACATTCACTTGAATGAGGAGAATCGAAACGAAAGTAGAATCAACCAGATCCGACAGGTTGGAATTTATCTATCGAACCCATCTATCTAAAGTAAAAACTTAACGTGTATTCCCAGCATTAGTTATTGAGTTTATTAGCTTCAGTACTGTGTTAGTTACTTTACAGAGGGCAGCATCTGTTGTGATCTGTGACTGCCTGTCACATCTTTGCCTGACCCTATTGATTGCGTCCGTTTGTGACAGACTTTGATTGCCACTGCCGGTCACACGCGTTAGCTATCGACTACTAGTCTACTACACTACTACTACTAGGGATTATAGTTAGTTGTTATTTACCTACGTACTACTTTACTTAAATTCTACGGTTGTTAGTCATTGAGTTTATTAGCTTCAGTACTGTGTTACTTTACAGAGGGCAGCATCTGTTGTGATCTGTGACTGCCTTTCATCTCTGCCTGACCCTATTGATTGCATCCGTGTGTGACAGACTTTGATTGCCACTGTCGGTCTCACGAGTTAGTTATTTTTTTCCTTTTTTTTTTGGTCACTCACCCACCAACCCAGACTCTTTATTAAAGTTTACACCCTTTCCCGCCCTTGTTTTTCTTACTGTATTTGTATAATTGTACGATGACTGGCAGAGGTAGAGGCACCACCAGGAGAGGCAGCCCCATTGCCAAAGCCACTGCCGGCAGGTCTGTGACTGGTCCGCCGCCAGTCACTGACCGCACAGTTGTGGAGGAGGGAGCATAGGCGCAGCAGCAGCGTGTTGTGCCCATCTTTGCTTTGGGTGGTCGTCCCCAGCCCATTGCGGAGTCAGGTACAGTCTGTGGTGGAAATGATGGCGGAGCAGCAAGCCACCGTTTCCAGCCAGACCTCCAGTGCCAGCAACACCAGTGTCACCACCAGCACTCCGGTCCGCAGCAGCAGCCGCCCTCCACCACAGCTTGAGGTCACGTCGACCCCAGCGGCCAGCCTGCCCTCACTGAGCGCGCTCTTGACACCCGTGACCGCGAGCGAGTTGATGGATGTGGTTGCCCAGTTTGAGGTGGAGATGTTGGGGGAATGCAAGGAGGAGGAGGAGGAGGAGTTTGAGGTGGAGGAGGTTGTTGTTGGCAGCACAGAGGAGTTGGTTCAGGGCTCAGAGGAGATGTTTGGGGATGATGATGATGAGGCGCTGGATCGTCCCTATGTGCCACCACCAGCACAATTGGGTGAAGACAGCACGTTATCAGAGGAGGAGGTTTCTCCGGCACAGAGGCACGGCAGCAGCAAGGCGGCCAGCACAGGGCGTGGAAGGCAGGATCCACAGCCTGCTGCTTCAGCCGCTACCACCACCACCCGCACCAAAGCTCCTCCCAAAAAAAACAGCCCTCCAAAGCCAAAAAAGCTCCTCAGCCCTCAAGCGGGAAGGGCAAGTTTAAATCCCCAGTCTGGCGGTACTTTACTGTGTGCGAAGATGACAAGACCTGTGCCGTTTGCCACAGTTGCAGTGCCCGCCTGAGCAGAGGTCGCGATCTCAACAAGTTGGGTATCTCGTGCCTGCAGACCCACTTGGAGACAAAACATTTTGAGGACTACAGTGACTTTATGAAGGTGAAGGACAGTGGCGCAGGCAGTGGTTAGAGCCAGACAGCCACTGCACAGCAGCAACTGCATCTCACCCTCCTGCTCATCCAGCATCATCAGCAGGAGTGCATAAATTCACTGCCCGGGCCATGTGCTCCCAGATCCTGCCATACTCCTTTGTGCAGGAGGGGAGTGACATGCAAATGCTCCTGCAGTTTGGGATCATGGAGTGGCAAATCCCCAGCCGCCACTACTTCTCCCACACGGCGATACCAGCACTGCACCAGTTTGCTATGGCGAACTTGGGCCGCTCGCTTGATCACCCTGTGAGTGAGCGGATCCACATCACAATGGACTCCTGGAGCAGCTGTTTTGGGACAAACCGCTACCTGTCCTTCACGGCTCACTGGGTCAGCCTGGTGGAATGCGCCAGCCAGGAAGCAGCATGTCCATCCTCGGGCGCAGCAGCAATGGCACCAGTTGTCCACTATGTGGTGCCACCACGCGGGGTCACGGGAGAAGCAGCAGTTCCCGCCGCCAATCGACCCCGCATCAACAGCAGCATGAAGGCCCGCCACTGCCAAGTGCTGCTGGAGATGAAAAGCCTGGGGAAAAACAGTCTGACAGCAGCCAACGTGCTCCGCTACCTGAGGGAGCAGGAGAAGACGTGGCTGACACCCAGAGGCCTGCGAGTCGGATTGGTGGTGTCCGACAATGCGGCAAACCTGCTGGCTACCATCAGCAGGGGACACTTGACCCACGTCCCCTGCTTGGCCCACATCCTCCACCTGGTGGTGCAGAAGTTCCTGCGCACCTACCAGGGGATGGAGGATCTGTTGGAAGTGGCTCGGAAAATTGTTTGCAGTTTCCGTCGCTCAGCCGCTGCCGCAGCAAGCCTGGCCGACATGCAGCAGCGCGAGGGCCTGCCACGACACCGCCTTGTCATCGATGTGGCAACTCGCTGGAATTCCACCCTGGCAATGTTGGAGGGGCTGGTTGAGCAGAGGAGCGCTGTCCACCGCTACATCGTTGATGCCACTGTCGCCGGCACTACCAAACTCCAGCACATCTCCAACGCGCAGTGGGGGCAGATGCAGCAGGTATGCTTGGTGTTGGCTCCCTTCCTGCAGGGAACCAACCTGGTGAGCGAGGAACGGGCATCCCTCTGCCAGTGGGTGCCCCTTGTTCATCTGCTGGACAAGGCACTTTGTGATTTGATGGATGTGGGAGAGGAGGCCCTGATCCAGCTGGAACAGCAGCCTCCTACGCAGTCCACTTCTGTGCAGGAATTTGAATTGTTGGAGGAGGAGGAGTTGGAGGTGCTGGATGTTGCTGTTGAGGGGGAAAACGGAGCGCAGCAGCAGTGGTGAGGGGGTGGAAAAAGGAGGAAGAGGCTCAGGGGCCAGAGGAGGAGGAGGACAGCGAACTTGAGGCCACTGACCCTGATGTCTCTGCTGGACGGACCGCCCTGTTCACCATGGCAAGGCACATGCTGCGGTGCCTGCGCAAAGACCCCAGGGTTAAGCATATGCAAGCGAGGGTGGACACCTGCATCAGCATGATCCTGGACTCATGGCTGAGGGGGAAGGTGGCTAAATTCCGGCCTGCTGGAGACCGTGAGCAGCGAACAAGGGAGTTGCAGGAGATCCTTGTTTGGTGATTGGATGAAGCCTTCCCCCAGCCTTCCACCCCCTCTGTCCCTGTCCAGCCAGCACAGCAGCCGGTGCCTGCAGCCAGCAGCAGCAGCAGCATCATCAGGTGCCCAGGAGACCTGTGAGCCCTGACAAAGGCACTCTACCTGATGGTAGAGCAGCCAAAAGAGGAGGTGCGTGCAGCAGCATCCTCCTCTCAAAGTAACAGGCAGCGCCTGACCCAGATGGTGGATGACTACATGGGGTCCTTCAGCGGGCTTGACACCGGGGACGTGGAGCCTGTGGACCCCTTGGAGTACTGGGTCGAGCGCTTGCAGATGTGGAGTGAGCTGGTGCAGTATGCCTTGGAAGTCCTGTCTTGCCCCCCTTCCAGTGTGTCGTCAGAGAGGTGCTCCAGTGCGGCCGGTGGCATGGTCACGGAGAAGCGATTTCATCTGTCCACAGAGTCCTTGGACAGACTCACATCCCTGAAGTTTAACCAGGCCTGGATTGAAGGCACGTTCCAGGCACCTGTTGTCGGCGACAGGAGGACATGAGGTGCCTGGGAATTATTTTTGAACAACATCAACCTTCAGTCCCCTGCAAATTTGGCCTGGTTTTTCTTTAGGTGCTGTGGTACCACTGCTAGGTGCCATGGCCTAGGCTTCCTGCTGCCATGTACTGTATGTCCTTCTGCTGCTGCATTAAACCTCCTGTCTGTGTTCCCACCACCACCACCACCACCAGGGTCCACTCCGTTATGCGCTGCTGGCTGCCACTAGCTATTTAACACACCCTCAAAATAGCTACTATTTCTGTTCTTGTGTAAAAAAAAAATTATTCTGAGGTGTCTGGGTTGAAAACTGTGCTGTCCCAGTTGTGTATTGGACACAATGTGGGCTTCATGACTGCTGTCCGGAACCTCCTGCTGTGTATTTAACCTCCTGCTGTCTGTGTTCCCACCGCCAGGGTCCACAGAATTATGCGTTTCTGCCATGCGCCACTAGCTATTATGCCACTACAATAGCTACATTTTTTGTTTTAAAATATATATATATGTCTGAGGTGTCTGGGTTAAAAACTGTGCTGTCCCAGTTGTGTATTGGACACAATGTGGGCTTCATGAGACACGACTGCTGTCCAGAACCTCCTGCTGTATGGTGTTTATTACAGCTGTGGTACCAACGCTAGGGACCATGGCCCATTACACTGCCTGCTGCCACACGTCACTCCTCCTCCTCCTCCTGCTGCTGCTGTATTTAACCTCCTGCTGTCTGTGTTCCCACCACTAAGGTCCACAGAATTATGCGCTGCTGCCATGCGCCATAGCTATTACGCCATTACAATAGCTACATTTTCTTGTAAAAAAAAATATTCTAAGGTGTCTGGGTTGAAAACTGTGCTGTCCCAGTTGTGTATTGGACACAATGTGAGCTTCATGACTGCTATCCGGAACCTCCTGCTGTTTATTATTACAGCCGTAGTACCAACGCTAAGTGCCACGGCCTACTACATTGCCTGCTGCCACACGTCACTCCTCCTCCTCCTCCTGCTGCTGTATTTAACCTCCTGCTTTCTGTGTTCCCACTGCCAGGGTCCACAGAATTATGTGCTTCTGCCATGCGCCACTAGCTATTATGCCACTACAATAGCTACATTTTTTGTTAAAAAAAATATATATATGTCTGAGGTGTCTGGGTTGAAAACTGTGCTGTCCGAGTTGTGTATTGGACACAATGTGGGCTTCACGAGACACGACTGCTGTCCGGAACCTCCTGCTCTATGGTGTTTATTACAGCCGTGGTACCAACGCTAGGTACCATGGCCCGTTACATTGCCTGCTGCCACACGTCACTCCTCCTCCTGCTGCCACATTTCACCTCCTGCTGTCTTTGTTTCTGCCGACAGGGTCTGCAGAATTATGCGCTGCTGCCATGCGCCACAGCTATTATTACACTACAAATTTAGCTATGCTGTTGAAGAACAAATTTTACAACAGTTCAGTTCTGTAAGGGAAAATACATTAAATTGGGTACAAGAGGAAGAATATGAACACACACACACACAAAAAAAAGATGGTGGTGAAGAAGAAGGAGAAGAAAAACCAGGTGAAGAAGAAGAAGAATAACCAGGTGAAGAAGAAGAATAACCAGGTGAAGAAGAAGAAGAAGAAGAAGAACCAGGTGAAGAAAAAGAAGAAGAACCTGGTGAAGAAGAAGAAGAATAACCAGGTGAAGAAGAAGAAGAAGAATCAGGTTAAGAAATAGAAGAAGAAGAAGAAGAACCAGGTGAAGAAGAAGAAGAACCAGGTGAAGAAGAAGAAGAAGAATCAGGTGAAGAAGAAGAAGAAGAACCAGGTGAAGAAGAACAGATGATGATGAGGAAGAAGAAGAACCAGATGATGAAGAAGAACCAGATGATGATGATGAAGAAGAAGAAGAACCAGATGATGAAGAAGAACCAGATGATGAAGAAGAACCAGATGATGATGAAGAAGAAGAAGAACCAGATGATGATGAAGAAGAAGAAGAACTAGGTGAAGAAGAAGATGAAAAACCAAGTGAGGATGACCCAGAAGAAGAAGAAGAACCAGGTGCCAGTGAAGAAGAAGATGATGAAGATGATGGTGATGAGAAAGAAGATGGTAAAACAGAAAAAGAAGAGGGTGAAGAAAAAGATGGAGAGAAGAAAAAGAAGAAGGTGAAGAAGAATAAACAAGAAATGCAGAAAAAAGGTTTTCCATCATTTTTTTTTTATTACACCTATTTAATTGTGATTTCCCTTTAAAAAAAAATAGCTTTAAGGCCATCCAAATTGGTGATCACGAATTCGGGGTAATACCCGAATTCAATTATCGATCACGGATCGAATTCGAATCGAATTCTACTGGTCATGATCACGGCCGAACCCGAATTTGACCCGGACCCGAATTTGAATGTACTCGAATCGAATTTGGGTACATTCGAGCATCACTGCAGCCAACATGCCCTTCAAGGTCAGCTGCTGAAGCCACCACCAAAGTCCCATCATTCCAGGGCTCAGCGGTGTGGAATTTTTTTTGAGTGTCTGCTTCAGATGAGAGCAATGCCATCTGTACTCTCTGCAAGCAAAAATTGAGTCGTGGAAACACCAAGACCCACATAGGGACAACTGCCTTACGAAGGCACATGGTGAGAAAGCACAAACGGCAATGGGATGACTACCTGAGGAAAAGCAGTACACAAACGCAAAGCCACCCCCCGCCTCCTCTTCCTCCTTCTGGTGCAACATCTTCAGCGCTTTATCCCTTCACCTTCACAGCCACCCTCCTCCACTCTACCTCTCACCTTGAGCGGTTCCTGTTCCTCTGCCCACAGCAGCCAGGTGTCCGTGAAGGAAATCTTTGAGCGGAAGAAGCCAATGTCTGCCAGTCTACCCCTTGCCCGGTGTCTGACAGCTGGCTTGGTGGAACTGTTAGCTCGCCAGCTGTAACCATACCAACTGGTGGACTCGGAGGCCTTCCGAAAATTTGTGGCGATTGGGACACCGCAGTGGAAGATACCAGGCCGCAATTACTTTTCTCAAAAGGCGATAGCCAAACTGTACCGTGATGTTGAAAGGCAAGTGGTGTCATCTCTGGCACACAACGTTGGGTCAAGGGTCCATCCATGTAGTCCTTGACCATCTTCTCCAGGCGATCGGTGTTGGAGGTGGATCTGCACGCTTGCTGTTCTGTGTGCTGCTGCATGGGTGTCAGAAAATTTTCCCACTCCAAGGACACTGCCGATACCATTCCCTTTTGGGCACTAGCTGCGGCTTGTGTTGTTTGCTGCCCTCCTGGTCGTCCTGGGTTTGCGGAAGTCAGTCTGTCGGCGTACAACTGGCTAGAGGAGGGGGAGGATGTCAATCTCCTCTCTAAAGTCTCCACAAGGGCCTGCTGGTATTCTTCCATTTTGACCTGTCTGGCTCTTTCTTCAAGCAGTTTTGGAACATTGTGTTTGTACCGTGGATCCAGAAGGGTATAAACCCAGTAATTGGTGTTGTCCAGAATGCGCACAATGCGTGGGTCGCGTTCAATGCAGTCCTAGGCCGAAGAGGTCATAGCCTAGGGTCACAAAACCTGTTTATTGGGCAATTTCAATGGTGGCGAGTCTGACGTACATAAATCGCAGCAATGGCCGTTAGCAACGTCTGAATCTCACGAAATGTCTCATGCAGGTAGAAGACATATTGTTAGACTTGGGCTCCAAAGATGGGTTCCCTACATCTCTGCAAACCAGAGTTACAGGGCTCCAAATTTGGTAAAATCCCCCATAGGCTTTCATTGGGCCTCCTATTTACAGTTCCAAAATCTCACATCTTTTCAAAGGGCAATTACTCAGCAGTGGCAAATTTTCTAGCATTGTAGGGACCCTTAGGGGGAACATGAGTGGTGAGTTTCGGGCCCCTAGGCCGAAGAGGTCATAGCCTAGGGTCACAAAAACCTGTTTATTGGGGCTATTTCAATGGTAGTGATGGTGACGTACATAAATCGCAGCAATGGCCGTTAGCAAAGTCTGAATCTCACGAAATGTCTCATGCAGGTAGAAGACATATTGTTAGACTTGGATTCCAAAGATGGGGTCCCTACATCTCTGCAAACCAGAGTTACAGGGGTCCAAAATTGGTAAAATCCCCCATAGGATTTCATTGGCTCCCTATTTCACTTTCCAAAATCTCACATCTTTTCAAAGGGCAATGGCTCAGCAGTACCAAATTTTCTAGCATTGTAGGGACCCTTAGGGGGAACATGACTGGTGAGTTTCGGGCCCCTAGGCCGAAGAGGTCATAGCCTAGGGTCACAAAAACCTGTTTATTGGGGCTATTTCAATGGTAGTGATGGTGACGTACATAAATCGCAGCAATGGCCGTTAGCAAAGTCTGAATCTCACGAAATCTCTCATGCAGGTAGAAGACATATTGTTAGACTTGGATTCCAAAGATGGGGTCCCTACATCTCTGCAAACCAGAGTTACAGGGGTCCAAAATTGGTAAAATCCCCCATAGGATTTCATTGGCTCCCTATTTCACTTTCCAAAATCTCACATCTTTTCAAAGGGCAATGGCTCAGCAGTACCAAATTTTCTAGCATTGTAGGGACCCTTAGGGGGAACATGACTGGTGAGTTTCGGGCCCCTAGGCCGAAGAGGTCATAGCCTAGGGTCACAAAAACCTGTTTATTGGGGCTATTTCAATGGTAGTGATGGTGACGTACATAAATCGCAGCAATGGCCGTTAGCAAAGTCTGAATCTCACGAAATGTCTCATGCAGGTAGAAGACATATTGTTAGACTTGGATTCCAAAGATGGGGTCCCTACATCTCTGCAAACCAGAGTTACAGGGGTCCAAAATTGGTAAAATCCCCCATAGGATTTCATTGGCTCCCTATTTCACTTTCCAAAATCTCACATCTTTTCAAAGGGCAATGGCTCAGCAGTACCAAATTTTCTAGCATTGTAGGGACCCTTAGGGGGAACATGACTGGTAAGTTTCGGGCCCCTAGGCCGAAGAGGTCATAGCCTAGGGTCACAAAAACCTGTTTATTGGGGCTATTTCAATGGTAGTGATGGTGACGTACATAAATCGCAGCAATGGCCGTTAGCAAAGTCTGAATCTCACGAAATCTCTCATGCAGGTAGAAGACATATTGTTAGACTTGGATTCCAAAGATGGGGTCCCTACATCTCTGCAAACCAGAGTTACAGGGGTCCAAAATTGGTAAAATCCCCCATAGGATTTCATTGGCTCCCTATTTCACTTTCCAAAATCTCACATCTTTTCAAAGGGCAATGGCTCAGCAGTACCAAATTTTCTAGCATTGTAGGGACCCTTAGGGGGAACATGACTGGTGAGTTTTGCCACTGCTGAGCCATTGTCCTTTGAAATGGTGTGAGATTTTGGAACGGTAAATAGGAGGCCCAATGAAAGCCTATGGGGGATTTTACTAATTTTGGACCCCTGTAACTCTGGTTTGCAGAGATGTAGGGACCCCATCTTTGGAATCCAAGTCTAACAATATGTCTTCTACCTGCATGAGACATTTCGTGAGATTCAGACGTTGCTAACGGCCATGGCTGAGATTTATGTACGCCACCATCACTACCATTGAAATAGCCCAAATAAACAGGTTTTTGTGACCCTAGGCTATGACCTCTTCGGCCTAGGGGCCCGAAACTCACCAGTCATGTTCCCCCTAAGGGTCCCTACAATGCTAGAAAATTTGGTACTGCTGAGCCATTGCCCTTTGAAAAGATGTGAGATTTTGGAAAGTGAAATAGGGAGCCAATGAAATCCTATGGGGGATTTTACCAATTTTGGACCCCTGTAACTCTGGTTTGCAGAGATGTAGGGACCCCATCTTTGGAATCCAAGTCTAACAATATGTCTTCTACCTGCATGAGAGATTTCGTGAGATTCAGACTTTGCTAACGGCCATTGCTGCGATTTATGTACGTCACCATCACTACCATTGAAATAGCCCCAATAAACAGGTTTTTGTGACCCTAGGCTATGACCTCTTCGGCCTAGGGGCCCGAAACTCACCAGTCATGTTCCCCCTAAGGGTCCCTACAATGCTAGAAAATTTGGTACTGCTGAGCCATTGCCCTTTGAAAAGATGTGAGATTTTGGAAAGTGAAATAGGGAGCCAATGAAATCCTATGGGGGATTTTACCAATTTTGGACCCCTGTAACTCTGGTTTGCAGAGATGTAGGGACCCCATCTTTGGAATCCAAGTCTAACAATATGTCTTCTACCTGCATGAGACATTTCGTGAGATTCAGACTTTGCTAACGGCCATTGCTGCGATTTATGTACGTCACCATCACTACCATTGAAATAGCCCCAATAAACAGGTTTTTGTGACCCTAGGCTATGACCTCTTCGGCCTAGGGGCCCGAAACTCACCAGTCATGTTCCCCCTAAGGGTCCCTACAATGCTAGAAAATTTGCCACTGCTGAGTAATTGCCCTTTGAAAAGATGTGAGATTTTGGAACTGTAAATAGGAGGCCCAATGAAAGCCTATGGGGGATTTTACCAAATTTGGAGCCCTGTAACTCTGGTTTGCAGAGATGTAGGGAACCCATCTTTGGAGCCCAAGTCTAACAATATGTCTTCTACCTGCATGAGACATTTCGTGAGATTCAGACGTTGCTAACGGCCATTGCTGCGATTTATGTACGTCAGACTCGCCACCATTGAAATTGCCCAATAAACAGGTTTTGTGACCCTAGGCTATGACCTCTTCGGCCTAGGACTGCATTGAACGCGACCCACGCATTGTGCGCATTCTGGACAACACCAATTACTGGGTTTATACCCTTCTGGATCCACGGTACAAACACAATGTTCCAAAACTGCTTGAAGAAAGAGCCAGACAGGTCAAAATGGAAGAATACCAGCAGGCCCTTGTGGAGACTTTAGAGAGGAGATTGACATCCTCCCCCTCCTCTAGCCAGTTGTACGCCGACAGACTGACTTCCGCAAACCCAGGACGACCAGGAGGGCAGCAAACAACACAAGCCGCAGCTAGTGCCCAAAAGGGAATGGTATCGGCAGTGTCCTTGGAGTGGGAAAATTTTCTGACACCCATGCAGCAGCACACAGAACAGCAAGCGTGCAGATCCACCTCTAACACCGATCGCCTGGAGAAGATGGTCAAGGACTACATGTCAGATGGCGTAGCTGTGTTGAACAATCCATCTGCACCCTTCAACTATTGGGTATCGAAGCTAGACACCTGGCACAAACTGGCAATGTACGCAATAGAGGTGCTGGCTTGCCCGGCAGCCAGCGTTATGTCGGAACGCTGTTTCAGTGCTGCCGGAGGCATCGTCACAGATCGGCGGCGTATCCGTGTAACGATTGCGGAATCGTCTCCGTGGTCAGCGCACCAGACGTGCGCTGACGCGGCGGATTTCCTCCACAAGCGTATTATTGAGGACACCCAGGCTAGGTGCTATGCACCTGCAGAGGGAAATTCCTGTCGGCAGGTGGAGCTGTGGAGTGCAGAGGAACAGCTCCTCTGCCCTACCACACACGCCAGACAGGAATTGTACGAAGGGAAGAAACGCAATCGCAAGAGAAGCGATTGAGAGTGAGCACAGAGACAGATTGTGTGTGTGTGTATAAAATTAGTCGCCAACCCGCGACTGTGCACACACCACAGCAGATAAGAAGCAGGAACGCGATCGCGAGAGGTGCGATCGCCAGACGTGACACAAGGTTACAGCAAGGCGGAGCACGAGAGTAGCAAAGGCACAGCAAATAATACAATAAGGAGATACGGAAAATAACAAATGCTAGCTAACCGCGAACACCGCACTCATTCGCAACAGTGCACGCGGTTATGCGCGGTCTCCACGTGATAAGCACAATAGAGACAAGCACGCCTAACTAACCAAAGACAGACAAACACGAAACAGAGAACGCGAGCGCTTGCTTAACGGTTACCTCACCGAGCCTACAGCAAGCGTTTCGAATCAGACAAGACAGACACACGAAAACAGGGACAAGCGAGAGATAGGATCCACAGCACTAGCGAAAAGTGGCTAGCGCGATCCAAGTACAGAGTAGCAGAACAGAAGGATCCCCAGCGCTAGCGAAAAGTGGCTAGCACGATCCCAGAAGACAGAACAGAAGGATCCCCAGCGCTAGCGAAAAGTAGCTAGCGCGATCCCAGGAGACAGAGTAGCAGAACAGAAGGATCCCCAGCGCTAGCGAAAAGTGGCTAGCGCGATCCCAGAAGACAGAACAGAAGGATCCCCAGCGCTAGCGAAAAGTGGCTAGCGCGATCCCAGGAGACAGAACAGAAGGATCCCCAGCACTAGCGCTAGGGCGAGTGCGATCCAAACACACGGCAGACAGAACAGATGAGGTAGGCAGAAACAACCGCTGTTTCAACCTACACTCCAGACTCAATCAGAAGGATCCACAGCCGCTAACGCTAGGGCTTGTACGATCCAAACACAAGACAGACGGAACAGGCAAAACAGATAATACAACCTGACTGGACTAGAAGGGGAGCCTAAAGCAACCCCCAGGAATTAACTATACTAGATAGCAATGGCTGACACTCCAGCAGTGTCCATCAGGAACAGACCATGGAAGGGAAATGTCCAGCAAAGCATTCTGGGAGCAGAATGCTTTTATAGTGCTAGTCATCAAAAGAAGGCAGGTAACGGATTTGCATGACTAATGTATGCAAATTCCTCAGCAACACAAGCTGCAGAACTGACAGAAAGTCTCTCTTAAAGAGACCTGCAGAATGCAGACGTGAACAGTGGTCAAAACGCTGCCTGTCTGCACAGGCAGCTGAGCAGATTCTCACAGTACCCCATCTTCTAGGGTCGAATTCCAGACGACCCTCAAAACCGATATCTCCAAACCATTCTAACAGAAGACTCATGAAGGTCGGGGCAGCCCGACAAGGTCCAATTCCAGAGTCAGTCCACCCGAAACCGACCTCATCGGAAACAGAAGCCACCGAAACATGCCCATCAGTACTACCAGTCTCAGTATAACACCCATCAGGACTGTGAACGCCAGAGAAGAAGCCATCGACACCCTCCAGACAATACCCACCACCTTCCAAGGAGCGTCCGAAAATACCAAAACTGCCACAATACCTGTTCGAAGTGTCCCTTACAACACAAAAGCCACCGTTGATCTTATCCAGGGTACCAAGCAAAATCTCTCCCGGAATCTCCCAGAACCTTTTGAAGCTCCACAGAGATCCCAAGAGGGTAGAACAATCACCAGGCTCACATGGAGAATTACCAAGAACCCCCATGGATCCAATGACAATTCCGGATTCAGAATTACGAGGACACCCATCAAGATCAAGACTTTCAGGGACCACTTCTGGGCATGCAAGCAGGCAGGCCATATCAGAGCATGTCTCCACCGAGGAAGCATCTGAGTACGCTGGTAACCGAGGCACACTTGGGCTTTCTGGGTCACAGAGCACACTGGGGTACACCAGCACAGGAGAAACCTCAGAACATGTCGGGGAACTGCCAACCTCAGAGTCCGGCACGTCAAGACCAAAACCAGTACCGGGCAGAGAATCATCATGAGTGGAGGTCACAGGCACTGGACTTTCAAAAGAAGACTCGGATACAAATTCAGAAATTTCTGTGACAATAATATCATCATTGACTACACAGGCGTGAAGCTCCATCAGAGCTGAAAAGGTAGCCAGCAAGGCAGCAATGCCTACTGAAGTGGGCAACACCTCAGAAGGACTTGGGGGGCAGGAGACGTCTCCTACAAGTTCTGCACCCTTTGGGAGGAACTCTGAGATCTCCAGGAGGTCAGACAGGACCTCAGGAACATCCTTTTTCAAGTTTCCTAAGAAGGATTCTGAACTATCCATGTTACAGGGCAAGGCTTGAACTTTATTTTGTGAACCAAGTAGATGTACCAGGGAAGGTTCCACCATAAACTGAGACTGAATTTCATCATCAGGACAGGGATACACAGAAATATCTAGTGAAACTAACTCTGGCTTTCTGAGTTTCGTTTCACTGCAGGGAAATTCCTCCATAGCAGTCAAACCAGACTGCAATTCCAAAATAGCAGAGAAACAGGTAACAATGGTTGCAATACCTAGACGAGCCTCTAGGGACACTGCAGGACATTTTAAACAAGGTAATATTGACTCATCCAGATTACTGGGTGGAGAGTCAGTATTTACTTCAGAATCAGACTCGCAAATGTCAATGCGAGTGGACATAATGTCTTTATTCATGATACAGGGCAGGCTCAGAGACACCTTCTCTGGACAGAGCAAAGGTGCTTCAGTATCAGGTTCACAAAACCAAAGTGCTGTCTCATTCTTAGACTCGGTTAACGATGTCGAATCCGAGGAGACAGAACGCAAAATTTGCGAATCCACAATCGCTTTAGGTTGCGAAACCGAACACTCCAAAGACAGGGATTCTGAGGTCTCCAGGCTGGATTGCTGGATCTCAGAAACGCCAGCTGACAATGTACCTTTACAAACGTCACCTGAATGACGTACACGTAATTCATTCAGAATCATTTTCCACATACAAATCAGCGGACTCACAAAGTCAAATTCACACCCCTTTTTTTCTCTTAAGGCGGAAGCATAACTTATACATGCTCTCAAGACAGATTCACTTCTGGCAATGTAGTACTCACAAAACGACTCTGAATCGTTCTCCAATTCATACGCCAACGATTCGAGCTGTTTTTTCTGGAACGGGGGCTCCCATTCACACCTGACTAGGTCTGAGCATTCATACTGAACCATGTTAGGGGAAGTTGTGACAACAACATGAGGAATCATATTAATTTTACTCTTGAAACTGCATAGTTTGGGAATTTTCCCCATAGCAAGATCATAGATGGAGGATCTTAAAGTAGTACTGAGAGAAGAAGATCTGTTTTTACATGACAAGGGATCACACAAATCATTGACAAACCTGACACACTCACGCCGATCACAATCGACAGGAACATCTGAGAAACCGGCATCAGATCGCACAGATTTAACCTCTAAACAAACGGGAGAAACTCGATCAGAATTCACGCAGGTGTCCACAGTCGAGGCACACCCATTCATTTCAGGTCGCACAGTGTCCAAACTCACTTGCTTTACCCCAGAAAGACAGGAATAATCATGTGACAATGGTGTCTCTTTATTGGAAATAATTGGTTGGTGTGTGTGCAATTCGTCCAAAATAGTCTGCCACACATAAATCACCAGATCCACATCACACTCATCACATTCATCAGATTCGATCAAAAGGTACATAGAGTCGAGACAATCATTCAGGTCATCCGCGCTCTTTGCGATATAAAAATCGCAAAAGGCTTTCCAATCGAAATCAAACTCTTCCAACAAGGCCCCAATCTCCCATGAGGCAAATGGCGGTTCAAACAACCCAGTATCTAGGTAATCTCCATATGGTTTGGTGTCAGGAACGAGGACAGACTTTTTAACTGCTTTAATGTAGTGTGCGATCCTACCTATAATAGGATCCACATATGCCTTTGCCTCAGGCAATGACATCTGAACAAAATCGAAGGTTCCCTCTGCCCTGGGAATTTTGGTTTGGCTGGACATTCTGTAACGATTGCGGAATCGTCTCCGTGGTCAGCGCACCAGACGTGCGCTGACGCGGCGGATTTCCTCCACAAGCGTATTATTGAGGACACCCAGGCTAGGTGCTATGCACCTGCAGAGGGAAATTCCTGTCGGCAGGTGGAGCTGTGGAGTGCAGAGGAACAGCTCCTCTGCCCTACCACACACGCCAGACAGGAATTGTACGAAGGGAAGAAACGCAATCGCAAGAGAAGCGATTGAGAGTGAGCACAGAGACAGATTGTGTGTGTGTGTATAAAATTAGTCGCCAACCCGCGACTGTGCACACACCACAGCAGATAAGAAGCAGGAACGCGATCGCGAGAGGTGCGATCGCCAGACGTGACACAAGGTTACAGCAAGGCGGAGCACGAGAGTAGCAAAGGCACAGCAAATAATACAATAAGGAGATACGGAAAATAACAAATGCTAGCTAACCGCGAACACCGCACTCATTCGCAACAGTGCACGCGGTTATGCGCGGTCTCCACGTGATAAGCACAATAGAGACAAGCACGCCTAACTAACCAAAGACAGACAAACACGAAACAGAGAACGCGAGCGCTTGCTTAACGGTTACCTCACCGAGCCTACAGCAAGCGTTTCGAATCAGACAAGACAGACACACGAAAACAGGGACAAGCGAGAGATAGGATCCACAGCACTAGCGAAAAGTGGCTAGCGCGATCCAAGTACAGAGTAGCAGAACAGAAGGATCCCCAGCGCTAGCGAAAAGTGGCTAGCACGATCCCAGAAGACAGAACAGAAGGATCCCCAGCGCTAGCGAAAAGTAGCTAGCGCGATCCCAGGAGACAGAGTAGCAGAACAGAAGGATCCCCAGCGCTAGCGAAAAGTGGCTAGCGCGATCCCAGAAGACAGAACAGAAGGATCCCCAGCGCTAGCGAAAAGTGGCTAGCGCGATCCCAGGAGACAGAACAGAAGGATCCCCAGCACTAGCGCTAGGGCGAGTGCGATCCAAACACACGGCAGACAGAACAGATGAGGTAGGCAGAAACAACCGCTGTTTCAACCTACACTCCAGACTCAATCAGAAGGATCCACAGCCGCTAACGCTAGGGCTTGTACGATCCAAACACAAGACAGACGGAACAGGCAAAACAGATAATACAACCTGACTGGACTAGAAGGGGAGCCTAAAGCAACCCCCAGGAATTAACTATACTAGATAGCAATGGCTGACACTCCAGCAGTGTCCATCAGGAACAGACCATGGAAGGGAAATGTCCAGCAAAGCATTCTGGGAGCAGAATGCTTTTATAGTGCTAGTCATCAAAAGAAGGCAGGTAACGGATTTGCATGACTAATGTATGCAAATTCCTCAGCAACACAAGCTGCAGAACTGACAGAAAGTCTCTCTTAAAGAGACCTGCAGAATGCAGACGTGAACAGTGGTCAAAACGCTGCCTGTCTGCACAGGCAGCTGAGCAGATTCTCACAATCCGCCTCTCCACAGAAAATGCAGACCGTCTGACTCAAATTAAAATGAATCAATCCTGGATTGGAAACGACTACGCAACACTCCCGGACCCCAACCAAGTAACATGAACAATGAACATCTGTGATGCGTTAGCGTTTCCGGTCCCTGTTTATTGAACCTCTCATCTGTATTACATTTATGACTGCATGCCGACAAAATGCAAATTGCTATCCGCACGCTTCTTGTCCTCATGCAAGGCCTGGGTTGTTGTGTCTCAAAGCGTGGCCTTCTCCTCCTGCGCCACCCTCCTCTTGTTCCATCACGTGTGCTGCTGCTGGGTTAGCGTTACCGGTCCCTTTTCCTGGAACCTCTTATATGTATTACATTTATGACTGCATGCCGACAAAAAGCATGTTACCTGTGCAAAGAAAACAGACATTTCCCGCATTTAAAAGACAGTTTTCCCTTTGAAACTTTAAAATCGATTTTCTCAAAAACTATAAGCTCTTTTTGCTAAATTTTTTTTTCCTCTTGTACCCACTCCCAAGGTGCACATACCCTGTAAATTTGGGGTATGTAGCATGTAAGGAGGCTTTACAAAGCACAAAAGTTCGGGTCCCCATTGACTTCCATTATGTTCGGAGTTCGGGTCGAACACCCGAACATCGTGGCCATGTTCGGCCTGTTCGGCCCGAACCCGAACATCTAGATGTTCGCCCAACACTATGTTTGACCACCTGCTACAACAGGAGAAAGCCGTCAACGAGTATCTGTACAACTACAGTGAAAGGTCATGCTCTGGGGAGCTGGGCATTTTCTGGCCGAAGTACTGGACACTCATGCATAATGCCTGCAGGCTCATGCGTCCGTTTTAGGAGGTGACAAACCTGGTAAGTCGCAGTGAGGGGGCCAAAGCGACTTGATCCCATATGCTTTCTTCCTGGAGCTTGCCGTGCGTAGAGTGGTGGTTCAAGCTGTAGAGGAACGTGAATAGGAAGAAGAGGAAGAGTTGTGGAAAGCATCACCTGTGGCATCATCAACACCTGCGGCATCACAGAGGAGGGGGGAGGAGGAGGAGGAAGAGTCATCTGGGGAAGAGGAGTCAAATGGGGAAGGTGTTTTTTTTTTGAGGAGGAGGCGGAAGAACAACCGCAGCAGGTGTTGCAGAGGGCTTGTGCTGCTCACCTTTTCCGTAGTATTGTTCATGGCTGGGGGAGGAGGAGAACTTACCTGACATCACTGAGGTAGAAAAAGAAGAGATGGCTAGTACGTTGGCATCCAACATTGTGCAGATGCCGTCTTTCATGCTGTCCAGCCTGTTGAGGGAAGGTGAATGACCTGTACTGGGTGGCAACGCTACTAGAACCTCGGTATAAACACAAAGTGCAGAGATGTTACCAAATAACCACAAGGCTGAAAGGATGCAGCACTTGCAACACAATTTGGGAAGTATGCTTTACAGTGCGTTTAAGGGTGATGTCACAGCACAACGGAATAAAAGTGCCATTGCCAGTAATCTTCCTCCTCCTCCTATGTCCATGCAGGCAAGGACTGGACGCTCTAGTGATCTCATGGAGTTGTCGGACATGCGGACATTCTTTAGTCCAATGCCTTGCCTTAGCCCTTCCGGATCCACCCTCCACCAACGCCTCGACCGGCAGGTAGCAGACTACCTGGCCTTAAGTGCGGATATAGACACTCTGAGCAGCGAGGAACCCCTGTACTACTCTGTGCGCAGGCTTGACCTGTTGCCAGAGCTGTCACAATTTGCCATCCAACTTCTGGCTTTCCCTGCCTCAAGCGTCCTGTCAGAAAGGACCTTCAGTGCAGCTGGAGGCATTCTCAGAGAAGAGAAGTCACCTAGGTCAAAAAAGTGTTCAGTACCTCACCTTTATCAAAATAAATGAGGCATGGATCCTGGAGGGCTACTGCCTGCCTGAAGACTAAATTAGTCCTTACACACAGCATCTCTGCCTGTCTGCCTGTCAGCCGCTGCTGCCTGCGGCAAGACTAAGTCAGTCCCCCCACACAGCATCTCTGCCTGCAGGCTGCTTGACTGTCTTCTCCGTCACCACCAACAGGTCCAGAACTCCAGGTGGATTCCTGATTTTTAAGGCCGCTGCTAGCAGCGGCCGCTATAATCATTTTTTCTGGTGCGTGTACATGCCAGACTAATTTTTCTGGCTGCATTGTGGCTGCACCAACAAAACAAAAGGCATGTACATGTGTCAATTTCCCTTCATGATCGTTAACTTGCCGGGGTGAAGGGGCTTGCGTATCACAATGAAACAATGACCGGCTATATGAGTGTGTTGGGGGCACACCTGACCCAAGATAATAAGGTCGTTGCTTCATTGTGGACAGACCAAATTCGATCAGCTGGACACTCAGTCACTGTTATTCTGTCATTGAGCTAACTCAGCCCGACCAAATGGGCTTGAAAACCGCCATCGCCTGCATTCTTGCCTTGGTGCGCACCAGTCCAACATGGCCATCACTACACAAACAGATGTTTGCGGTGCGTTACGCAGTGAGTTTGGTCTCTCAGTGTGAAGCAGTACACTAATTACACTACCTGATTAATGTATGCACACGCAAGATGTTTTCAAGCACTTTATGCCTCCAATTTAGCAATGCAATGTGATTTCTGCCCTTAAAACGCTGCTGTGTGTCAAATCCATAATTTCCCCTGGGATTTTTGGCATGTATCCCACTCCGCCATGCCCCCTTCCAGGTGTTAGACCCCTTGAAACATCTTTTCCATCAATTTTGTGGCCAGAATTAGTGTTTGTAGTTTTGAAAGTTCACCTGCCCATTGAAGTCTATTGCGGTTCATGATGACTTTTTCGCAAGTTCGCATTCGCGGTTCGCGAACCAAAATCTGCGGGCTCGTGACATCTCTAGTGAAGAGAAGGAATATGATTTCGCAAATCTTAATTGACTTCAATATCATTAAACTTAACCATATGATTATCAAGAGAACATGAAAAAGAGGTCATATCGTACAAGCTCATAAATGAGCCCAAAAATGGCAGAAAATAAGAAAAAAGAGAGAAAGAAAGGGTGATAAAGAGAAAGCAGAGAATAAAGGTCAAACAGTCTGTTATGCCCCCAAGTATACACACCAGAGAAGATATTGCATAAAGAAAGCAGGTCCCATAACCTAAAATCAGACCAATTATAGTACACCTAGTAAGAAAAAAGCACCCAGGTCCTTTTCATAAGTGCATCAGACATATCAAAATAGCCTTATGTGTTCAAGGGGAGACATAATTTAGTAAATAGAAAAAAACACATATATCCAGGCACATTGCCTCTAGTTAGGACATTAACCACTTAAGCCCACAGGGTTGAAATTTTTTTACATCCGAGCAACTTTCGCCTCACATTCATTTGCCAATAACTTTATCACTACTCATCACAATGAATTGATCTATATCTTGTTTTTTCCGCCACCAATTAGACTTTCTGTGGGTGGTACATTTTGCTAAGAGCCACTTTACTGTAAATGCATTTTAACAGGAAGAATAAGAAAAAAACTGAAAACAATCATTATTTCTCAGTTTTCAGCCATTATAGTTTTAAAATAATACATGCCTCCATAATTAAAACTCACATATTGTATTTGCCCATATGCCCCGGGTATTACACCGTTAAAATAATGTCCCTATCACAATGTATGGCGACAATATTTTATTTGGAAATAAAGGTGCATTTTTTCAATTTGCGTCCATCACTATTTAGAAGCCCATAATTTATTAAATCATACTGATATACTCCTTTGACATGCATATTTAAAAAGTTCAGACCCTTAGGTAACTATTAATGTTTTTTTTTTTTTTTTTATTATTGTAATTTTTTTTTTTAATTTAAACTTGTATGTGGGTATTTTTTGGGTGTGGGAGGTAAACAGGGTTTTTTTTTAATGTATTTAAATGTGTTTATTAAATACTGTGTGTTTTTGGTGTAATTTGCTATTTGGCCACAAGATGGCCACAATCAAAAAGTCCTGGGAGCGATCGATCTCGCTCCCAGGCAGAAGAAAGGAGACCAGAGCTCATAAAAGCCGCAGCGTCTGAAGAGACGCTGTCGGCTTTTCTCCGGGGGGGGTCTGATCAGCGAAAGGGATTTATAATCCCTTTCACTGATCGGTAGACTAGCGGCCAGCAGCGGGGGCGCGCACGGGGGGGGGGGGGGGGGGCGGGCCGCGGGAGCGCGCGCTACCTGCGGGAGTGCGCGCAGCCTAACTGGACAAAAATTTTCGTCCAGTTAGGCTTAAGTGGTTATCAAGGAAAGGGAGGTACTGAAGGGGGTGTGGCCAGAAAATTAGCAAAAATCAGTAACCCTTTGCACACTGGCATGCAAATGTTCAAACAAATGCATTCACAGATTCACTCATCCAGGCACCACTGTTATCCCTACAGCTAAGTTAAAAGCCGGGGTCTTAGTTCACAGAAGAATGCATTCTTATGCTTAGTCACCTACACTGCACAGAAGTACCCAGGTAAACGTAGGTGTCCTAATGCTGGCCCTGTAACATGCATAGTGCAAACATGCAAACATTCATTGCATCAAACCTATTTAGGGATTAGGAGCACACATCCTGACGTCCTCTCCTTGGACAGATAGTGCATCACTATTCGAGCGAATTTGTGAATGCATTTGTTTGAACATTTGCATGCGAGTGTGCGAAGGGTTACTGATTTTTGTTCATTTAGTAAATAGGTTTCCCATGCATAGGCAAACACAGGGGGGATGACAGCTGCCTAGAATCCCCCCTCAGACCAGGGCCGGTGCAGTGTCTGGGGACAGGCACAAGTTGAGACACCAGAATATCTACAGGTATCCTGCAGCTCACAGCACTGCCCCCTTTCTTTCCCTGCTACAGCTGACTTTGGATGGAGCTGCCGTGCGTACAGAGCATGGAGCAGCAGCATATGTACAGAGCATGAAGCAGCAGCGTGTGTACAGAGCATGGAGTAGTAGCGTGTGTACAGCATCAGGTATGAGCACAGCCCTTTGCCCTGCTGTGTGAATGCTTCACTTTCCCCTTCATTAGCAATGTCAGCTGTCCTCCTTATTATCTGTATCCAAACTGCTCTTGATCGATCCCATTCTCGTTCGGGAGCATATTGGACAATTAGGAAAAAATTATCAGATCCTGTCAGACAATCGGATGGGAAATTGCATTATGCGTACCCAGCATGATGTCCTACCATGTTATTATACTGTATTGTGCGGGGCTGAGGGAGACCTTTCAGAAATCCCCTCTTTGAAAATACTGGGGTTACCCCTGCCATGGATCCCAAATCTTTTCATACCTTTGTTCAGTATCCCTGAGTATAGCAGTGAGGTATTCCATAGATTAAGTCCAATTAATTTTAGCAATAATTTCAGAAAAAGTGGGGGCTACAACATTACGCCAAAAGGAAGCAATAGACAATCTGGTGGCCGTGAGGATATGTGTGATGTGTTGCATAGGATGTTTCTTAATCCTAGGAATGGGTTTACCTAGTAACATATGAAGAGGATCTAGGGGAATCAATACATCAACAACTTGTGAAATCAGAGCCTAGTCCATAATGGTTGTATCACTCTGCAATACAAAAAGTATGTTCAACTTTTTGACCGCACTCCCTCCAGCAGCAATTGGAAACCTTTGGATATATCTTAGAAAGTACATCTGGGGTTCTATACCACCTGAATAACAAGTTATAAATACTCTGTGTGTACACATAAAGGTAACTTTATGGTCGTCAAGAAGATTCCTAAATATTTTATAGAATGAGTCTTCCAATTATAGTGATAAGAATGCTGTAAAGTCCAGCCCCATGCACACAGATCGCTCCCACGCCGCCATCCTCAGGTCTTTTGTGTCTTCTGTATTGGGTCCCATTACTTCCTACAGACGCGGCCACTCTGCGCAAGAGAAGTGCGCCCTCTGCGTATCTCTCCGGTGGCTGCTGGAGAGGTACGTAAATAGTGCACTTCACTTGCATCAGACTGGCCGCTACTGGAGGAAGTAACGGGACTCGGCACAGAAAACAGAGAAGACAGAGGACGGCACCATGGGAGTGATCCAAGCGCATGGGGCTGGAGGAAGTCCCAGGTATGTATTAAAAAAAATTTCCTCAGCTCTGGTACACTTTAAAGCCTGAGATGGACTTGAACTCCTGCAAGGTAGAATGTAGTACAGGAAGTGAGGTAAGTGGTTGAGTCAGGGTCAGGGTTAATAGAATATCGTCTGCAATGAGTGATATTTTATATTCTTGGGAGCCTTGTTTAACCCCTGAGATATCAGTATTTAGCCTAATGGCACAGACCAGTGGTGTTATACTTATAGCAAATAGTAGAGGGGATAGAGGTCATCCCTGGCATGTGCCATTTCGAATAGAAAATGGGGTTGGAGATACAAATGGGAGCTTTACTGTTGTGGATGCATATAGGAAATGCACTATAATCAGAAAAGGACCCGCAACCCCCTGATGTTCCATAACTATTCATAACTTCAATTAGATTGATCGCTTTCCTACTATTGTCACCAGCTTGATGACCCAACATGAAACCCACCTGATCATTATTGATGAAGGAGACGAGGATAGGATTTTAGCGGTTAATCAAGACCTTGCTGATGATTTTAAGGTCAGAATTACGTAAAGAGATGGGTCGGTAACTCTGCGGAACTTGTGGATCCTTTCCCTCCTTAGGAGTCATGCTGATTAGGGAAGTTAGAAGTGAGTTGGGTGCACCTTTACCCTCTATAAGTTTATTAGCCAACCAAGATAAAATAGGGAACCAGGACAGATTAGATTTTTTTATAATAGGAGTATGGTAGTCAGTCTGGGCCAGGAGCTTTAGAGGAAGGTAAGACTTTAACTACCTGCAGACCGCCCCACGCCAACGGGCGTGGCCGCGGCGGAAGCCACAGGACCGCCTAACGCCTTGGCGTTAAGTCCTTAGGGCTCTGTTTAGCAGGAGGTCGTGCGCAGTCTGCGCGCGCATCTCCTGCTTGGGGGGCAGAGCTCCGCCCCGCCTTCAGTCTCTGAGCGGCAATCGCCGCTCGTTAGACTGTTAGACGGCGTAATCGCTGTCTACTTACATGTACAGCGCTGCGATCGGCAGCACTGTACTGGGGACAGCCGTGCGACACGGCTGTCCCCTCCATATGCTGGAGAGTGATCGGCTGTCATAGGCTGAAGCCTATGACAGCCAATCACGCTGACTGGCTGATGAGGGAAGGGAGAGTGGGTGCAGGGAAGAAAAATAAAAAAGGCAAATTTATTAAAAAATAAATAAAATAAATATTTATTAAAAAAAAAATAAACAACTGTGGAGCAATCAGACCCCACCAACAGAGAGATCTGTTGGTGGGGGGAAAAGGGGGGGGATCACTCGTGTGCTGTGTTGTACGGCCCTGCCCTTGGCCTTAAAGCTGCAGTGGCCAATTAAGTAAAAAATAGCCTAGTCTTTTTTTAAACCAAAATAAAAGGTTTATTGAAAGAATTTTGTGTCATATATAAGGCAAGAATCGAGTACAGTGTTATAGTCATATAGGCATCATAGCAACAGTAGTACATAGATATTTTCATATAGAAGCTCAAGGGGATATTCACACAGAAACCAGGTAAGTACATAGAGCATAGGCAATATATCAGCTATCCCAGCGACCATAGGGATATACCGTGGACCCAGAGCATAGATGTAGCTATAGGAATATAGTTCAGGGTGCTTGATCCATACCGTACTGAATCACCGATTTTTCCATCTGTCCCATATCAAATGGAATTTCTTTTGTGATCCCCTGTGTATATATACAAGCTTTTTGTAGGGTAATGCAGTGCTAATACGCTTAATCCAGTTATCGTAGGAGGGTGGCTTGAGCGCAAGCCATCTATACGCCACCTCTTGTCTGCCTGCAAATAGCACTTCTGTCAGGAATGATTTAAGTGCATTGTCTAATGCTTCATCTTGTATGACTCCAAGGAGGCACAATAGAGGGTCATAACTTATGGGACAACCCATCTTGTCGTGTAGAAATTTAACAACTTGGGACCAGAAAGATGCCACAACTGGACAAGTCCAAATGAGATGGTAAAATGAAGGGGATGTTTCTTGACACTTAGGGCAGTTATTGAAGGACTGTGGGTTGTATTTACACAGCTGTCTAGGAGTTAAATAGGCCTGATGCAAGATGTATATTTGCGTGATACGTTCACGAATACATGGGGATACTTTCTTGGGGGCAAATAGAGCGTCATCCCAGTCTTCATCTGAAATATAGAGTTGGGCCGAACCTCCGATTTTAGGTTCGCGAACTTCCGCGGAAGGTTCGGTTCGCGTTAAAGTTCGCGAACCGCAATAGACTTCAATGGGGATGCGAACTTTGAAAAAAAAAATAATTATGCTGGCCACAAAAGTGATGGAAAAGATGTTTCAAGGGGTCTAACACCTGGAGGGGGGCATGGCGGAGTGGGATACATGCCAAAAGTCCCGGGGAAAAATCTGGATTTGACGCAAAGCAGCGTTTTAAGGGCAGAAATCACATTGAATGCTAAATGACAGGCCTAAAGTGCTTTCAAACATCTTGCATGTGTATACATCAATCAGGTAGTGTAATTAAGGTACTGCTTCACAAGGTACTGCTAACAGGTATACAGTGGCGGGTTCACAGAACAGGTATGCAGTGGCAGGTTCACTGAACACAACAGGTATGCAGTGGCGGGTTCACTGAACACAACAGGTATGCAGTGGCGGGTTCACTGAACAGGTATACAGTGGCGGGTTCACTAAACAGAACAGGAATACAGTGGCGGGTTCACTAAACAGAACAGGTATACAGTGGCGGGTTCACAGAACAGGTATGCAGTGGTGGGTTCACAGCACAGGTATGCAGTGGTGGGTTCAATGAACAGGTATACAGTGGCGGCTCCACTGAACAGAACAGGTATGCAGTGGCGGGTTCACAGCACAGGTATACAGTGGCGGGTCCACTGAACAGAACAGGTATGCAGTGGCGGGTTCAATGAACAGGTATACAGTGGCGGGTCCACTGAACAGAACAGGTATGCAGTGGCGGGTTCACTAAACAGAACAGGTATACAGTGGCGGGTCCACTGAACAGAACAGGTATACAGTGGCGGGTTCACAGAACAGGTATGCAGTGGCAGGTTCACTGAACACAACAGGTATGCAGTGGCGGGTTCACTGAACAGGTATACAGTGGCGGGTCCACTGAACAGAACAGGTATGCAGTGGCGGGTTCACTGAACAGGTATACAGTGGCGGGTCCACTGAACAGAACAGGTATGCAGTGGCGGGTTCACGAAACAGAACAGGTATACAGTGGCGGGTTCACTAAACAGAACAGGTATACAGTGGCGGGTTCACTAAACAGAACAGGTATACAGTGGCGGGTTCACAGAACAGGTATGCAGTGGTGGGTTCACAGCACAGGTATGCAGTGGTGGGTTCAATGAACAGGTATACAGTGGCGGGTCCACTGAACAGAACAGGTATGCAGTGGCAGGTTCACTGAACAGGTATACAGTGGCGGGTCCACTGAACAGAACAGGTATGCAGTGGCGGGTTCACTGAACAGGTATGCAGTGGTGGGTTCACAGAACAGGTATGCAGTGGTGGGTTCACAGCACAGGTATGCAGTGGTGGGTTCAATGAACAGGTATGCAGTGGCGGGTCCACTGAACAGAACAGGTATGCAGTGGCAGGTTCACTGAACAGGTATGCAGTGGTGGGTTCACAGCACAGGTATGCAGTGGTGGGTTCACTGAACAGGTATGCAGTGGTGGGTTCACAGCACAGGTATGCAGTGGTGGGTTCACAGCACAGGTATGCAGTGGTGGGTTCACAGCACAGGTATGCAGTGGTGGGTTCACAGAACAGGTATGCAGCCAGACAGGAACAAGTTAAGCCTAACTGTTCTTTCCCTGAGAGACAGTCTGCAGCAGCTCGCCCTACTCTCACTAACGCAGGCAGCACACGAGTGACCGTAATGGCCGCCGCTGCCTGCCTTATATAAGGGGGGGTGGGGCTCCAGGGGCTAGTGTAGCCTAATTGGCTACACTGGGCCTGCTGACTGTGATGTAGAGGGTCAAAGTTGACCCTCCATGTGCATTATGGGGCGAACCGAACTTCCGCAAAGGTTCGCCTGCGGGACGCGAACGCGAACCACTGAAGTTCGCATGGAGCCGTTCGCAGGCGAACCGTTCGGCCCAACTCTAAATATCCAGTCCACATTTAACCCATCTATTGCGTGATTCAGTGGTGAGTTCCTCAGCCCCAAATTCTAAGAGTGTTTTATATAGCTCTCCTATCATGTGCCTAACTGGACCATTTTTATGAATTTCAATAATGGGAGAGCCATATAATTCTATAGGTATCTTAGGGAATTGCTTACAAAAAGCGTGTTTCAATTGCCAGTATCGAAACTCTTGGTTCATGGGGATATGGTAAGTGGAGACTAAGAGAGCAAAGGAGGCAATCTGTCCATTAGATGTAATGTTTTCAAGGAATATTATCCCTCTAGCTATCCAGAAGGAGGGGTCAGGGATGGTACCAAATTCTGACAGGTTGGGGTTGTTTCATAGGGGTGTGTGTTTTCCTATACCTTTAGTGCTATATATTTTAGTGATGGCTTTCCATATTCGAGATGCCTGCATCAGAATTGTGTTGTGTTTTTTCTTTTGTGGTATATAACACCTTAGAGTGTCCATTGCAGGGCTCTCTAAAACAGGATCTAAAGGATATCCAACCGGCTCTACATTGGTAGTTGGAGGGACAGTGAACCAGGCAGATATATGTTGCAGCTGTGAAGCAAAGTAGTATTTTTGAAATACAGGAAATGCGATTCCGCCTAGCCTCATCGGGTTTTGTAATAGCGTATTTTTAATTTTGGCCCTGCCCTTACCCCAGAGGAAGCTCAAAAGTATCGATTTCAATTTTTTAAAGAATGAATTTGGGATGTAGATAGGGGAATGGTGAATTATGTATAGTATCTTGGGGAGTAAAGTCATTTTTATTAAACTATTCCTACCCATCACCGCTAGGGGTAGCTTTGCCCAAGTATTACATCTGGACTGTACAAGGGGTAATAAGTTGTATACTTCCTGCTTCAAGTATTGTAGTGGATCTATGTGGATTTGCACACCAAGGTACTTAAAGGTACTGACTATTTGGAGCGGCAGGGGGATATTTGGTTCGGGAGGGGACCAGGGGTCTAATGGAAGTAGTACTGACTTAGAAACATTAACCCGTAGCCCAGAGTAATAACTTGATTCTTCTATAATTTCAAGGGCACGAGACAGGGAAGAGGTCCCATTAGCCAAAAATAAAGTGGTGTCATCCGCATACATACTAATTTTATCTTCTGTAGATTTAGTCTTGAATCCTACAATATCAGGTGAAGCCTGAATGCGGCAGGCCAGAGGCTCCGCCACCAGAGCGTATAGTAGTGGCGACAGGGGGCATCCCTGCCTCGTGCCCCTACCCAGAGGGAAAGACTTAGAAATCCAACCATTGGTACTAACTCTGGCCGAGGAATTTCAATACAGGATACGAACCCATCTCTGGAAATTGTCCCCTATACCAAACCTGGCAAGGACCGCCGATAAAAACGACCATTCAACTGTATCGAAGGCTTTGGCCATATCTAATGAGGCAATGACTCGTGCCCCTTTGTCCATATGATTGGCTTGTATATTGGTGAATAATCGCCTGATATTAATTGCCGTCTTTTTCCCTGGCATGAAGCCAGTTTGGTCTTCATGCACAAGGGTTAGAATTACCTCATTGAGCCTTATAGCGAGTACTTTTGCTAAGATCTTGACATCTGTAGGTAGGAGCGAAATCGGTCTATAGGAGTCGCATTGATGTGGGTCCTTGCCAGGCTTGGGTAGCACAACTATTAGGGCCTCGTTCATAGAAGTGGGGAGACTCTGTTTCTCAAAGGCCTCAGCAAAAACCTCCAAGATGGGCTGGGCTAAAATATCCAAATACTTTTTATATAGGTCTAAGGGAATGCCGTCAAGTCCAAGGGCCTTTTTTGAGGGGAAACTGGCGATGGCTGATTCGATTTCGTCTAAAGTAATGGGTAGGTCTAATTGAGCGCGCTGTGCCTCTGAGAGTCTAGGGAGATTCATTTCGGCCAGGTAGATTTCAGAGTCTGACTGTGAAGCTATAGTCTGACTAGTGTATAGATGCTGATAGTAATCTGCAAATGCGGAGTTCACCTCTTGGGGGGTATTAACCAGTGCACCTTGGCAGGAAACAATTTGAGGGATAACCGGTGGAGAGGAGTGGGTCTTTGCCATTTTAGCTAGTAACGTGCCTGCCATTTCACTTTGTTCATGCACCATTTGCTTATTGAAGAAAATTTTACTTAAAGCTAGTTCTTCAACTAATTCCTTATGAGCACGCTGGGCGGCTTTCCATCCTTGTTTATTAAGAGGGGAGTTATCATTATGGTATAAGGTTTCTGCTTGAGTAACCTGTAGGGCCAGAGTGTCTAGTCTAGCCTTGGTGTCTCCTTTACATCCAGCCACTGCCTGTATCAGAGCACCCCTCAAAAATGCCTTGAAGCTGTCCCATACCAGGGCTCGGTTTTCTTCGTCTCTGTGAATAAAGAAAAATTCTGTGATTTGTTTTATAAGCGGATTATCATTTGGTAGAAGCTCAAGCCAAAACGGATTGAATTTCCAAAATTTAAATGGGGGAGTGACACCCCACTGTAATTTAAGGCATAGCGGGTAGTGATCCGACACCAGGCGTGGCAAAATGGAAATGTCAACCACCAAAGGAAGAAGATATCTGGTAAGTAGAAACATATCAAGCCGGGAAAAGGAATTATAGGTACTGGATTCACAAGTGTAGCCTGGGGTTTGTGGGTATTTAATCCGCCAGATGTCAGTTAGATCAATTTCTTTTAGTAAATGGGAAAATTGGGTCTGTTTATTTGCCTGCAGGGGGGAAATCTATCAAGAGCTGCATTGCAGATGTTGTTGAAATCTCCCATCCATATTGCAGAGATTCCTGAATGTTTAAGCATAAATTTGAGACCTTCTTTCAGTACCTGGGAGTTAAAAGGATGAGGTATATATATTGCTAGGAGTAAGATGTGCTCGCTAGTGCAGTGTATGAATATATATCGACCCATGGGATCTGTCACCACTTCCAGCGCGCTGAATAGTAAATGTCTCGCAATAAGGATTGACACCCCTCGAGAATATTGTGAATATGAAGCATGGAAGGACCAACCAATCCAGCCTCTGCGCAGAGCCAGTAATTTAGTACCTGTAAGGTGGGGTTCAGTAAGGGTAATAATGTCGTGTTTGCACCCCTTTAAGTATTGTAATACAACATTTCTCTTAATTTTATCATTAAGGCCATGCACATTCCAGTTAATTACACTAAGTGACTGCATTTTCGCCTGTTAAGTGCGCTAGGAGTGACATATCCCGTTGTGGCCATAATAGCCCATTTATGTTGCAGTGTTGCATATACCCATAGATCTTGCCTTGCTTGATTACATTCCAATACAGTGTAGCCCACAAGATTCCCACCATGCTCAACCATAAAACTAGGCTGAGCTTAAACCCTAAACCCAAACCAAACCAATATACAGCTAGGTACAGGTGCAAAGGCACACCTACATACACCTGCTGGGGAACCGGTCGATGTGTGTCAGTCACATCTCCTGTTTGCATTAGCAAGAGAGTAAGACAAAATATTGGAGAGTGCAGTGGCACAGCCCTACCGGTGCAGGACATATATTATAATGCATTGATTGTTGTCAATAATTTCCCAAATCTTTAACCTGGAAAACAGTAATAACACCTTAAGGACCTGAATGACACATAGAGGAAAGAGGGAGAAGGAGTCCAGTGATGGCAAGAGAATCCAAGTCCTCTGCGGTGTAGACGAATGGATAGGAGACATGGAGGGGAGACTGAGGATAAGCAACATGGGGAAAAATATAGTGCGTCATAAATAGCAAGATATCATGTGTAGCTTCCCATCACAGTGGTAAAGAATAATAAAACATTATTTATGTAGTCCAGTAACCAGCATGGTGCTCACAGCGCACCAGTAGTCGCCTTCCCCCCCCCCCCAAACCCCATACATCCCACCCGCGACCAGAGCATATATTTGCAATCGACTTGCATTCAATAGTGTGCGGAGTATATGCTTTTGTAGATTCTCAATAAACGGTGTGAAATGAACATAGTATAACTGTGCTGGGATTAAATTGAAAAAAATGCAAGTGACGCAGGTTGTGTTCACCGCCATTTGAGAAATATTCCGTTTCAACGTAATGTACTGGAATGGTGGAATATGCAGATCCGTAGGAACCTCGCATTACTGCACAGTGTCTTAAGGAGTCAAATGATTCGTCTGAAGAAGCAGTTCGAGAACGTAGCACTCCACCAATAAAACTTATGAACAAGAACATATATAAGTAAGAGAGTAGACAATGTCCCAGTGGCTCCGTGGGTAGTGAAAAAGGAGGGGACCCCCGTGTAATCACTGAGGGCCTGGGATAGTAACACATGGATATACCACACAGCTTAAAGGGCCTTACGAGCGCACGGGCTCGGTTGTAACTCACGGTTAGTGTTCAAACATAGAGGCTGCGTCACACTTCTTCTCTGGATGGAGAGCGGCGGGCTTTAGGTTGTGCTTCCAACCATTTGGAGACATCTTTAGGGTGCTCGAAGAAGTGCGTTTTCCCGTCTGCCTCTATACGCAGCTTGGCAGGAAATAGCATGGCGTATGCAATGGAGGCATCTCTTAAAGAACGCTTCACTGAAGCAAACTGCGCACGTTGCTTCTGCACCTCAGTTGAATAATCTGGGTAAAAGGAAATTCTGGTGTTTTGGTATGCAATATCGCCTTTTGCTCTTGCTGCCTTTAGAATAGCGTCCCGGTCACGGTAATTCAATACTTTGAATATGAAGGTTCGTGGAGGTAGGCCGGGGGCCGGCACTCTTGTGAAATTCGGTGGGCCCGTTCCACAACAAAGACCGCCGAGAAGCAGTCGCAACCAAAGGTATCTATTAGGAGTTTTTCGGTAAAGTCCTCTGGAGCCGTGCCCTCCACTTTCTCCGGTAACCCCACTATACGTATATTGGAGCGACGGTTGCGATTTTCAAGGTCCTCCTGTCTATTGCATACCATCTTAGCATCTTGCTTCATGGTTCGGATAGTGGCGGGAATAGGCTTTACCTCGTCTTCCAGCTTCCCTATGCGGTCCTCGGTATCTGTCACGCGTAAAGTAGAGTATGCATATCTTGCCGTAGAAGTAACACATCGGTCCTCACCTCTTCTAATTTAGTTCTTATGTTAGAGAGGGTTGTTTGGCAGCTAGTGATGGCCTCCATTATCTGTCGGAGAGAGGGCGTGGATGGCTCCTCGTCCGAGGAGTCTTCCTCCTCCTGACCGTGCTTAAACTTTTGGAGCTTGGAAGCGGCCTCGGTGTTGCGTATCCGGGACATCCTGGTGTCAGATTGCTCAGAAGGGCAAGCAGATTACAAATCTAATGTGCTTTTCCAGGCGAAGAGGGTGTTCAGAGCAGTATTTTCAGGATTTTGAGTGTCCTGCACAGGAGCTCTCCGGGAAAGCGTCCTCACATCTCGGCTTCCGGTCACGCCCCCCAAATAATAGCCTAGTCTTTAGGGGGGTTTAACACTGCGGTCTTCAAGTGGTTAATAACCTCCTTTCTTCAGTGGTGATGGGAGCATTTAAGATTATCCTCAGTCAGGCGAGAAAGTGAAAGCTGATTTAGGAATTCATCAATTTTAGAAAGATGGGTCTTAGGGTATAAGGGTTTAGGTAAATTATATACGTGCTGATAGTAATTTGTGAAAATCTGCGCTATTTTTTGAGAGTGATAGTGTGTTGGGCCACTAGGGTTCTTCGTGGAGTAAATGAGCTGTTGGGAAGATTTAGGGTTCAGCTTACGTGCAAGAATGGAGTGAGGTTTATTACTCAGCTCATTATATAGGTAGAAAAAAAACAAAGTTTTGTAAAAAAGAATACCTTTTAATGGCTTACTAATAGAGTTAAATGATGCAAGCTTTCTGGGATCTAGTCCCCTTCGTCAGGCATATTTCCAGATGTAAGCTGAAGTAAAACACTGATGCAGATAAATGGTAAACACGAAGATGACAGTTGTGCTGGTTACTGTTTATCCGTTAGGTGTCAGGTGATCAGCAGGCTGGAGCCAGTGAGTTAGTGCAACCATACATGAAATCCAGCAGGTTTCTGAAGATCATGAAGCCAAATCAATCATGTTACATAAGGTGTCATGAATCCTGTTCCACAATTTAAACCTTCTGTTAATGTCTTGAACATTTTCATAAATTTGTACTCAGAAATTTTTCTTGATTGATCATTTTTGAAGTTACCCTTAAGAACAAGTACTTTTAGATCAGCTCATAAAAGAGTTATCTAGTCCATCTCAGGCTTTTTTCCTGTTGGGCAGACTGAAGTGTGCGTATTTCTTGTTTAAGGGCTTGCATTGCTGTGAAATAGGGTTGGGTAGGATCAGATTGGTATAGAGTCTGGGCCCTTTTAAGGTCAGATTGGAGAGTTAATAGTTTCTGGGTAATTGCCCTGTTACATTTAGTCCCCTTTGCTACGATCAGCCCCCTAATGAAAGCTTTGTGAGCTTCCCAAAGTGTTCCAATGAAAGAGACCTAGTCAGCATTAATAGTAAAATATGATTGAAAACCACCATAGATTTAGAAAGAAGCGCCTTGTCTTGTAGTAAAGTTGAGTTTAATCTTCAAAAAAGTTGGTTTGTGCTTATAGGAGAACAGATCAAACTCTACACTAACTGCTTGGTGATCAGACCAGGCAATTGAGTGAATGTCAGCCCCTTGCAGTAAGGGTAAAACCGTAGCATTCACAAAAAAAATAATCTGGACGGGAGTGGGACGCATGAGACAGAGAAAAAAATGTATATTCTATAAAGGTGGGATTAGAGATTCTCCATAAATATAGGAGTTTATATTGCCGTAGAAGGGTTCTAAATTTGCAAGAATTGCACTCATTTTTAGATGTATTGGTTGTATTTTGATGTATATAGCGGTCCTTGATAGTAGAAAAGGCCAAACTGAAATCCCAACCTAGTAGAAGGGTGCCTACAGACAGTCTGTGTAGCTTCCTAAAAAAGCTATCAAGGAAGGTAAGCTGATTCTGATTAGGTACATAAACAACTGCTATAGTAATGGGTTTACCCACAATGGAACCAAGGACAATCAGCTAATTGCCATTAGGAACAGGGATACGTTTAGAAATCTGTAAGCGGAAGTTGTTTTTATATATGATAGCTACTCCTGCTTTTTTGGGGGGACCAGAGGCCAAACACACCCCAGAATAAAATTTGATATGGAGGCGAATTTGGTCACTCTTAAGGTGCGTACACACGCACGACAGCAGCCAACGACGGGTCCGTCGGCACCTTCCGCTGGGTGGGTTTTTGCTGAGAATTAATTTATTATAAATCCATTTTAACAGGAATATTAAGAAAGAAATGGAAAAAAATCATTATTTCTCAGTTTTGGCCATTATAGTTTGAAATTAATACATGCTACCGTAATTAAAACCCAAGTATTTTATTTACCTATTTGTCCCGCTTATTACACCATTTAAATTATGTCCCTATCACAATGTATGGCGCCGATATTTTATTTGGAAATAAAGGTGCATTTTTTTCAATTTGCGTCCATCACTATTTACAAGCCCATAATTAAAAAAATTATATTAATATACTCCTTTGACATGCATATTTTAAAAGTTCAGACCCTTAGGTAACTATTTATATTTTTTTTTATTATTGTAATTTTTTTTATTTTTTTTATTATTAAAAATTTTATTTGGGTAATTTGTAGAGTGGGAGGTAAACAGCTAATTTTAAATGTAAAATAATGTATTTGTTTAATAAAAAGTGATGTGGGTGCAGTTTTACTGTTTGGCCACAGTCAAAAAGTCCTGGAAGCGTGATCGGGAAACTTTTTGTGACACAGAAGAACCACAGCCTCTGATAAGAGGCTGTCAGCTTTTCTGTGGGGGGCTTCGATCAATGAATGGGATCTATAATCCCATTCATTGATCGCTGGGCTAATGGCTGGCGGCGTGAGCGCGCGTGGCCCGTGGGAGTGCGCGCAGCCCATCTGGATGAGAATGTTCGTCCAGATGGGCTAAAGTGGTTAAATCTCAGAATAAAGAGAACCTTTTCTGTGGTGTGTTGAGGCCTTTAGTATTTAGAGTCAAGAATTTAACCATGGTCTAAAGTAAGGTAAGTAAGTTGAGAGTACATGGGGACAGACCAGAAAGACCTTAATACAGAACAAAGAAATATGAGGGAAAAGTATTAAGCATGTGAGCAACAACAATTTAAGCAGACCACAAAACTGTAAAGCCACAATCTAGATTATGGATACAAGTAGTGGCAACATAAAACTGCTGCCAAAGTGAGAATCTACCTGAGTTGCCCAGCTGCCTAGGCAGTCGGGCAAGCCAAGGAATTATCCGCCTGAGGTACATACAGATCTCCAAAATGGGCATAACTTTAAAGGACTTATGAGGCGAAATTGCTAAAAAAAAGTAAATTACCTGCCTCATCTAATGATCAGGGGGACCCGGAGGATCGGCACGGAGGGCGCGGACGGAATCCTCCGTGCCTTAAAAGATGAGGCAGGTAATTTACTTTTTTTAGTAATTTCGCCTTGTAAGTCCTTTAAGAACAATCAAAATAAAGGTAACATCATAAACAGAGGATAAACCCCATTCCACCACCCCAATTTTGCATATCAGAAAGTATAGTTTGGGAGACACCCAATGCTTCTAGAATTGGAGTCCCAAGTAAAGCGGATAACAATACACCTCTCTGAAAGATAAAAGGATAGCATCCTAGTAAGTTGTAAATTATCTTTATAACCATCTATCTGCCTAGCAATTAGGCATTGTTCTACTCAGCGGGAGATAACCAGAAGACAATGCACCAGAGATAATGACCAGTCTCTACAGAAAATAATCAAAAATCATATCAAAATAACAGGAAATCTAACAGAAAATTGTATGGTGTGTACTAGGCATAAGGCTACGTATAGGGCATTTAGTCCATTTTGGATATGTCGAACTTTACATGGAGGGGAAGATTTATTTTATTTATTTATTGTGTTTATAAAGCGCCAAAATATTACGCAGTGCTGTGGAAGATGTGGATGTTGATCGAGCCATAGTAGTGGAGTTAGGCAGGAGTTTAAGTCCCAGTTGTTTGAAGAACGTAGGAGCAGCATCGAAGTCAGATAAAGCAAGTGTTAGGCATTGGTTGTTCACAATGCGCCTGAAGGGGAAGCCCCACTTATAGGGTATGCTGGTTTCTCAAAGCATCTGAGCAGGGCAGCCATCAGGGGGGGACAACTGACACTGCAGTGAGGGGCCCAGGGCTTCTGGGGGCCCTGGGCCCCCCCCAAAGCGATGGAAGGGCCGCATGTGCTGGCTGCGGGCCTGTGGCTCACTCACTAGCACACTGCGTTCCAGCACTTGGAGAAAAGTATGAAAATTACCTATGCTGGGAGACCCTATATCTGGCTACATATACTGGGGGCAACTATGCCTGGATACCTATACTGGGGGCCCCTATACCTGGCTAGGGCAGGGGGACGAGCTGAGACAGAAGGGGACAAGAGGTAACACAGAGGGATAAAAGAGGCACAGGGGAAACAGAGGCGGACAAAAGAGGCACAGGGAGAAAAGAGATGAGCAGGGCCGGATTTAGACTTTTTACCGCCCTAGGCCACCTGTCAACAGCCGCCCCCCCCTCCTGCCTCATGCACACGCCAATACACCCCCCCCGCCCCCCCCCCCCCCCCCCCCGAACACAGAGCCTGAAAATACTACTTCTTACATCCCACCGTTCTAGCACTGGGCCTCTCTGCTCAAATAGGTTTCTTCATTGTGCAAGCACAGGCGTGGGTGAGAGTGACTGCACTGGGCATGCACAAGTATGGTCTGTGCATGCCCAGTAGAACTAAGGCACATGTGCAAGGTATTGTTTTTTACCCTGTGCATATGCACTTCATTTTACTGGGCATGTGCAGACCTTACCTGCACATGCCCAGTACAGGTACACTCACCCACGCTCGCTTACTGAAAAACCAATTCAACCAGAAAGGAACCCAGCACTGGAAAGGTGAGGTATAGGAAGATACAGTAACCCCCTGGACTATCCTCCCATTCCATAGAGGCACCACAGCTCCCAGCAAGACCTACCTCCCTTATAGAAGCACCACAGTTCCCAGCATGCTCCTTTCCTCCATAGAGGCACCACAGCTCCCAGCATGCTCCTTCCCTCCATAGAGGCACCACAGCTCCAAGCATGCACCTCTTCCATAGAGGCACCACAGTTCCCACATAGTATTAGGTTGTCTCCCAGGGCCTCAGAGATGGCTGCTGGGCCCCCAGGCCTCCTCCAGTGTGAATAGTGGTCCCCCGGGGCCCCTGCAGGGCATTTTTAGTGGAACGCACTCACCTGGCTTGCTCCTCTGTGTGCTTCATCCTCGTGACCTGACAGAATGTACATATTCAAGTGGTCACAAAGCATGCAGAATAGCGCACCAGCCGGTCAGATGTCTGTGTGCACCGCTGTGAAAACTCAGAAGCTGTGGGGGGCCCACTATTTACTTTGGAGGCGACCAGGTGGTAGGCCAGCTGGCTCTGGGGCCCTGAGAGAAAACAATACTATTTGGAGCAGGAGGGGCATGCTGGGATCTGTGGTGCTTCTATGGAGGGAGAGGGGCATGTTGGCACCAGTAGTACATGTATTAAGGGGGGGGGGGGGAACTTGCTGGGATATGTGGTACCTCTATTGAAGGGAGAAGGGCTTGCTGGGGGCAGTGGTATCTCTAGAGAGAGGAAGTGGATGCATGGACATGTAATGCTGTGGGAGAGGGGATGTCAGGACTCAGGAGCATGTACTCACATGCATGCAGGCCAGGGTCACAGGGACATTGGATTCTTCAGCTTCCTGTTGCAGCCAGTGAAGGCTGCACTGCATCTCCCCATTAGGGTTGCCAGGTGTCCGGTTTTACACCGGACAGTCCGGTTTTTGTGCGCTGTGTCCGGTGCAAAAAGGCATGCTAAACCGGACAATTAAGTTGTCCGGTTTAGAGCCCCCCCCCCCCCCCGCAGCGCAGGAGGAGAACAGCGCAGCAGAGAGAGAGCTGGGAGCAGCGGTGGAGAAGGGGGGCAATCTCCCCCCCCCTTCCCTCACCTTAGGGTGCTCTCTCTCCCCCGCTGTCTCCTCCAATATGATGTGCAGGCTGGCGAGTGGCTGCAGGCGGAACTTACCTCTGTGTCGCTCCAGCGCCGGAAGTTCGGGTCCCGCAGCCGCTGAGATTCGACTCAAAAAAGATCCGGATCAAAGATCCGAATCATTCATGAGCCGGACAACACTAATCAGTCTGAATAGTGTTGTCCGGCTCATGAATGATTCAAATCTTTGATCCGGATCTTTTTTGAGTCGAATCTCAGCGGCTGCGGGACCCGAACTTCCGGCGCTGGAGCGACACAGAGGTAAGTTCCGCCCGCAGCCACCCGCCAGCCTGCACATCATATTGGAGGAGACAGCGGGGGAGAGAGAGCACCCTAAGGTGAGGGAAGGGGGAGGAGATTGCCCCCCTTCTCCACCGCTGCTCCCAGCTCTCTCTCTGCTGCACTGTTCTCCTCCTGTGGGGGGAGGGGGCGGGGGGCACCTGGCTACCTATTCTGGGCACATATAGCCCCTGGTTCCCTATTCCGGGCACATATACCCCCTGGCTACCTATTCTGGGCACATATAGCCCCTGGCTACCTATTCTGGGCACATATACCCCCTGGCTACCTATTCCGGGCACATGTAGCCCCGGGCTACCTATTCTGGGCACATATAGCCCCTGGCTACCTATTCTGGGCACATATAGCCCCTGGCTACCTATTCTGGGCACATATAGCCCCTGGCTACCTATTCTGGGCACATATAGCTCCTGGCTACCTATTCTGGGCACATATACCCCCTGGCTACCTATTCTGGGCACATATACCCCCTGGCTACATATACTGGGACATATATACCCCTGCCTACGTATACTGGGACATTTACACCCCTGCCTACATATACTGGGACATATATACCCCCTGGCTACATATACTGGGCACATATATCCCTGGCTACATATACTGGGAACACTGGCTGTTTGTCATTATGTGCATTTAGTGGTGAAAAGCTGTCTCTTTTGTGCATTTACTGGTGAAAAGCTGTCTCTTATTATGTGCATTTACTGGTGAAAAGCTGTGTCTTATTATGTGCATTTACTGGTGAAAAGCTGTCTCTTGTGCATTTACTGGGGAAAAGCTGTCTCTTATTATGTGCATTTACTGGCGAAAAGGTGTCTCTTATAATGTGCATTTACTGGTGAAAAGCTGTCTCTTATGTGCAGTTACTGGTGAAAAACTGTCTCTTATGTGCACTGGACCAGTACTACTGGTGAGGACAGTTAGTGACATGGCTATGTACTCTGTAATGTGCTGCAGAAGATGTCAGTGCGATATAAATACTATAAAAAATTTTTTTAAAAAGCCCATTGCTTAGCCCCACTCTACATAAAAGTGTGCTTCTGACTCTGCCCCTAACTCCACCCCTAACTCCACCCCCTGTCCGGTTTTCTCCATCAGCTGACCTGGCAACCCTACTCCCCATGTTAGCTGAGGTGTCCCATTCGGATGAGCACTCTCCCCTTCCCCCCTGCTTTGCTGTCTGGAGTCCTCAGAGGGGAGGGGAGAAGGAACTAACTGCTGCCGTGTGATCCTGGTCTCTGCACAGCAGGAAGTTCTCCGAGGCAGGCCATGCTGTCGGCTGAGCTGCAGGCTGTGTGTTAGCTTCCTCTGCCTGCTGGGCTCTTGTGCCAGCGAGTCCGACCCGGTACACCGGCCATTCAACCTGCCCATGCTTTTAGCCTTTTGCAAATGCCCCATCAATGCGCCCGCTGCCCGACCTGCTATGATTTATCACACTAGTAAACAAACACAAGCAGCTCTGTTACATGGCATGGGGTAGCCGGACTCGATCTGTCCGCAGCTGCCTGCTACTCTCTGATGCAGGGCCAGGGCGGCTGTGGACAGATCAGGTTTGGCTGCCTCATGCTATGTAAGTTTGTAACAGAGCTGCCCCAGTAGCTTCTACAATGCCTGCGCCATGGATTTTTGTACATGGACCGCTGTCCTCCGACTGAAAGCTAAGCAGTGACTCCCCACAGATCAGCTGTTTCAATCATCAGCCTGTGTGGCCGCCCGGCTTGAATCCCAGTGCCGCTCCTTCCCGCTCGCTAACCTGCCCGTACAATGTAAACACAGATCCTCCTCCATAAGGTTGCTGTAACTTGCAGGGCTGCTCAAACAAATAGTGGCAGATACATAGCGGTGTTTCCTTCATCAGATCGATCAAAGAGTTCCCAGTGACGCGCCATGTAATTCAAATACAGGAAGTGACATCACTCACTTCCTGTACATGGCGCGTCACTGGGAACTCTTTGATCGATCTGATGAAGGAAACACCGCTATGTATCTGCCACTATTTGTTTGAATCCGATCAGCCCTGCAAATTACAGCAACCTTATGGAGGAGGATCTGTGTTTACATTGTACGGGCAGGTTAGCGAGCGGGAAGGAGCGGCACTGGGATACAAGCCGGGCGGCCACACAGGCTGATGATTGAAACAGCTGATCTCTGTCAGCTGCAACAGCGCCCCAGCCAGGCTGCCGCCCTAGGCCTTAGCCTTTGTGGCCTGCCCACAAATCCGGCCCTGGAGATGAGACCTGAACATGAGGTCACACAGAGGGGCACAAAAGAGGCATAAACTGAGGTGAGACAGAAGGGGACCAAAGAGGCACAGGAAGAAAAGAGGGGGATAAAACTGAACGGATAAAGAATAAGAACGGACCTACAAGTCCCTATCTTATTTCTTAACGGTGGACTACCTGTATTTTGCTAGTATTTGGCTCCACCCACAACATGCCATGGGCACGCCCACTTTTTGCTGCATCACGCTGTGCAAGCCGCTTTCTTCAGTTTTGGAGCCATGCACATTTTTTGCCGCAGAGCACTTCCCGCATTGACACGTGTAGGGTGGCTAGTGGGCGGGAACAGCAACCAGTGGGTGGGCCCAGGGAGGGGGGCAGGTATGATGATGTGTGAGGGGCCCCAAAATTTCTGATGGCGGCCCTGCATCTGAGTGACAGGTTTGAGAGCTCTGCACTTAGGTGAATTGCTCAGCGATAAATCATTGTAAATGGCAATGTCATCTCCTCTAAATGTAACAGAGGTTGTATTCCTGAGTGCTCTAAATAAATCATCTTTAGCCTCAAAATAGTGCAGGTTAGCAATGATGTCCTCAGGCCTCTATGAAGCAGATTGTCATTCCTCCAGTGATCTATGGGCCCTATCTATCCTCCATATTTCTTTAGGCATATCTGACAAAATAGTATGGAAAAGTTCCTTCAGATAAGCAACAATATGCTCAATTTTCAATGACATAGAAACACCCTTGATTCGCACATTCTGTCTCCTCTCCCTGTGTTCCAGGTCCTCATGTGCTGTACGAAATGATTTCATATCTGTCAGCATAAGCTGTTGTTCTGCTTGCTTTATGACTATGGCATCTATTTTTTCCTCCAGAGCATGTGTACGCTCCCCCAGCCCTGAGATATCAGAGTGAAGCTCCTTAAGGGCTAGTTTACACTGGGCGATTTTTCAGCAATTTGCTGATCACTGGCGATTAGCAAAATGCTGCTGCTTTTGTAAGTCAATGGTAGTGTTCACCAGTAGCGATCGCCAGCGATTAGTGATTTGCTGATGGTTCATGCAGCATTTTTGGAGCGATTTTGGAGCGATTGCATTTCAATGTTATAGAATCAGAAAACGCAATCACCCCTAAATCGCTTTCCTGTTGTCACAGTCAGTTACCTGTGCGGACACGGTGGCTGGCACATACGGATGTCCACGTGCGTCCTGGGGCATGTCGCCGTCAACTCAAACGAGGGGGCCTGGTGATGTGTGTCCATGCGCGGTGTGCGCGATGGCGTAGACCTTTGCGCGATGGCCTAGACCTTGGCGCCAGAGGGTGTAGGGGTTTGTGCGTTGCGTGCACGCGGGGGCCCGTGCCCATACATGTCTTTCATGCAAATACACGTGTGTGCGTGCATGCATGCGGTGTTGCGTGTTACCAAATGGCCTATATCAGTCTGCAGAGAACGTTGCTCTGTGCTGTTTTATTGCAACATTTGTGTGTTCTCCTGTCACGAGACTTTGTCTGCCTGGATATTTGCTTGTATGATTGCTCAACTTGTTGCTGACCTTGGCCTGTTCTCACTACCCACTCTGTTGCTGACTCCTGCCTGTACGACTTCCCCATTTGCTGCCGAATGCTGCTATGGATGACTACCCTCTTTGTTGATGACTACCAGCTCTGTTGCCAAACCTAGGAACCGTCTACTGGATTACGGGAACTCTGCTAACAGGAAATATCTCCTTCCAACGGTTGCTGAGTTATTGCACCACCGAACTCAGCCAGCGGAGGTGCTGCAACACCATACTGGTCACACGCTTGGTCGTCACGCCGATTGGCTTGTTGGCACTTCTGCCCTCTTACTTCTAAGAGGCCCTGTTCACACCTCAGGGTTCCTGGGTGGTGAGTTGCATAAGTAGCTGTCCTCTACACTTCATTCTCCAGAGCACCAGGTACATGGTTTGTTTTGTAACACCTGTACAATGAAAAAACAGCTTTTTGCTGATCGCCGGCGATCAGCAAAATGCTATCAAAGCGCCAGTGTGAAATAGCCCTAACTGCAGAGAGGATGTATTTTAAATAGCATGTATTTTAGCATTGTATTTTTAGATGTATAGCATGTATTTTAAACTTGATGATATTCAGAATAGTGATCCTTTAAAGCAATAATGGCCGAAAACTGAGAAATAATGCTTTTTTTCCATTTCAATCCATTTAGAATAAAATAATACTTAGCATAATGTACTCCCCCCGCCCTCAAAGGAAGCCTAATTGCTGGTGAAAAAACAAGGTATAGATAATTTTGTTGTGATAAGTAGTGATAACATTATTGGGGAATGAATGGGTAAGCGCTGAAATGTGAAAAATCCTCTTGTCCATAAGGTGAAAACAACCCGCGGGCTGAAAGGTTAAAGTGGTACTGGAAAATGGAAAAGATTTTGAGTGTGCAGGAGAAGGGGGCATTTCTGCTTCTGTGCTAGTGGACCTTCTCCCAACCTTGACCCAGCACTGGTAAGGTAAGGTTCATACTTACATGCCCAACAATTTTATGAAATACTTCACATGAAGATTGAAAATTGCTTGCTGGCTATTCAGAGCAGGGCCGTTTCTTGGGCAGTGTGGGCAGGGCGACCACAATGGGCGCAGACCAGCAAGTAGATGAAGGGGGGGTGCAGGCAGAAGGACATTACTTCTATGGAGCTGGTGACGCGCAGTGCAGCCAAATGGAAGAAGAAAGAAGATTACCAGCACGATCACCTTCCTTGACTCCTAGGCTGCCTGCGTCAGACTTCAAGTCATCATCATGTCACCACTGCGTGATGATACCTGATGTCCTGTAGCGGTACTGCAGGCTGTCAGTGCGCAGCACCCATGGAGGAGTCAGCTTTCCAGGCTCTCCTCACTTTTGTGTTTTCCTGCTTCCTCCTGGATGAGCGGCTGGTCACCAGAAAGTAGGCAGATCTACTTGTGACCTGTGGCTGTGTGACTGTCCCTAGAGAGTAAGGGCCTGTTTCCACTACACGCAGACTGGATGCAGAATGGATGCAGAAAAACTGACTCTAATGAATGTCTATGGGCCTGTTTCCACTAAACGCAATTTTTCTGATGCAGATTTTTCCATAGGCATTCATTGGAGTCCGTTTTTCTGCATCCATTCTGCATCCAATCTGCGTGTAGTGAAAACAGGCCCTAAAGGTTCGTGAGTCAACGGGGGTGGGGGGAAGGGAGTGCAATTTTTACATCCTCGTCCTGGGTGCAATTTAGCCTAGAAACTGCTCTGATTCAGAGTGTTCTGCATTATACAGACTATGAAACACAGACTGTCCTTATTGTAGCTTCTCATTCTCTGTGCAGCAGTTCCTGTACAGTGTATACTGTCTACAGACAATGGAATGCAGAATTTACATTTACATTCAGTTAGCTCTGATTAGGGAGATAATTTGTCACTGAGGAAGGACAAAAAAAATCATGTACTAAATCCCAGCATGGCCTTCTTGGTCGATAACACTTTGATAGATCGCTTGCCTAGGCAGTACCAGCCCCATCTATCTGGCTATTAGATTTCCTGTCTTCTTATTGTGAAATGAAATGTATTCGCAAATGTGAAGAATAGTTCATCCTGCTCCTGTTACCACACTCACAGTGCAGCACTGCTATCTATCACTACATTGTTTTATGAAAAGAAATATACAACAGGGATGTGAAAAGTGTCTATTAAAATGTTTTCTTTTTCTCATATCAGACTTCCTTTTTCATTATGGGCATAAATAAATCCATGAGGGCATCAGAGAATAAACAGTCCTTTAGATGCCATTGTAACACCTGAAGGTGGTCTTAAATAACTTGAAAAGATCTGTTTGTATTCCTTTACAGTGCAGAACAACACACTGAGCCTTGACAAATGCCCTGCAGGATCACAACAAACTGTTTTCTTCTGTCGGCTGAAATCAGTCAGCAGTGATGTACAGGCTGGGTTTAACTGTCAGAAACGAGGTTATCTTAAAGCAAACTTGTGTTGTGGTTTAAAAACATAATGGAACATAACATGTAATACATTCTCAAACCCATCAGATTCCTGAGATGAGAAAGAGGTACTACTTTCACCACAAAAATCTTAAGCAACAGACACTCCAACACACCTTAATTTTTCTTTCATTTCAAGGAGACTATATTGAGACCTCACAAGTCTTTGAAAAGCAGCTGAATCAAACAAATGTCTGTCTGTTAGGAAGGGCTGCCATCAGTTAGGTATAAGCAGTACTCCACTACCACACCAGGTGAGAAGAAGCCCTGAGGTGTTTATTGTATGTGAAGTTCAAGGGGAGCTTTGAAGTCTACCTTTTATGAGGGTCAAAAAGTTCTGATGGCACCCAGTGTTACCACCAATGCATTTGTAGCTTGAAAGTCAGGTGTATACACTTTCACAATCCAAAAATGTCATTACAGCCAGGAGCCTATATGGCATGGCAAATTCCAATTTTCAGGAACAAAAGATAAAGCATACATTGTAATATTACATCCAGTAAAGTGACTGTAGTATGCTCCCCTTAGACCATGCAACCCATTACATTACTTATATTTCTGGACAGACACCCTTACATCTTTATTCACTAAGTGCCAGTGTCATCTTATCACCTCCATCTTGCTGGTTAACTTGTGAAAGTGTACCGTCATAATCTGTATTCCTCTCACATTCTATACACATCCCTATCTCTTGCCAGCTGCATCCACTGCCCAATCTATCCCTTCTTTCCCATTCTGCTGTCAGAATTCTGATATGCAGGGAATCTCTAGAAGAAAACACTTGTGCAAGGTTCAACCAGCAGAGGTCTCAGTGGAGAGTTGCTCTTGTATGCTACCACTACAATACGGCACACTGATTCAATCCAACCAAATCTAAAAAGCATACTATGGCTTACTCTTACAGTACTGCTACAAGTTCAACACAGGAAGAAAATGAAGGACTCTATTGCAGTGTGAAGAAATAAGCTTTATAACTCTTACCTGTGCTGAATATTTCAGGACTCCCCTGCATATCTTACCAGCCAAGTGCATGTGCACATGTTACCTGGTATTATTCAGTGAAGAGCACTGACCATCAAGAACAGAAGCATCAGGAGAACTGTGGTCAGAGCTGCAATGTGGACACTTGAGCTAAGCTTGAAAGACTTTGGTAGCACCAGGACTACAATGACAGAGCCTGGGAGTGGGGACACATAGAAAGGAACTGGGGCCATACTGACAGAGACTAGGGACACTGACAGAAACTGGAAACACAAAAACTGAGACTGCTATTACACTGACAGAAACTGGGGCTACACTGAGAGAGACTGGAACTACACTGAGAGAGACTGAGACTACACTGAAAGAAACAGGGACCACAAGTAAAAAATCAGGAACTACAATGAATGAGACTGGGGCCATACCAAACTGGTATTACACTAAGACTTGGTCCATGCTGACAGAATCTGGGACTACACTGACCACACTGACAGACTGACCATGCTGACAGAAAATGGAATTACAGAGAAAAATACTAGGACCACACTAAGAGGGACTGGGACCACAATAACAGAATCTGAGACCACACCAAAAAAACAGACATAAACTAGAACCACACTGACATAATCTGGGACCACAGAGAAAGAGAATAGGACCACAGAGAAAGAGAATAGGACCACAGAGAAATAGACAAGGACCACACTGAAAGAGGTTGATACCCTTTGTAACTGCAGTCAGATACCTTAGGACCATACTGACAGAGACTGAGTCCCTTTGTTAATGTAACCATTCACCATGAGAACACCAACCTAGACAGGAACTGTTGTGACAGAACCTACAGTGATTGTACAGCAGGTGTGGGTAGGATTTACCTTCAAGTCATGGGTCAGTTGGAGACTTAGGTGAGGGAGATATGACAGTGAAGGCACAATCTAGAATCCACAACCAGGAGTCAGATAGTGCCCAGATTAGTTACAAACAATCTCATATTTTTTGTAGAACAAGAAGTCCACTCGACATCAGTCTGTTGAAGCCTTCCTGCAAACTGGACAGAATACAAATATGGATCGCCAGTACGGCTAAACTTTCTGCCACAAACAGCTGATGTGTTTCTCACCCAGCTGGGTACTTAGTCATGTTTTTTTTGATATATGATACACCATACATGTATACAAGAAAGCCATCACTCCCATCTGTTTCCTCTGCCAATCAGTGTATTTCACCAATTCCAAGTATTCTGGGAGGGCACACCTGTAACAGCTATTGATAAACAAAAATCAGATCTAAAGAGGCTTCTAGCATCTTTCATTTGTAAGTGAAAGGGAATCTGCAGCCAAAATGTCTTCTGTTTTACGTAAAACAGTACCAGTACATCATTGCTATTACAAATTAAAGGGTTGGGGCTAAAATAGCATAGCATATCAGAATCAATTTATTTTGCCAAGTAAATTTGCACTTACAGGGAATTTGTCTTGGTAGTTACTTAACAAACAAAAACAATACAAGGACAGTCAGAGCTGCAATGTGGACACTTGAGCTAGGCTTGAAAGACTCTGACAGAAACTGGAAACACAAAAACTGAGACATGAGCTGGAAGAGAGTGAGTAAGGTGAGACGGGTCAGAGGCAATTTTTGTTGCTCTCTGCACCTGCTAGCGTAAAGATCCTGCAGTGAAGATAAGCTACAGCCAATTATCCTTTCCGCTGTTCCAATTAATGCGCTGCAGCCTCCCCATTTCTAATGCTGTGCAGGAGCCGAACCATACAGTCACAGATAATGTCATGGTGGATTTGATGATTGCAGTGTAGACCTTAAGTTTTGAGGTAGGCCAAACTTTTTTAGCTGCCGTAGATGGTACATCCTCTGTTGCGCTTTCTTGACGACAGTGGCAGTATTGTTGTCCCAACGCGATCTCCTGCATTAGCTGGCCCCAGGACTTTACGCCAATCGGCGTTAGGCGGTCCTGGGGCTGCCGCCGCGGCCACGCCCATTGGCATGACGCGGTCGGAAAGAGGTTAACAGTTGGATCTGTGGAGATGCAGTCATTGGTGTGATGTGAGAAGAGCAATGGGGAAAGCACACAGTCCTGGGGTGCACCGGTAATGATGGTCAGAGAGCTTGATGTGTGTTTCCCAAGTCTAATGCTGGGTACACACACGGTAAGATTTTCCATGCGATTTTGCGACCCGATCGTTTTTCCTGCACAATTAAGCACTCGATTCTGCGCTCAATTCTCTTATCTTCATTCGTTTTTCTTATCTTTTTCCATTCACCGTTATGAGAAATTGAGCGCGGAAACGATCGGGCACAATATCGGACATGACAGATTTTATCTATCTGATCCATCTATCGCACGGAAAATCGTACCGTGTGTATTAGGCATAACATGCTGTGTCCTGTCGGTTAAAAAATTGGTTATCCATTTGCAGATGGATTCAGTTATGTGTAGCTGGGAGAGGTTGCTGTGCAGCAGTGAAGGAATTATGGTATTAAATACAGAGCGGAAATCTATGAATAAAATCCTGGTGTAGGTTCCAGGGGAGTCTAGGTGCTGTAGTACATTATGCATATACATGTTCACCGCATCGTCTGCGGATCTATTAGGCCTTTAAACTGCAGAGTCCAGCAGGGGATCTGTGATGGATTTCAGATAAGCCATTAACAGTTTTTCAAATGCTTTCATGACCAATGATGTCAGGGCAACAGGCCTGTAAGCGTTTAAAGAGAACCTGTACTGAGTAAAAATATTTAAAATAAACACATGCGGTAACTCCAAATGAACATTACATAGTTACCTTGCCATCAGTTCCTCTCAGAAGCTCACCATTTTCTTCTGATAATAATCCCTTCCAGTTCTGACAATATTTTGTCAGATCTGAGATATATCAGTTGCTGTCAGTAAAATATCAGTTGCTGTCAGTTATAGCTGAGAGGAAAACTGATGTACCAGATAATGTCCATGTTTTCCTATGGCTCAAGTGGGCGATGTTACAGTTTAACTGTGTGCTGACCAGAAAGCTGTTATGGGGTAATGGCTATTTTCAAAATGGAGGACGGAAAATTCCCTTGATCATAGTGAACAAATAGGACGCGGGACAGGAGAAAGACACTGAGGAGTAGACTACATGGAAGGTAAGTATGACTTGTGTATGCTTATTTTGACTTTTATTTTCAGTACAGGTTTTCTTTAAGCATGCAGGTTTTGATTTTTTGGGAACTGGAACAATGATTGAGCATTTAAAACAGGCAGGGACAATTGAGAGTTCCAGAGATGATTTGAATATGTCTGCAGGCGCTAATTGATCGGCACAGAGTTTCAAGCATTTCGCAGACACAGAGTCTGGCCCAGCTGCTTTCTTAGTGTTTTGTCTTTTGAAAAGTTTGTTTATATCTGATTGGCATATTAGAGGAGCATGCAAGTTTGGGTACAGGTTAGCAAATTGTGGCTGATCTCCTGTGTTGTGTAGATGCTGAGGCACCGCAGCGGGCAGAGGCGCTGGCTGGTTGGCGGAGTGCTCAGTTTGCCTGATGTTGCAGAGGTGCAAATATATGTGAATTGACTTGGTGTGTTTGGCTTTTGTTGGTAGTGTCAAACCTGCAATAAAATGTATTCAGCTCATTTGCAAGCTGCAGGTTGTCTAGTGATTGTGGAGGTTTTTTTCTGTAGTTGATAATTTCATGTAGAGATTTCCATATTGTGGACGAGTCGGCCATGGAACATTTTTCCTCGAGTGTTTTAGAATAATCTGGATAGAAGAAACAAATGGATACTACACAATGCACAGCAAGAACAAGAGAGAGACAAGAACTAAGCAGTGGGATTCTACAGTGCATCTGAGAAAGTATTCACAGCACATCACTTTTTCCACATTTTGTTATGTTACAACCTTCTTCCAAAATGGATTCAATTAATTTGTTCCTCAGAATTCTACACGCAACACCCCATAATGACAACATGAAAAAAGTTTACTTGAGGTTTTGGCAAATTATTAAAAGTACAAAAAAATGACAAAGCACATGCACATAAATATGCACAGCCTTTGCCATGAAGTTCAAAATTGTGCTCAAGTGCATCATGTAATGTATCCTCTGATGGTTCCTGATATGTTTCTGCAGCTTAATTGGAGTCCACCTGTGGTAAATTCAGTTGATTGGACATGATTTTGAAAGGCACACACCTGTCTATATAAGGTCCCACAGTTGACAGTTCATGTCAGAGCACAAACCAAGCATGGAGTCAATTGAATTGTCTGTAGACCTCAAAGACAGGATTGTCTTGAGGCACAAATCTAGGGAAGGTTACAGAAAATTTCTGCTGCTTTGAAGGTCCCAATGAGCACAGTGGCCTCCATCATCTGGAAGTGAAAGAAGTTCAAAACCACCAGAGCTGGCCAGTCATTTAAACTGAGCGATTGGGGGGGAAGGGCCTTAGTCAGGGAGGTGACCAAGAGCCCGATGATTACTCTGTCAGAGTTCCAGAGGTCCTCTGTGGAGAGAGGAGAACCTTCCAGAAGGACGACCATCTCTGCACAAATCCACCAATCAGGCTTGTGTGCAGGGGCATAACTAGAAGTCCCCAGGCCCCCCTGCAAGAATTTGAGCGCCCCCCCCCACACACCCTGGGGCCCGCTCATGGCCGTTTTAACCTTCTGCCGCCCGCGTCACGCCAGTAGGCGTGGCCGCGGCGGCAGCCCCAGGACCGCCTAACGCCAATTGGTGTAAAGTCCTGGGGCTCTGTTTTGCATGAGATCGCGCGCAAGGTGCGCGCGCATCTCATGCTCGGAAGGCGGAGCTCCGCCCCGCCTTTAGTCTCCGAGCTGCTATTGCCGCTCGGGAGACTGTTAGACGGCGATCACGCCGTCTGTTTACTACGTGCAGCGCTGCGATGAGCAGCAGCGCTGCACTGGGGACAGCCGTGTGACACGGCTGTCCCCATGGGGGACAAGAGAGCGATCGGCTCTCATAGGCAGAAGCCTATGACAGCCAATCGCCGTAATTGGCCGGCTGTGGGGAGGGAGGGAGCGAGGGAGGGAAGGGATTTAAAGAAAGAGGGTTTTTTTTACAAAAAAAGTGACAACACAAATATTTATAAAAAAAATAAATAAACATGGGGGGAGCGATCAGACCCCACCAACAGAGAGCTCTGTTGGTGGGGAGAAAAGGGGGGGGGGGAATCACTTGTGTGCTGAGTTGTGCGGCCCTGCAGCTTGGCCTTAAAGCTGCAGTGGCCAATTTTGCTAAAAATGGCCTGGTCACTAGGGGGGTTTAGCCCTGCAGTCCTCAAGTGGTTAAGGGGGGCTGGAGGAGTCGCAGCATAAGGGGAGAGCTTGGTAGCATGTCGGTGGGAAGGGGGACGATCTCCCCCCTCACCTCGGGCTCTCCCCTCTGCGCTCCCCTCCTGCATCTATGTAAGTGTTAGCAGTGGCGGCAGCAGCAGGTATAACTACCTCCATTCACCACTGGAGGTCGCCGATCTGTAAGGGTTTCACATTACTTTCACATTACTTCCTGTTTTCACAGGAATTAATGTGAAGCCCTTGCAGATCGGCAATCTCTGTGGTGAATGGAGGTAATTATAGCTGCCGCCGCTGCTGCTGCCACTTACATAGATGCAGGAGGGGAGCGCAGAGGAAAGAGCCCGAGGTGATGGGGGGGACCGTCCCCCCTCCCCACCGACGTGCTACCAAGCTCTCCCCTCATGCTGTGACCCCCCCAGCCCCCCCAAACCGACCATGAGCTGGCCCCACGGGGGAAGGGGCTGCTTCCCCTATTGTTACGCCAGTGAAGGTGTGGCAGAGTGGCCATACAGAAGCCACTCCTAAAAGCCATATGGCAGCCTGGAGTTTGCCAAAAGTCACCTGAAGGCTTCTCAGACCATGAGAAACAAAATGTCAAATGAGTGGCTTCAAGATAACTCTATGAATGTGGCCCAGCCAGATTGCAGACTTGAATCCTTAAAATGGCTGTGTACCCATACCTCCCATCCAACCTGATGGAGCGTGAGAGATGCTGCAAAGAGAAATTAACGAAAGTGGCCAAGGATAGGTGTGCCAAGCTTATGGCATCAGATTCAAAAAGACTCAGACAAAGTAATGAGCAAAGGCTGTGAATACTTATGTACGTGAAGTGATTTATCTTTTTTTCTTTTTTAAATACATTTGCGAAAACCTGTCATTATGGGGTGTTCTGTGTAGAATTCTGAGGAAAAAAAAGAAATTTAATAATTTTAGATTAAGGCTGTAACATAACAAAATGTGGAAAAAGTGATGCGCTGTGAATACTTTCCAGATGGACTGTATGTTTAAAAAAATACATTTTCATCGTATCTGCTACTGAAGCACGCTGGTTCCCTTGCACCCAACTTAAAGATCCAGTAAACTTCTCTTTCTAAGAGCTTTCTTTGTAAATCCCCTCCTCCTTCCACTAAAGTCTAAAAGTACCCTCTCCTCAGAAATTTGTTTAGATTGCTTAGAAACATTAGAGATATTTCTAGTTGATGGGCTTCTACTGCCACAATAATTCTCTGCTATGATCAGGCTGGTGGTACGGAGCTGGGAAAAAAGGGCGCATGCCGCTAGTGGACAAAAAGGGCGCCGCCATTCACTCCCATAATAAATAGCGTTTAATGGGCGCCGGGTAGGAAAAAAGGGCGCCGGAGCTAAATAAAGTTTATAAACGGCGCCAGGAGCTAAATAAAGTTTACAAACGGCGCCCGGAGCTGTTTAATGATTTATAACTGAACTTGTGGTGATTTACGTTTATAAAATGCACCCGTGCCGAATAACGTTTATGAAAATACTAAACATATTTATCTTATTTAAATAATTAAAACATTATTTAAAGTTTTATCCCTTACTGTTTGTAAAACATTATTATTCACAAAATAAAGCGATCAGTACGTAACGTAAATTGCAAAATATTTTTTTAATCCACAATTAGTAAAACATAATTATCCACATAATAAAGGGGGGTCTTAGGTTTAGGCACCAACAGGGGGGTCTTAGGTTTAGGCACCAACAGGGGGGTCTTAGGTTTAGGCATTAACAGGGGGGTCTTAGGTTTAGGCATTAACAGGGGGGTCTTAGGTTTAGGCACCAACAGGGGGGTCTTAGGTTTAGGCACCAACAGGGGGGTCTTAGGTTTAGGCATTAACAGGGGGGTCTTAGGTTTAGGCATTAACAGGGGGGTCTTAGGTTTAGGCACCAACAGGGGGGTCTTAGGTTTAGGCACCAACAGGGGGGTCTTAGGTTTAGGCATTAACAGGGGGGTCTTAGGTTTAGGCATTAACAGGGGGGTCTTAGGTTTAGGCACCAACAGGGGGGTCTTAGGTTTAGGCACCAACAGGGGGGTCTTAGGTTTAGGCACCAAGAGGGGGGTCTAGGGGTTAGGGGTAGGTACAGGGAGGGTTACTTAGGCACCAACAGGGGGGTCTTAGGTTTAGGCACCAACAGGGGGGTCTTAGGTTTAGGCATTAACAGGGGGGTCTTAGGTTTAGGCATTAACAGGGGGGTCTTAGGTTTAGGCACCAACAGGGGGGTCTTAGGTTTAGGCACCAACAGGGGAGTCTAGGGGTTAGGGATAGGTACAGGTAGGGTTCTGTGTAAGAGTAGGCTTAGGTATAGTTTTAGTAAAATTTTAGTAATAATTACTAATGTATTACAACACTTATTACGAACGTAGTTATATTTATATCATCTTTATAAACAATATTTTCAGATTTTATTATAAGAACAAACCATAAATGACGGTTATTCACAATAATATACAATTATAACAATTAAACATATATTATTGGTTTTTTTATAAACGTAATTATAAGTTTAACTTTTGAAACAGGGAAGATTAACGTTTTCACAATTTCCGATTTCATAAACATTATTTAATGATTTATAATTTTGTTAAACATTATTTGTAAACGAAATATAGCACACTATATTTATAAACCCTATTAATGATTAATTATTATTTAGAGTTTACACCCCGCGCCCTTTTTGTCCAGGCGCCCTTTTTGTACGTACGCGGTGGTACACCCCCTGTACTGCTTATTTTCATGCTGTACATTTAATAATGTAAACAACCATGTGTGAACAACCTGCACGTGTGTGATCCAGGACACTTCAAGTAGGCCGGATATTGTTCTTGTTTCCCACTCATATTAAGGGTGTTACATAACTTTGTTTTTTAAGTAATGTTTATTTTAAATAGCACTCACTTGGGGGATGTTATGTTGCTTTTATCAATGTACTAAAATTGGCTAATTACACAGTAATACAAAAAAAAAATGTGAAAAGCATAGAATTGATTAAGTTAATAAAAAAAACTATACTAGACTCTTGCTGTGCCTAAACAGCTGTTGTTGTTGTGACAAAAAGTGGCAAGCAGATCACATTTCAGAGAACTGCACAGACAATGTGGTAAAAAGGTTATAATGACACTGAATTTGTTTTGTGAGGTGTAATAAAATATGCTGGAGTGATACAGTCAACATTTTGGTTTTAAAGACTGCTAGGTTACTCAAAATAAAAGCTTATATAGTAATGTAGGTAATGCAGGGATAACTGGCATTCCTTTAGCACTGTACCCTTGTTCTCTCTTCTGTGTATTGGAGCTCCATCTAGTGTCCACTTGGACTACCCCACATCACGTCTTACAATTGTGTGAACTCTAGAGATGCAAATAATTCAAAGTTGCATGCAAATTTAAAGCAAAATGTATGGAACTTGGAATAGGACACATTGAAAACAACAAGTATTGCATTTAACTGTCCTAATCTAGATTCAGTTTGTATGCTAGTGAACAGTAGTTTGACATAACAGAAAACGTAAACCATTTTTGCATTACTCATGTTTTTATTACCTAGTGTGCTGGCTTTGCAAAGCTGCCTTTCTGTGTAAATGCTAGCTGCTGCATGCCTGAAAGAAAAACAGGTTGTTGAATCCACACTCCTACCCCATCCCATTATAACCCACATGAAGTGGTCAGGGAAGAGCTGGGAGGGGTCAGCAGCCAGTCTTTCACTATGAACACAGAGCAGATCACTTTAACTTGCCCACCTCCTCCCTCTGCTGCTGATGAATGAAATCCATTTGCAGACTGCATTGCAATACTACAGCACTTTGGAGACCCATCTTTAAATCCTGTGTAGTTCCTCCCAACTCAAAAGAATGAACTGCGCAAGTGCAGAACCCTCAATTGTGGAGTGCGTGCGGATGGGACTGTACATGCCCAGTTGGTATGTCTGCAGCAGATATATGGAGGGGACACCGAGGATGCTGAGGAACCTAACATACTACGGGTGGCTGGAAGCCCCAAGTAAGTAAAAGTCCCTTTTCTTTGCCAGTTCAGGTGTACTTTAAAGAGGAACTTCAGTGGAAATTACATCATTTTTTTTTACAATATTCATTTTTAAATTATTTAGTCAGTGTTTGCCCACTGTAAAATCTTTCCTCACTCCAATTTAAATTCTGAAATTTATCACAGGTGGCGACATCTTTAGTCCTGTTAGGTGATCCCTGCAAAATGTTTGGTTGTTTACAGAGCTTTACTAAATCAATAAAAAATATACCTGATCTCCCAGAATTCGCACCAGGAATAACCTGCTTCGCACCATTATAACGCTTTCCAGGTCAATTTTCAACGTGGACGAGGCAGACTCGTCCATACTGTTTGTGGGAAGTTTTTTATGAACGAGTCAGCCTCGTCCTTACCACCAGAGAGGCTACCCACCTAAGCCCACGGCTAACCTTAATCACCCCTTCCCCTCACGATTTAACCTAACCACTTCCCCACCACGGCTAACCTTAATCGCTTTTTCATTTCCCTTTAAAATCGATATTTGAATTGGCACGTATGGGGCACCCAAACTTAATTTCCTGGATTGATCTCCATGTGCTTATAGAACACAGCTGTTAGTAATAAAGGCAGTCTCTGAGGAAGCGTGTGTCCCGCGACACACGTGTAAGACCCCTTCGGGCTGGCTGCAGCGGTTAGGCGTACGCCGGAGCTTCAGGTAGTTTTGGCGGTTTGCCTTACTTCAGTGGAGCTCTAGTGACAAACGCAAAAATGTGAAATGGGGTTTTAACAGCACAAACACTAGAGTAAACTAATCCCTATTGGCCCCTTTAACGTTGGTAATATAATACCTAAAATATAACTTTTGTTAAATCTTTTACTATAAAAGTTAGGGTTATAACACCATCACCAACAACATACATCAAAGGAGGGGATGTAACAATAGTAGGAGTGTATACAACACATGATTCAAGGGTTGCTCGGGGTATGAGGCTCCCCTAAAGGAATACAGGTGTAGCGTAATCCCGTATACACCTCTACACTCACTAGTAGGTAAACTTAGTCCACCATATAGCAGTCAATCTAGACCTAGGCTACAGTTTATGCACAGTGGGTCAAATAAAAAGTCCACTGTCACATACAGCCTAACTATCTAGATAATGGCGGACAATGAATCCCCCCTCTCCCTTTCACTAGCATACATTCACCCAATAATCAACATGTTTCACTTAATTATTACATTTAAGCTTCGGCAGGAAAATAATAAAAAGGTGTAGTGCTTAAAAGTGCTTTGAAAAGTGAAAAACAGGTATAGCCCTAGTCAGAGCCAACCTGATATTGGCTCGAAATTAAGTATATATAGAGATGTGGGATGTACACCACACCCTAATTAAGGAGCCACACCCCTGGAGCTCTAGTGCTCAGATTCCTATATTCCTATACATACAGTGGGATGCGAAAGTTTGGGCAACCTTTGTTAATCGTCATGATTTTCCTGTATAAATCGTTGGTTGTTAGGATAAAAAATCTCAGTTAAATATATCATATTGGAGACACCCACAGTGATATTTGAAAAGTGAAATGAAGTTTATTGGATTTACAGGAAGTGCACAATAATTGTTTAAACAAAATTAGGCAGGTGCATAAATTTGGGCACTGTTGTCATTTTATTGATTCCAAAACCTTTACTCAGTGACCCCTGACCTACATACACAGGTTAATCCAATTATTAGAAAGAGTATTTAAGGAGGTCAGTTGTAAGTTTCCCTCCTCTTTTAATTTTCTCTGAAGATGTTATGATCATGTCTGCAGCGTTTACTGCTGGCTGCAGTGGTATTGTAACCCAAGCAGTTCTGATGTCATTACATGCATTTTCTTGCATAGTTTGGTTTGCACTTAAACTAGTTGCTGATTCCATCTGCAGTCGCTCTGAAGTTAATGACAGTTTAATATGCTTTTGTGTACACAAACATTGTCTGCTGCAATGGAGGGGCAATCCCTTTCCTGTAGGCTGCATATCATTGTCTGCCTTTTCCTGCTGTCAGCCTGTGATTAATTACCATTCACTTGTGTGGGAATCTGCAGGTCTGCTCCCATTGGATGACCTCAGTATAAAGAACTGCTTCCTGCAATGCTTGATGGGCTACCATAGTCTCAGATTCTGTCTGTTACTCTGCCCGTGCCCCACCTCGTTCCTAGTCCGTGTGGACTGCGCTGACTTCTGCGAAGGGGTCAGCGAGTCCTCCTAGTTCTGCTCTTGTTCTAGAAGTTGTTACTCTGCTTGTCTTGTGTCATATATTGGTTCATCGCCAATATATACGCATACTTGCGCATTTTATTATTTTCCTTGTATTCGTGTTACGTTGATACATCAGTGTCGCTGATATATACGTACACGAACTGTTTATATCCTATGTTCCGTTAGTCAGCGTTCCAGCACGCTGAGCTAGTTATCCTGTTCCTGGTCCTGTTTGTGGATTGCGTTCATCTCTGCGAAGAGATAGCGAATCCTTCTGAGTCCTGTTCCCTGTATTACTCCAGCCTTAGTCAGAGTTCCTGCTTATGTCATATATCGGTTCATTGCCGATATATACATATGTTAGTCAGACGTTACAAATAGTTTCATTGATAGCTGTAATTGTAATACGCTAGGAAATCATACTTATTGTATATTTATCTGTGTTACGTTCATCTATCTTGATCCTGCTATTTCCTGACTATCCTGTCCTGTCTTTGTGAGGCACGCCATTGCTGCAAACGCATTGGCTACCTCATTCCAGTCTGTTTTATTGTGGACGCTTGCTGTCACTAAGTAGTGGCTAGTTTAGCAAGCGTTCATTCTGTCTACCTGTCCTGATCTCCTCAGTCCTGGTTTATGCGCTCAGCGCTACTTTGCGCTGAGACGTTATTACGAAAGTGTTGTTTGTGGCTGTTCGGATCTGCACCGGCTCTGTGCACCACAATCTCCTATTGGAGTCAGTCCTCTCCTCCACTAAACTGGGGATATCCTGATTCCTTGTGCTGGTGTGTGTACCTCCTTCACGTCAGCTTATGTGTTGCATGCTGACTGTGGAGATTACACCTCCAAGCTTAACAATATGGTAGCCCCTTTACCAATTCCTATTGTGGGGGGAATTTCCAGAAATTATGACACTGTTTGTCAGGGGTCCTGCTCCTTTAAAAAATTTGAAAAGCTTGGTCCTGAAGTTACAGACAAATTTATATCAGAATTGGTTAAAGTTCTGGCCAATCCCGACTTTCGGGCTTCTGCAATTTCTACCTGGTCTGATTGGATCGTTTGTGCTCTTTTTAAGGGCAAACTTTTTGATTGGGCAATCGATGTCTTAGATCACACTCAGTTTAGACAAAGTCCTTTGCAATTTATAGCTTTTGTAATTCACAATTGGTTGCGCATAGATCCATTGCCTTTTCCTCTTAATGAACTCCTGGCAGCAGGCCAATCAGCTGCTCCTTCAATTGCTTGCAAGAATGAGCAGCAAGCAGAAAGTGTTACTGATAATTTTCCTGCAGCTTTGAATAAATCACCAAAAACAGCAAGGTCAAAGGCAAAACGCAAACGTTCTAAGAAACGTGTCCAATCTGCAGAATCGTTATCTTTAGCGACTGCGCATCAGACCTGCAATAAGATTCTGCCATTAACAGATAATGAAATGCAATTGTCTTTCAGGGGAGTTAAATGGACTTATGAAACTACTAATGAACTTTCATCACTGGCTAGGGAAAATAAAGATTTTTGTTTAAAAGAATTATCTGAGTATGATTATGAGGATATATTACAGAGTATTGAACAAATCAATCTATTCGTGCAGCAAGAAAAATTTGCATACACTACAGTCCAACACTTGCTACAGGTATTGGAGATCCTTAGGAATAGGAAATCTGCCAATCGCCTGCTAAATAATCCAATGTATGTTTCTGCCAAAACCACATTTGCAAACTGTGATCTGCCTGTTAAGTATGCTTGGAATCCTCCATTTGAGAAAGGAGAGATGGAAGCTCTGGTCAATGAATGGAAGAATGATTCAAGTTCATTTTGTCAATTCTACAGTGCAAAAAGTGAATTAGTATTGAATGCATGCATTAAGTCTGCCTATAACCTAATAAAAACTGGTGTGTGTGGGTATGACCTTGTGGCTCCATTGATCGATGTGTGGAAAATGATTTTGGACGATTTTTATGCGATTCAATCAGTTGATACCAGGGAAGACACACTGTCAATTGGAGACTGTTCCACTTCTCCAGTTACTGAGTCCCTGCCATGTCTTGTGAATGTTCCCGTAACTCCACCCTGTACCATGGATAACTCAGTGTTACTTCCCAGTAAAACAGAAGCCACTGATACTTTCTTAACTTTGCCCTGCACAAATTTCTCAGCAGAGAATCCAGAGGTCCTGCTGACTTCTGAGTCCAGCCTAGCCAGTACTCATGAGTCTTTGTTCAGTGAAACAGACACCAGAAAAATCTTGCGTGTCTCTGCAAACACTTCTGCAGAAATTACCTGTGTTAATAAAGTTCAACTCCTGTCTGATCCAGCAGATGCCAATAGATGCACTACATCAGTTTCCGAGTCCCAGCAATCCTGTCCAGAAACCTCAGAACCCCAGCATCTGAATTTTCCAATTTCACAATTGAATGGTGATTTAGATGCGCAAACATTGTGTTTTGATCTTCCTGTTTCTACACCTCACTCTAGCTTCGTGAATAACTCAGAGCGTCTGCTATGTGAATCCGAAATCGCAGAATTATTACCGTGTTCAGAAAATGTCCCAGTAAATTTGCCCTGTACCATGAATGGTGCAGTAGATCTCTCCAATGAAACTCAGGTCACAGAATCATTATGCTGTCCAGCAGGTGCTTCCATGGTTTTGCCCTGCAATATGGACTGTTCAGTGATCCTGTCCAGTGAAGCTGTGGTCGCAGAGTCTTATGCTTCACCCAGTACTTTGGATACTTCAAACCCTCTAGCAGAGGAGTCTGAGGCACTGCTTACCTCAGTTGGTGTTGCAGTAATATTCACTTGTCTAGCAGCTGTTTTGGAATTACAGTCTGCTCTAATAAAACTTGATGAATTTCTGCCCAGCGAAGCAGAAGCCATTGAAATATTGTCCTCGTCAGCAAGTGTGTTAGATACCTTGCCCTGTACACAGTCTGATTTAACCAATGTTGTTGAGTCCCTCTCCAGTGTTGTAACAGCCGAGGAACTCCAGCCCTGTCCTCTGAATGTTTCAAAAGTCTTGCCCTGTAACATGGATAATTCTGACTCGCTGGAAAAAATAATAGAAATCTCAGAATTTCAGTCCGGGTTAATGAGTGTTTCTGAAACCCAGCCCTGTATCCTGGAAAATTCTGGTTCTCTGGCTGGTGTGGCAGAAGTTCCAGAGTCCCCTTTCTGTCCAGTGAGTTACTCAGTTTTGCCTAGTTCAGTGGGGATTGCTGCACTACTGACTTGTTTTGCAGCCCTTCATGAGCTCCAATCCAGTGTATTTGATGAGTCTCTGTCTAGTCCAGAAGAAGTTATGGGAACCCTGTCTAGTTCGGTGCATACATCAGAAGATTTGTCCTGTCTTGTAAATGCCCCTGAACATGATTTGTTAATAACCTTGCTGGAATCAGAGACATCTAAGTCTGATCCTGCATTTTTTAGTGAGAATCCAGTAACTGTGAAGTCTAGTCATGATGATTTTTTTTTGCCCAGTCCTGGTTTGGGTCCTACCTTGACTGACTTTGAGGTTCGCAGTTCCTTGACATGCCCAGAAGTCTCTCTTGTGCCGGTGTGCCCAGATGTGCTTCGTATGCCAGAGTGCCCAAGTGTGTCTGTGTTGGCGTGCTCACACGCTTCCCTAGTGGAGACATGTTCTGATGTTGCCGGTTGGCCTGCATGCCCGGAGATGGTTCTGGTCCCTAAAAGCCCTGATCTTGATGTTTGTCCTTGTGACCCTGACTCTAGAGTTGCCCTGGGTTCCATAGGGGTTCTTGATAGTTCTCCATATGAGCCTAAGGGGCGTTCTGACCTGTGGGGATCTCTTTGGAGCTTCCAAGTGTTCTGGGAGATCTCTGAGGAAACTTGTCCTGGTACCTTGGACTGGTTCAACGGTGGGTTTTGTGTTGGTAGGGACAGTTCCGGTGGGCATTGCAAAGGCTTTGGCGTTTTTGGACAGTCCCTGGAAGGCGGTGGGTATCGCTCAGAGAGTTTCTGGGTTTTTTTTTCTGGAAGTCGTGGTTCTAATGGGTATCACACTGAGGCTTGTAGTGCTGACGGGCATGGTTCTGTAGGTTCTGGTTCTGATGGGTCCAGTCTTGTGGGGACTGATTCTGGAATTTGGTCTTGCCAGGCTGTCCCGGTCATCATGAATTATCAGTCAGATTGTTTTGTTGGGAATTTCAGTTTTGAAAAGCGTCTGGTATCCGCTTTTAAGGGGGGGGGGGTAATGTTATGATCATGTATGCAGCGTTTACTGCTGGCTGCAGTGGTATTGTAACCCAAGCAGTTCTGATGTCATTACATGCATTTTCTTGCATAGTTTGGTTTGCACTTAAACTAGTTGCTGATTCCATCTGCAGTCGCTCTGAAGTTAATGACAGTTTAATATGCTTTTGTGTACACAAACATTGTCTGCTGCAATGGAGGGGCAATCCCTTTCCTGCAGGCTGCATATCATTGTCTGCATTTTCCTGCTGTCAGCCTGTGATTAATTACCATTCACTTGTGTGGGAATTTGCAGGTCTGCTCCCATTGGATGACCTCAGTATAAAGAACTGCTTCCTGCAATGCTTGATGGGCTACCATAGTCTCAGATTCTGTCTGTTACTCTGCCCGTGCCCCACCTCGTTCCTAGTCCGTGTGGACTGCGCTGACTCCTGCGAAGGGGTCAGCGAGTCCTCCTAGTTCTGCTCTTGTTCTAGAAGTTGTTACTCTGCTTGTCTTGTGTCATATATTGGTTCATCGCCAATATATACGCATACTTGCGCATTTTATTATTTTCCTTGTATTCGTGTTACGTTGATACATCAGTGTCGCTGATATATACGTACACGAACTGTTTATATCCTATGTTCCGTTAGTCAGCGTTCCAGCACGCTGAGCTAGTTATCCTGTTCCTGGTCCTGTTTGTGGATTGCGTTCATCTCTGCGAAGAGATAGCGAATCCTTCTGAGTCCTGTTCCCTGTATTACTCCAGCCTTAGTCAGAGTTCCTGCTTATGTCATATATCGGTTCATTGCCGATATATACATATTTTAGTCAGACGTTACAAATAGTTTCATTGATAGCTGTAATTGTAATACGCTAGGAAATCATACTTATTGTATATTTATCTGTGTTACGTTCATCTATCTTGATCCTGCTATTTCCTGACTATCCTGTCCTGTCTTTGTGAGGCACGCCATTGCTGCAAACGCATTGGCTACCTCATTCCAGTCTGTTTTATTGTGGACGCTTGCTGTCACTAAGTAGTGGCTAGTTTAGCAAGCGTTCATTCTGTCTACCTGTCCTGATCTCCTCAGTCCTGGTTTATGCGCTCAGCGCTACTTTGCGCTGAGACGTTATTACGAAAGTGTTGTTTGTGGCTGTTCGGATCTGCACCGGCTCTGTGCACCACAATCTCCTATTGGAGTCAGTCCTCTCCTCCACTAAACTGGGGATATCCTGATTCCTTGTGCTGGTGTGTGTACCTCCTTCACGTCAGCTTATGTGTTGCATGCTGACTGTGGAGATTACACCTCCAAGCTTAACAGAAGAAAAGCAACATAGGGGGTCTCAAAACAACTCTCAAATGACCTGAAGTCAAAGATTGTTCACCACCATGGTTTAGGGGAAGGATACAGAAAGCTGTCTCGGAGATTTCAGCTGTCTGTTTCCACAGTTAGGAACATATTGAGGAAATGGAAGACCACAGGCTCAGTTCAAGTTAACCACTTGAGGACCTAGGGCTTTCTACCCCTTAAGGACCGGCCACTTTTTTTCCATTCAGACCACTGCAGCTTTCACGGTTTATTGCTCGCTCATACAACCTATCACGTAAATGAATTTTGGCTCCTTTTCTTGTCACTAATAAAGCTTTCTTTTGGTGCTATTTGATTGCTCCTGCGATTTTTACTTTTTATTATATTCATCAAAAAAGACATGAATTTTGGCAAAAAAATGATTTTTTTAACTTTCTGTGCTGACATTTTTCAAATAAAGTAAAATTTCTGTATACATGCAGCGCGAAAAATGTGGACAAACATGTTTTTGATTAAAAAAAACCCATTCAGTGTATATTTATTGGTTTGGGTAAAAGTTATAGCGTTTACAAACTATGGTGCAAAAAGTGAATTTTCCCATTTTCAAGCATCTCTGACTTTTCTGACCCCCTGTCATGTTTCATGAGGGGCTAGAATTCCAGGATAGTATAAATACCCCCCAAATGACCCCATTTTGGAAAGAAGACATCCCAAAGTATTCACTGAGAGGCATAGTGAGTTCATAGAAGATATTATTTTTTGTCACAAGTAAGCGGAAAATGACACTTTGTGAGGGGAAAAAAAAAAAAAAAGTTTCCATTTCTTCTAACTTGCGACAAAAAAAAATGAAATCTGCCACGGACTCACCATGCCCCTCTCTGAATACCTTGAAGGGTCTACTTTCCAAAATGGGGTCATTTGTGAGGTGTGTTTACTGTCCTGACATTTTAGGGGGTGCTAAATTGTAAGCACCCCTGTAAAGCCTAAAGGTGCTCATTGGACTTTGGACCCCTTAGCGCAGTTAGGCTGCAAAAAAGTGCCACACATGTGGTATTGCCGTACTCAGGAGAAGTAGTATAATGTGTTTTGGGGTGTATTTTTACACATACCCATGCTGGGTGGGAGAAATATCTCTGTAAATGACAATTTGTTAATTTTTTTTACACACAATTGTCCATTTACAGAGAGATTTCTCCCACTCAGCATGGGTATGTGTAAAAATACACCCCAAAACACATTATACTACTTCTCCTGAGTACGGCGATACCACATGTGTGGCACTTTTTTGCACCCTAACCGCGCTAAGGGGCCCAAAGTCCAATGAGTACTTTTAGGATTTCACAGGTCATTTTGCGACATTTGCTTTCAAGACGACTCCTCACGGTTTAGGGCCCCTAAAATGCCAGGGCAGTATAGGAACCCCACAAATGACCCCATTTTAGAAAGAAGACACCCCAAGGTATTCCGTTAGGAGTATGGTGAGTTCATAGAAGATTTTATTTTTTTGTCACAAGTTAGCGGAAATTGATTTGTATTGTTTTTTTTCACAAAGTGTCATTTTCCGCTAACTTGTGACAAAAAATAAAATCTTCTATGAACTCACCATAGTCCTCACAGAATACCTTGGGGTGTCTTCTTTCTAAAATGGGGTCATTTGTGGGGTTCCTATACTGCCCTGGCATTTTAGGGGCCCTAAACCGTGAGGAGTAGTCTTGAAAGCAAATGTCGCAAAATGACCTGTGAAATCCTAAAGGTACTCATTGGACTTTGGGCCCCTTAGCGCACTTAGGGTGTAAAACAGTGCCACACATGTGGTACCGCCGTACTCAGGAGAAGTAGTATAATGTGTTTTGGGGTGTATTTTTACACATACCCATGCTGGGTGGAAGAAATATCTCTGTAAATGACAATCTTTTGATTTTTTTTACACACAATTGTCCATTTACAGAGAGATTTCTCCCACCCAGCATGGGTATGTGTAAAAATACACCCCAAAACACAATATACTACTTCTCCTGAGTACGGCGATACCACATGTGTGACACTTTTTTGCAGCCTAGGTGCGCTAAGGGGCCCAACGTCCTATTCACAGGTCATTTTGAGGCATTTGTTTTCTAGACTACTCCTCGCGGTTTAGGGCCCCTAAAATGCCAGGGAAGTATAGGAACCCCACAAGTGACCCCATTTTAGAAAGAAGACACCCCAAGGTATTCTGTTAGGTGTATGACGAGTTCATAGAAGATTTTATTTTTTGTCAAAAGTTAGCGGAAAGTGACACTTTGTGGAAAAAAACCAATAAAAATCAATTTCCGCTAACTTTTGACAAAAAATAAAATCTTCTATGAACTCGTCATACACCTAACAGAATACCTTGGGGTGTCTTTTTTTCTAAAATGGGGACACTTGTGGGGTTCCTATACCGCCCTGGCATTTTACGGGCCCAAAACCGTGAGTAGTCTGGAAACCAAATGTCTCAAAATGACTGTTCAGGGGTATAAGCATCTGCAAATTTTGATGACAGGTGGTCTATGAGGGGGCGAATTTTGTGGAACCGGTCATAAGCAGGGTGGCCTTTTAGATGACAGGTTGTATTGGGCCTGATCTGATGGATAGGAGTGCTAGGGGGGTGACAGGAGGTGATTGATGGGTGTCTCAGGGGGTGGTTAGAGGGGAAAATAGATGCAATCAATGCACTGGGGAGGTGATCGGAAGGGGGTCTGAGGGGGATCTGAGGGTTTGGCCGAGTGATCAGGAGCCCACACGGGGCAAATTAGGGCCTGATCTGATGGGTAGGTGTGCTAGGGGGTGACAGGAGGTGATTGATGGGTGTCTCAAGGTGTGATTAGAGGGGAGAATAGATGCAAGCAATGCACTGGCGAGGTGATCAGGGCTGGGGTCTGAGGGCATTCTGAGGGTGTGGGCGGGTGATTGAGTGCCCTAGGGGCAGATAGGGGTCTAATCTGATAGGTAGCAGTGACAGGGGGTGATTGATGGGTAATTAGTGGGTGTTTAGGGTAGAGAACAGATGTAAACACTGCACTTGGGAGGTGATCGGACGTCGGATCTGCGGGCGATCTATTGGTGTGGGTGGGTGATCAGATTGCCCGCAAGGGGCAGGTTAGGGGCTGATTGATGGGTGGCAGTGACAGCGGGTGATTGAAGGGTGGCAGTGACAGGGGGTGATTGATGGGTGATTGATAGGTGATTGACAGGTGATTGACAGGTAATCAGTGGGTTATTACAGGGGAGAACAGATGTAAATATTGCACTGGCGAATTGATAAGGGGGGGTCTGAGGGCAATCTGAGCGTGTAGGCGGGTGCCCGCAAGGGGCAGATTAGGGTCTGATCTGATGGGTAACAGTGACAGGTGGTGATAGGGGGTGATTGATGGGTGATTGATGGGTAATTAGTGGTTTAGAGGAGAGAATAGATGTAAACGCTGCGCTTGGGTGGTGATCTGATGTCGGATCTGCGGGCGATCTATTGGTGTGGGTGGGTAATCAGATTGCCCGCAAGGGGCAGGTTAGGGGCTGATTGATGGGTGGCAGTGACAGGGGGTGACAGGGGGTGATTGATGGGTGATAGGTGATTGGCAGGTGATTGACAGGTGATCAGTGGGTTATTACAGGGAAGAACAGATGTAATGAATGCACTGGTGAATTGATAAGGGGGGGTCTGAGGGCAATCTGTGGGCGGGTGATTGGGTGCCCGCAAGGGGCAGATTAGGGTCTGATCTGATAGGTAAAAGTGACAGGTGGTGATAGGGGGTGATTGATGGGTGATTGATGGGTAATTAGTGGGTGTTTAGAGGAGAGAATAGATGTAAACAATGGATTTGGGAGGTGATCTGATGTCGGATCTGCGGGCGATCTATTGGTGTGGGGGGGTGATCAGATTGCCCGCAAGGGGCAGGTTAGAGGCTGATTGATGGGTGGCAGTGACAGGGGGAGATTGATGGGTGATTGACAGGTGATTGACAGGTGATTGACAGGTGATCAGGGGGGATAGATGCATACAGTACATGGGGGAGGGAGTCTGGGGGGGGGGGTCTGGGGAGAATCTGAGGGGTGGGGGGGTGATCAGGAGGGAGCAGGGGGCAGGGGGGGTATACAAAAAAAATAGCGTTGACAGATAGTGACAGGGAGTGATTGATGGGTGATTAGGGGGGTGATTGGGTGCAAACAGGGGTCTGGGGGGTGGGCAGGGGGGGGTCTGATGGGTGCTGTGGGCGATCTGGGGCGGGGGGGGGGAGAAAATCAGTGTGCTTGGTGCAGACTAGGGTGGCTGCAGCCTGCCCTGGTGGTCCCTCGGACACTGGGACCACCAGGGCAGGAGGCAGCCTGTATAATACACTTTGTAAACATTACAAAGTGTATTATACACTTTGTATGCGGCGATCGTCGGGTGAACATCCCGCCGGCGCTTCCGTATGGCCGGCGGGATGTTGCGGCGAGTGAGCGGCGACAGGCGGAGCGGAGGATCGCGTCACGGATGACGCGATCGCTCCGCCCATGCCCAAACAAGGACCGCCGCATTTTGTCAATACGGCGGTCCTTGCGGCGTCTACTTCCCGGCCGCCATTTGTCTATACGGCGGTCGGGAAGTAGTTAAGGCTCGAAGTGGCAGACCAAGAAAAATCTTGGATAAACAGAAGCGACGAATCTTGCTGCAAATGGAGTCACTGTGCATCGTTCAACCATTTGGCGCACTTTACACAAGGAGATTCTGTATGAAAGTGATGCAGAGGAAGCCTTTTTCTCCGCTCACAGCACAAACTGAGTCGTTTGAGGTATACTAAAGCACATTTGGACAAGCCAGCTTCATTTTGGAATGAGGTGCTGTGGACTGATGAAATTAAAATTGTAAGTTATTTGGACATAACAAGGGGCATTATGCATGGAGGAAAAAGAACACACTATTCCAAGAAAACCACCTGCTACCTAGGGTAAAACAAGGTGGTGGTTCCATCATGCCGTGGGGCTGTGGGGCCAGTGCAGGAACTGAGAATATTGAGAAAGTTGAGAGACACATGGATTCCACTCAGTATACGCAGATTCTGGAGGCCAATGTGAAGGAATCAGTGACAAAGCTGAAGCTGCACAGGGACTAGATCTTTCAACAAGACAACAACCTTAAACACTGCTCAAAATCCACTAAGGCATTCATGCAAGGGAACAAGTACAATATTCTAGAATGGCCATCTCAGTCACCAGACCTGAATATAATTGAAAATCTGTGGTGTGAGTTCAAGAGAGCTGTCTATACTCGGAAGCCATCAAACCTGAATGAACTAGAGATGTTTTGTAAAGAGGAATGGTCCAAAATACCTTCAACCAGAATCTAGTTGCTGGCTTATTAGCCCCGATACCCTATTGTATTATTGACATTTATTGCCCTTATTTTTGCTCTGCTGGATCCTGCCGCCTTCATTTTCTAAGCAGCCTGCCCTTATTTTATCCCCTTTGTATTGTCTTGTTTGGTGTTTATTTTTTGTGATTGCATTATCACTTTTATAAGCATAATTTCCAGAGAACACAACCTCTCCCCCAGCCTCACCTCCATCTTAGTGATTGGACAACACATTGAGGGAGGTGGAACTGGAAGGGGTGCTTTCTCAGGAATTACATCTTAACCACTTCGGTACCAGAAGCCTCTGCCCCCTTAAGGACCAGAGGCTGCTGGTACACTAAAATGCTGTATCCCGACAAATCGGCGCAATAATCCGTTGCTCCCGCCGGTCACGCCGCTCTGTCCCCGCCTCAGGCTGCTCTCTCTGCCGTCGGTATGACGGCAGAGCGCTGTGCGCCGGTCAGGAGCCGCTTTCATTGGCTCCTGACCCTGTCACTCCATGTAAGCCAATGGGATTGGCTTACAGGAATGACAGGGCCAGGAGCCAATGAAAACGGCTCCTGCCCGGCTCACAGTGCTCTGCCGTCATAGAGGCGGCAGGGCAGCACATTGCAGCGGGGACAGAGCGGCGGGAACGGGCAGGGGCGTGCGCGAATGGGACGTAGAGCTTACGTCTGGTCATAACCGCAGCGCCCCCTGCCCGACGTAGATTTATACTGCGGCGGTCCGGAAAAAGTTAAGGTGCCCATTAACAGTACAATGCTGCAGACGATCGATCGGTCGTGCCCACTAACATACCAACTAATTTGATCCAATTAATGGAATCGATCCATTTTTCAGGTTGAGCCAATCAATCTCACTGGAATGGTTAGCAGGTTTTTGCCCATTAATGGGCACAACCAATTGCTTCTGATCAAATATTACAGTGATTGGATTGGTTAGTAGGTTTTCAGACTTTAATGGTCATGACCGATTGTTTCCGATTGGTGTGATCGAAAATTATTGATCACCCACAGAATTGTATCGTTAATGGCCAACTTTAGAGAGGAAGCTATACAGGAGCATTTGCCAGGAGTATCAGTGCTGTCTGGCAGTAGTTATCAGAGTCCCTCAATCTTAAAGCACAGACATTGCTCCTTCCACCTCAACCAGCCCTTACAATAGGTCCCTCAGTCTGTGGTAGCAGTGATATGTGGCTGAAAAGCAGGAAACCCACTGGTGAGTATTGAAGAGCTGGTAGTCTGTCATGCTATATATGACACCACCCACTTTAATTCAGCACTTCTCCTGCCCTATCGCATGCCCCTAATGCTGGATACACACGTTGCGTTTCCGCGTTCGATGCGGCGTTTGATTCGCGTCGATTCGATTATTTCCAAGCATTTCCAAGCATTTCGATTATTTTTAGGTCGAATGCCATGTAAAGTATGGCAAATCGACCTAACAATCCATCGAACCGCGAATCGGACATGTTGGAAATAATCTAATCGACGCGAATCGAATGCCGCATCGACGCGGAAATGCAACGTGTGTATCCAGCATTAAAGCCACTTGGTTGTGTTTGTCCTCCAGGCTAAATGATCCCAGTCCTCCTCTACAGTGCTTGGCCCTGAAATCCACCACAAGTAGGTACCTAGATCATAGTACTAACTTTTGCAGGAACCCAATACACACAGTTTAGATCCTAACAGACCGGTTTTAGAAAAGTGAAGTGTTTTGTGCAGCATGACCAGAATGCCTGGGATTGGGTTATTGGATGGTTGGAAAATTCAGAAAAGAATTCCTTACAGATAAGCCTGGGGTCTTTTCCCAGGGAAGTAAATATTGAAGGATTGAAAGACTGGATACACAGCCATTACAAATCAGGGCACTAAAAGCAACATTTTCAAGGAGCCCCTAACACTTATTATGCTTCCCCTTTGTCTATGCATGAATGGACATGACAGCATACTGTACAATTAACCCTCCAATGAATATGGTGCATGGACACAAAGCTGCATTGCAAAGGTACTTTCCCAATAGGACTCGACCCTCCACAAATGCATAGCAATATTTTTTATTGCATTTCAATAGCAGTGGTACAAAAGCACAGCAACAGCATGACGTTTCGGGCGGAGGCCCTTTATCAAATGCTGAAGCTCACATCTTTTCCTTACAACATATATAGCAATACAATAACACGCCCCCCACATAGGGGGCGGGCACAATCCTTAAAGTTACACAACCCTTACAAGGGGAAAGAGCAAAGACATGGATCATAAAAAGCATCTAAGACTAAAATCTTCATTTAGCCCTCCCGGAGACTGAGTCCCCAGCCTGTCCATCCAACAAGCCTCACGCCGCAAAAGGGTATTCCTCTGATCCCTCCCTTCCTGACATTGTACCACCTCCAGCACCTGCCATCTTATCTGTGTCACTCTATGTCGTAATTCAACAAAATGGCGTGCCAAAGGAGAATCCCTTTTAGTCTGTGTATCACCTTCTTTCTCTTTTGCTGGATTCTGTATGGTACTTTTATGCTCATTGAGCCTTGTTTTTATATCACGTGTGGTCTGGCCTACATATGCCAGACCACATGGACATTTAATAAGATAGACCACCCCCTTGGTTTCACATGTGGCGTAATGTTTGAGGGGAATGGAAACCCCTGAACTGGGATGGCGTACTTCTGGACCCTTAATGATACTATTACAGTGTTGGCAATTGAGACACGGGTATGTCCCAACTTTTCCTGGACCCAAAAACCTCTGTGTTTTAACCTTCGTGCGGCCAACATCTGCCCACACCAAGTGGTCCATCAAGGAATTCCCCCGTCTGTATACAAACCTCGGCGGGGTCTTACATATATGGACAAGCTGGGGATCACTCTCTATAACAGGCCAGAATTTAAGAACCGTGTCTTGAAGTATTTTAGATTCGCTACAGAAAGTTGTAACAAAATTCACATCATTAGACTCAGCATCAATGTCTGATATTTCTGAAAGACACGACTGATTTCCTGAACAAATTGGAAAGTATAAATATGGACGGGGCCAACTTCCTTGTTTCTATGGATGTGGTAAACCTCTATAATAATATCATTCATGTAGAAGCATTACAGTCAGTCCAAGAGAGGCTGAGAACAGATGGGAGGGTGGGGAAAGAAACACTTGTTTTTGTCATGTCAATCTTGGAGTTCTGCCTCACTCATTCGTATTTCAGATTTGGTGATTTACATTACCTGCAGACCCTAGGTGTGCCCATGGGGGCACCGTATGCCCCTTCAGTGGCAAATATTGTTATGTCTGACTTTGAGAACACCCATTTTTTGGGACCGGATGCTCCAGGGCACATCCGGGGATACTGCAGGTTCATTGATGATTTGTTTTTTTGTTGGAGTGGGAGTGAGGAGGAGCTGCGCTGGTTCTCTTCTGACCTTAATCAGAGGCGCTCGACACTTAAATTTAAGATGGAGCATGATGCCCATAGGTTACACTTTTTGGATGTAGAGATCATGAGGAGGGAGCGAGAGGTGGTAACAAATCTACATAGAAAGGAGACTGACAAAAATTCTTATTTGTCAGCAGATAGTTGCCATCCTCGCCCCCTCGTTTATGGGCTCCCTAAGAGTCAATTCATTAGGGCTAGGAGGATTACCTCCACAGATGAATTATATTTGGAACAGGCGCAGCTCCTCACTCAAGATTTTGTCGCTAGAGGCTACAGTCAAAAGAGATGTGAGGAGATTTTAGCAGAGGTGCTAGAAATGGATAGAAAGGCACTGAGGAAGTATAAAACAGATATTGATGCTGAGTCTAATGATGTGAATTTTGTTACAACTTTCTGTAGCGAATCTAAAATACTTCAAGACACGGTTCTTAAATTCTGGCCTGTTATAGAGAGTGATCCCCAGCTTGTCCATATATGTAAGACCCCGCCGAGGTTTGTATACAGACTGGGGAAGTCCTTGATGGACCACTTGGTGCGGGCAGATGTTGGCCGCACGAAGGTTAAAACACAGAGGTTTTTGGGTCCAGGAAAAGTTGGGACATACCCGTGTCTCAATTGCCAACACTGTAATAGTATCATTAAGGGTCCAGAAGTACGCCATCCCAGTTCAGGGGTTCCCATTCCCCTCAAACATTACGCCACATGTGAAACCAAGGGGGTGGTCTATCTTATTAAATGTCCATGTGGTCTGGCATATGTAGGCCAGACCACACGTGATATAAAAACAAGGTTTAATGAGCATAAAAGTACCATACAGAATCCAGCAAAAGAGAAAGAAGGTGATACACAGACTAAAAGGGATTCTCCTTTGGCACGCCATTTTGTTGAATTACGACATAGAGTGACACAGATAAGATGGCAGGTGCTGGAGGTGGTACAATGTCAGGAAGGGAGGGATCAAAGGAATACCCTTTTGCGGCGTGAGGCTTGTTGGATGGACAGGCTGGGGACTCAGTCTCCGGGAGGGCTAAATGAAGATTTTAGTCTTAGATGCTTTTTATGATCCATGTCTTTGCTCTTTCCCCTTGTAAGGGTTGTGTAACTTTAAGGATTGTGCCCGCCCCCTATGTGGGGGGCGTGTTATTGTATTGCTATATATGTTGGAAGGAAAAGATGTGAACTTCAGCATTTGATAAAGGGCCTCCGCCCGAAACGTCATGCTGTTGCTGTGCTTTTGTACCACTGCTATTGAAATGCAATAAAAAATATTGCTATGCATTTGTGGAGGGTCGAGTCCTATTGGGAAAGTACCTTTGCATTGGATTCATAAGGAGGAGTGATGGACCTCTTGGCCTGACGGGACTCCCCAGCATACATTAATCATCCCAGAGGCGGGCAGATACACTTTAGATCACAAAGCTGCATTGGCAACCCAACCACACACATGGAAAAGAGGTGTGCATTCATTTGGACAATAGGATTGCCCTTATTTGAGCATCGTTAACAATATTCATTTAACAGTTTTGTGTTGCATATTTCCATGCTAGTATTTTATACCCCTCTCTACCCTATCTCCTAACACTAACCCTCCTATAATGGACACTAACCTCTAACTCTATACCCCAATACAAACCCTCCTGTGATAATACCTAACGCTAACCTCTAACCCTATGCCCAACACCACTACCAAACCCCCAGCACCCACTTCTGTTGAACCTCTGGTGCCCATGGTAAATCCTCCCTGGCGTCACTACCAATCCATTGGCCCCTGCTGCAGCCGAATCACTGACATCCAAGGTAACCCCCAGCACTTGATTATAATATAGTAAGATGCCCAGTACTAATAGCAAAACCTCAGCATCCACTGCAGCTGAACTGCTGACACCCAAAGTAACACCGGAGCACTTGGCTATACAAGCAGCCAGCACCTCTGCCTAAAACAGCAGCTGCAGGAGCCAAACTTCTCGCCGCGACTGAAAAAACTGAAGTGGAGCATCAACCCCCAAGTTAACACTCCAGCATAGGTGCCCAGTTTACCTGTTTTTCCTCTACCTTCATCTAAATAATTTACAGTTACCAGATATACAACAGAAAATAATATCGGAAAAGCATAGTGAGTATGTTAGGCACAAACTGGGCATCCACTGCTCTTGGGCCCCATAGCAAATGTTAGAGCTTTTATTGTCATTATTGAGTCTGTGAATGGATGAGAACATGCATTCTTCCACAGTGATTGTAAATAATGACCCTCACCTGCAAAACCTAGAGTACACGGGGCAAAATCAATAACACCTAATAGCTACATTCTGAAAAGGGCTATAAAATATCCTTTTAGTGGGGTGATGACTAGCCCAAGGCATGCAAGATGTGCACATTATGTCTATTAAACCAGTATAGTAGCTGACATGTAACGTGGCAACCTGTAGGTTATTAGCAATGAACAGTAAAAGCAGAAAATTCCCTCTAATGAAGTAATACAAAGGTAATGGCTTTCGACACACTCCCTAGACCTGTTCTGTATTCCATGCATGGAATGTTACAGACTTTGCGGTGTACCTGCATGAAGCAAACAATTAACATTTTTATTGCATTTAACAGCAGAAAACGGATTGACTGCACTGGGCAACTACTTCACTTTTTTTTTTACTCCTGTCTTTGTAAATCATCTTCTTTCTCTGTTATTGCGCTGTTCATTTAGATTATGTTATTCCTCTACTTATTTTCTGTAAAGCTGAATTTAATCGCTGGCCTTTGCTGCCATGCGAAGAGAATCTAATGCTGTACTACATCAAAGCTTTTTTTTTTCTTTTAGCACTGCAGTAGTCCTGGTAATCTGTGAATCTTTGTCGCCATCTAATGTTCAGTAGAAAAAGAATCATTTGCAAATCACAAAGATTTTTTTATCTTGACTAAAACATAATAATCATGTGAAGAAAACTCTTATTATAAAAGAAGAAAATAAAATATATGTCCATACAAAGGGAGACTTATAAAGACATATGGATTTGTGCAATATGTATTTTTCAATCTGTGTACATATACCTTATTTGAAATTCATAGCCACTAACAAATTTACCCCTACCAAAGACATTCACAAACTTATGGATTTTCTCTTCTTATATACCATTATTCATTCTGCTTCTCAAAGGGGTAGAGTCACAAAACATTAGTGAAATTTACATGTGCTCATGTAATGTAGAGTATACATTTACGCAAACTAAATATTACTATTTAATATTTATATAGTGCTGACATAGTTCTTTGTCTTGTCGCTTAACTGTCCCTCAGAGGTGCTCACAATCTAATCCCTACCATCGTCATACAGCTTATAACATCATCTTTATAAAATGACCCCGAAAGCTGCCTGCTGACAGTGGAATGTACTGTAGATGCACATGTAGGCAAAATTTGATTGTCTTTAGTGATTCCTATTTGCTGGCTATTCTGTGACTTTGAATGGTCTGCAGTTTCTGCAGTAGAATAGAAAAAAAAAAGTGTCATTCAAGCTCTGCAAGCATAAGCTATCATGTAGAAAGCATTTGCTGTAGGCTTTGCCAATGTTCGATCATTCACCTATGTTCTACAGTAACTGCGTTTAACAATAGTGGACCATGCTGAGAGGCATTAGTGTGATGATGATAGTGTGAAGGAGAAAAAAATCTTCCAATATTAACAAATATACCTCAGTAATTTTGTGAGGGACACTACCCTCTATTCCAAGGATTACTTTGCAAACAAAATTCCCGGTATTAATAGCTTAACCACTACCAAAAAAGGGGAGACTTATGGGCAGCTATGGTAGTCATGGTGGCAAGGGAAGGGGACAATCAGCTAAATCACAGCCCGCAGGAAGTTGTCTTCATGGCTCCCAAGAAACCAGCTATGACTGCCATTTTTAAACTTGGTGGTGGTCGTGCCTAAAAACAGCAACATGCTGCAGTTGATATCCCACCTAATTACCTCCTTTTCCTCTCAGAGACAAGGCAACCAAAGATTCCTCCTGAATAGGTTCCTCCATCTAAAGATCTGTTTCAGCATAGCTTGTTTGGTTTCAGTGACTAACTACTCCAAACCATATGAAGGAGAAGAGAAATATCTAACATGTACTGATGCCCCACAATTATCGTTATCAGAGGAGATGGAAGAGCAGACATACTAGTCTGTGTAGATACCCATAAAAAGTCAATTTCAGAGGAAGCGGCCCCCAAACAATCCAAATTACAGCTGTCACTTCCTGCAGCTTAGTGTGAGATGTCATCCTATGAGGAATAGAAAGATTGATATTGTTATTTAGTATTTAAATAGTACTGACAGCTTCCGCATCGCTCAAGATGTTGAGGTGTTTGACCTGGCAGGGGAATAAAGAAGAAAAAAGGACGTTTCACAGCACCAATATGCTGGGAGAGGAAGGATGAAGAACAAATATAGTAACCTATTGAAAAAGTCTTCAGTTCCCAGTCACCTTCCTTTGTCATCAGCTGTCTCCACATTTGAGAAAGAATTACTGGAGAGCACCTATGGTTGAATCAAGACTGCAGCTGTTTGGTCCTCCTGTTTATCTCCTTCTTACAGAACTATGGCCATCTGCAGAATATTAACAAATTTGGCACAGCCTGTATGAATAACCATTTGAAAATCTTCACCCAGTTCCATGGAAGGACCACTTCAGCCAAACCAAGAGTATACATGAACTGTCTCTGCCAACTTCCTTTTTTGCCGTGCTGCAGCTGGTTCTCCCTCTGCCTTCCTCCTTGCTATTCATGGCTCCAAACTTGCCCTTGATGCTGCCTGCAGTGGCGTAGCTAAGGAGCTGTGGGCCCCAATGCAAGTTTTACAACGGGGCCCCCCATGCACTCTATACATAGCAATTAATACGGCGCACTGAAAGCTGCCAATGGCAACTACAGTGTCAGAGGTCCAAGAAGGGGATGGGGAACAGTTTGTTAATGATTACCACTATTCAAAGTATCTATAGAAGTGATTATTATGAGCACAGGACCAATAGTGAGCTAATACTGTAGTTGAGGGAGGGCCCTTCGGAGCCCCTCTGGCCCAAGGGCCCCGATGCGGTCGCCACATCTGCACCCCCTATTGCTACGCCCCTGGATGCCTGCATTATAAGGGACTCAAGCTGCTCTATGGGATATGGCCAATTTATGCAATCTTCTAACTCCAGTAATGATAAAGAGCTAAGCCAGAGAATTGCTGTCATAAGCTAGAAGCATAGGCTGGAAATGGAGCCACCCTCCTGTGTCACTGACCAACACCCAGTCTAAAATGGACCATACATCTAGAGATTTGGTGGCTAATCTAACATCGAATTCGATAATTATTTTGGGCCAAAATTGGTTGAATGTATTGTTTGGACATGCTGGGAAATCTCAGGCTGACATGGTCGATCAGTGCACAGTGGTAATGGCATGCGTTATCACGTGCAAAAAAACCCCTGACTGTTGTCCCTCTCAAAAGTTATGCACCCCTCAATGCTGTGCATTAAAATATTTTACCTGTTCCACCGCCCGCTTGTGTCCGACCGCCACTGTGGGGAACATGCAATTTACTTTTTCACCTGAGTCTTCTCCTAGGAGATTGTAATGAACGGTGTAGCACAGAGAGGATCTGATTACCGGTGATCTGCAGTATCACTGGGAATACAGATATATACCAGATTTAAGATGATCTGCAGTATCACCGATAATCCGATATACAAGCTAACCTCTGGACACCTGAGTAGAATGTAGTGATTGGTGTAACTGAAACACTAAGAGGCCTAGGCCTCGAGGCAGTAAGGAGTACTGCACGGATTCCTTCCGAAGACCTGAACTCTCCTAGGAGGGAGGAGTCAAGCTAAGATAGGAAGGACTCTCTGATAGTGACACCCAGGAGGAGGTGTCACTAACAGGACTGGGAACCGCCTCTAACAGTAAGGTCGATTCTCGTGGTCAGACAAGCCGGGTCGTAAACACACAGACAGATAAAGTACAGATTCAGAAGGCAGATGCGGAGTCCGATAAACAGGCAGGGTTCGGCAACAGAGTATCAGAAATATCAAGGTACAGAATCAGGAGACAGAAGCAGAGTCCCACCTGGCTGTAACTGACCACCTCCTAAATTCAGCCGCATAATCTTCGACCGGACCTTTGCCCTGACGCAAAAGTTTGAGTTTCCGCTCAGAAGTCGAGGCAAGGTCCGGGTCGTCGTAAATTACCGCCATAGCTTTAAAGAATTCCTCCACAGAGGTAAGGGCTAAGTCACCGGCGGGCAAATTGTACGCCCAGGTCTGGGAGTCACCAGTTAACAAAGTTTTAATAAAGATGACCCGTTGGGTCTCAGTCCCCGAGGACTGGAGTCTCAACTTGAAATAAGATAACACTCTAACTCTTAAAATTCCGGAAGTCAGATTTGTGGCCGGAAAATTTTTCAGGTACGGGCATACGGATATCACCACTGAGAGGGGATCGCACCTCATCGACTGACGTCTGGAGGGTTTGTACAGACCCTGATAGGGCATCAATTAAAGCTTTGTGATGGCCCAGTGCTTGATGGATGTTATCCACCGAAGTGGCAAGCACACCTAGAGGGTCAGCGCGTGCGTCCATCGGTCTTTTGGTCTGGTGTTCTGTAATGAACGGTGTAGCACAGAGAGGATCTGATTACCGGTGATCTGCAGTATCACTGGGAATACAGATATATACCAGATTATAGATGATCTGCAGTATCACCGATAATCCGATATACAAGCTAACCTCTGGACACCTGAGTAGAGTGTAGTGATTGGTGTAACTGAAACACTAAGAGGCCTAGGCCTCAAGGCAGTAAGGAGTACTGCACGGATTCCTTCCGAAGGCCTGAACTCTCCTAGGAGGGAGGAGTCAAGCTAAGATAGGAAGGACTCTCTGATAGTGACACCCAGGAGGAGGTGTCACTAACAGGACTGGGAACCGCCTCTAACAGTAAGGTCGATTCTCGTGGTCGGACAAGCCAGGTTGTAAACACACAGACAGATAAAGTACAGATTCAGAAGGCAGATGCGGAGTCCGATAAACAGGCAGGGTTCGGCAACAGGGTATCAGAAATATCAAGGTACAGAATCAGGAGACAGAAGCAGAGTCTTAGGGCGAGCCGGGGTTCGGCAACAGAGTATCAGAAATATCGAGGTACAGAATCAGAGTTCAGGAGATAGTCAGGCAAGCCAAAAGGTCATAACAGATAACACAATCAAACTAGTACTTTAAGCTATCAACAGAATCTAGCTAAGTGTAGGATTACAGCTCCAGCTGGTCCCGGCACACTTTAGGATCTGACTAGGGTCTGAGTGCTAGCACGTTGTGTTCGCAACGCCAGACAACCAGCAACTGAACAGCCGGCAGTATATATACACAGGCATCTCTCCAGCACCTCCCTAAGTGCTGGACCAATGAGCTGTGGAACCAGTGTCAGCTGACCAGCCTGGTCAGCTGACTACCTCTGGCTGTCATATAATCCCTGCCCCAGTGCGCGCGCGTCACTCTAATCCTAGAGGGACTACGTGTCCCAGCCACACCAGCACCGCTCTGCGGTGCCTCAGCAATGGGGCCATGCGTGCTAACCGCCGCTTCCAACGCGGCGGTTTCTCCGCGCTCCGCCATGCCCCGTATGGAGACAGCCGCCTCACACTGAGTGGAGGCGGCTGCCTCTCCGTGCTCCGCCATGCCGTGTGCGGAAAGAGCCGCCTCCCGCCGACTCATGGCGGCGGCTCTTCCGCGTTTCCTTACAGAGATAATTTGTAATTCTATTTAAAATAACTTTTCAGCATTTTACAACTGAAAAAGTACCAAAAATTTGGTGAAAAGGTACTATGAAAATTATTTTGAGTATTTTCTTGCTTGCTGGTGGTTTAAAATGTTTTTATGTTCACAAATTTGAAAATATCACCTAGAAGAAAAACCAGGAGAAAAAGGGAATTGCATATGGGCCTGTGTCTGTTGTACTTTCACATTCAGGTTCTACGTGACTCTCAGCGGCGCCACAAGGCCAATTCTTGAAAGATTTCCTGTAGAAATCATGGGAATCAGTCTGCAGACATTACATCATGTCTCTGGGCTTGAGGGGAATTTGAAGGGTTTCTTTTTTCATTACAGCAGTGGTGGACTGGATACATCTGCCTTCCATCATGTGTGTAAACTGCCTCCCATCTGTGCACAACCCAAAAAGCATACTCAGATGACTGAGGTTTTGGGGTTTTGGGCATACTCAGGTTTTGTTTGTTTTTTTCAAAAAAAGCTATCCCTAACCTGCATGAACATGTGACAAAGGCTGTGTCACTGCAGCATTCTGTTTGTGGCAGGGTGAACCTAACTACAGACACTTGCTCCAGCAAGCATGGACAAAGAAATTACTTTTTTTTACAGGTAACTGGACAACTATAATGGCACCTGAGGGAGAATCTGTAAGATGATCATCAAAATGTATTATACTACCAAAATGTGAACAAGATCTTGCATTCGCATGATGTGAAATAGCCAGTGATCTGAGAAGGAAGTACCAAACTTACGTAAGAATAACTGGAGGGACTGCAGTGAATGCAGCTCCCACCCTCTCTATCCTACAGTCATCTAGCAGGCAAAAGTCATGCATTCATAGATACAGTTTCCCTTCACCAGCTTCACACTTGCATACCTATGAAATGGCCGCCGGGAGATTTGGGTTCAGGGTATAGCCGTTAAGAGGCTTAACCAGCTTCTGCAGAAGTCCCGGACACGTTTATTGCTATTCCCCCTCCAGGCTGCCATATATAGGGGGAAGGAACACATAATTTATCTTACAACTATTGCTAACGGCCGAATTACAGTGTTTTTACAGTAATTTGTGCTCCATCTTTTGATGGCACCAAAATCACTCACTGGACGCTGGTATTGCCGTAATTCCTAGTACGGCCTATGGTGGGGCTGGCTGTGCCCAAATCTCCTGCTTTGTTTTTACAGTGCTTTTCACACTATCCCTTTAACAGTTTCTGTAGCTTGTAGCTGAAAAAGAAGTTTGCTGAATCTTTCTGTGACACTTGTCAAGCACCTGCAAGTGCATTTTTCATTATGCATATTTCAAGCTTTGTGCATTTTTACAAATTAAAATAGTGGTCATCATCACTATTTCAAAATGTTTCCATTCACTGAAATAAGAATCAATCATGACCCTTCAGAGACTCCCCCTTTTTAGTTTCAGAATAAAGATATTGTTTTTACTATTTCGATCTGTACACTTTTCTCATTGGTTCAGGCCTTATGGTGCCAATACATGATGCAATTTTTTTCATTTTTTTGGATGAGATAATTTTGTTTGATTATTCCATTAGATTGAATATAAAGATTTTTCCAACATGTCTGATTGGATTCTTATTGAAAAAAAATGGGATAATCGTTCATTTTTCTTTATAAAAAAAAAAAGATTATTTTTGACTTTCATTTGATTTGATCATTTTAGTCGAATAAACGTGAAAAGCAAACATTTATATTGTACCGTGTATAAGCACCATCAGACTGGGAACCCATTAGAATGCGTCCGTTTGGCACAGAGCTGAGCGTACTAGTACAGTCTCCTCCCATTTGAACGTTGTATATTTGTGTCCAGGGATGGATGCTTTGCACTCAAGGTGGCTATTGCCAACATGGGAGCCGTTCGGGATCTGGATCCTTTTTTTGTATGCAGAAGTGGAAGCGGATCCTATTTTTAACAATAGGATCTGTTCCCTGCATGTTTTTGCAGTAAGTGGGAACCAAGCCTTACACAATGTTAACTGCTTATTTTTTTGCTGTTATTTAGGTTGGGAAACAGATTTTCTTGAGTTTTCCTCCCCTTTCTGTTGGTATATGGTAGTCTGGTGAGTCATATTTACATTTTTTCAAATCTAACTATTGAAAAATCAGTAATGTACATTACCGTGTGCCCACACTGTTACTCATTGTTAGAACTTTAAATAGTTTTCATCTCAAGAACTATTTAATTTAATAGCACCGCACCGTAGGAAAGCAAGCTTTGCTTTAGCGCTGCCATATATGGCATTTACAGGGATTGTGTCAGTTACAATACTGCATTATAAAAGGTATGCTGGGAACAGCTGGCTAGTAATAATGAGAATGGAACGCCTCTAAAATAATAAGCTAAACAAAAGAGCAGAGTTCAAAAAGATACCATTAACAATTTTGCTCCCATGAGCATTCGGAAAACTTTATCTGAAAAACCTCATGGCACAGAGTGAGCCAAGGCAGAAGGCTTTACATATAAGCATTGCCATTGTTTTACTGTCATCTCAGAGGCTGTTCTCCAATTTATTTATCTCCTAGGACTGGAGCTGGAAATGTAATGTGACCTTTATGTAAGCTATAAAACAATTACAGCTGAACTCCAGGCATTCACACTAAATATACAGATGAAATACAGTGCATTAAAATCATACCCTAGAACATGCTGGAATTTCTTCTGCACTGCCTGTTGGCATTCAAGCTCCCCTGCACAATCTTCAGCCCCATTCCTATCTTTGCAGAGTTCAGTCAATGGCTGTGCTGTTTGGCAGGTAGATAGGTTGTTCACAGAGTTCAGAAGCTAAGGCTTAAAATTCATCAAACGTTATCGAAGGGTTTTTTGAAAGTTCGATAATTTACTGAATTGATGAATATGAAAACGGCATTCACTAAAGTTAACGTGTATAAATATCAAATATTCGGTTTCATCACAGTAAAGGATCGGTAAATGTGTGTTCAAAGTATCAAAATGTGCATTCATCAAGTAAAAAGTGTGTTTGCACGCCATTTAAAGAGACACTGAAGCGAGACCAAATCTCGCTTCAGCTCTCATATATAGCAGGGGCATGTGTGCCCCTGCTAAAACGCCGCTATCCCACGGCTGAACGAGGGTCCCTGACCTCCAACCCACCCCCCGCAAACCTTGGTCGCAGACTTGGTCGCTGATTTTGCTTCCTGGAGGCAAGAGCTAACGGCTGCAGCCCTGCCTATCAGACGCGCATCGCCGCCTCTCCCCCGCCCCTCCCCCGCCCCTCTCAGTGAAGGAAGACAGACGCGCGTGGGGCAGGGCTGCGGCGGTTAGCCCTGCCCCAATGCGGAAGCGCTCCCCCGCATTACGGAGGGGATTTGGGGGGACAGGGACCCCCGTTAAGCCGCGGGATAGCGGCGTTTTAGCATGGGCACACGTGCCCCTGCTATATATGAGGTCTGAAGCGAGATCTATTCTCACTTCAGACTCTCTTTAAGGTGCCCATTGTAACGATTGGTGTCAGCACACAGAGAGAATCTGACTATTGGTGATCTGCAGTATCACCAAGAATGCAGACATATACCCGATTATTGATGATCTGCAGAATCACCGATAATACAGATATATTGCTAACCTCTGGACACCTATATAGTGTGAGTGTTTGGTGCAACAGTAATAACTTTGAGTGAGGACCACCCGAGGAGCAGGTGGTCCTTGGCAGTATGAGAAGTACCTCCCTTTGGAAGTGCAGAGATCTTGCAGCAGCCTGAGACATCCAAGGGGGCGGAGTCCCAGGCTGAATAGCAAGATGACCCGGTGACTAGTGACCCCTGGAAGATGGGCGTCACAAGCAGGTCTGGAGAATAACACAAATGATAATACAGTTCCCTAGTCTTGGGTGCGAGGTCCGTGGTCTCAGCACCCTGGAACTAGTCTGGAATATAACACAAATGATAATACAGTTCCCTAGTCTTGGTGCGAGGTCCGTGGTCTCAGCACCCTGGAACTAGTCTGGAGTATAACACAAATGATAATACAGTTCCCTAGTCTTGGGTGTGAGGTCCGTGGTCCCAGCACCCTGGAACTAGTCTGGAGTATAACACAAATGATAATACAGTTCCCTAGTCTTGGGTGCGAGGTCCGTGGTCTCAGCACCCTGGAACTAGTCTGGAGAATAACACAAATGATAATACAGTTCCCTAGTCTTGGGTGTGAGGTCCATGGTCTCAGCACCCTGGAACTAGTCTGGAGTATAACACAAATATAATACAAGTAATCTGGCTCAATGTGAATTCCCAGGTCCTCCTGGTTCAAACACACTGTAGGATCTGACTATGGTCTGAATGTTTCCACGTAAGTGTTCGCAATGGCAGACAACCAGCAACTGACAAGCAAGCTGTACATATAGTTGCTGGACTCTGCCGCCCCGCCCGAGCCACTCAGCCAATCAGGAGTCCAGCAGGAATCAGCTGATCGTCCGGATCAGCTGATACCTCTGCTGCTGGTATAAAGGTCCTGACTTCTGGCGCGCGCACGTAGCTCTCCATCCATCTGTGTGAACTAACAGACCCAGCCACACCAGACGCACGCTGCCGCGTGCAAACCGCCGCGCTGGATGCGGAAACAGCCGCCTTACTGCCAGTACATGCGGCGGCTTTTCCGCGATCTCTCACAGTACTCCCCCCCTCCCTGAGGAGTGGACTCCGGACACTTCCCAACCGGGTTCCCCGAATGTGGGTCTAGAATCTTTTTGGTCTCACATTCCGATTGGTCTTTTACCATCACAGGGAGGGAGGGAGGGGAATCCATGTGCCCTGCCGGCTTCAATAGAGACACATGGATTGATCTTACTCCTCTCATACTGGCTGAGAGATCGACAGCATAGGTGACAAAATTAACTCACCTGATCACTGGGAATGGTCCTATGACTGTAGGACCCAGTTTGGTTGACAATCGCTTCAGGGCCCCATGCCGAGAGGATACGTACACCATGTCCCCTGGGAAAAACTGCCACTCTACAGACTTCCTCCTACTAGTCTGACCTTTCTGAGTCCGGGGTTTCCCTGGCCCTGGTAAATGTTGCAATGTACCCGGTGAGGTCTGAGGAGAAGTTTTACCCTCGCGAATGTCTCGCTGGCAAGGGCCCAGATTAGGCATCCAGTCCTTCACCGTCTCCGCAGGTGCCCTAACCACTTTTCGAGGTAGGCCGGTCTCAGGCTCGGAACTTTTAACTAAAGTTTCTGCTTTGACCTGCTCTGCCACCCCTCCCACCTGTATCTTGTTAGCAGAAACTGCCACTCTCTCCAAGCAATTCTGATGGCAATAGGCTGACCATTCCAGTAAGTGACCTGAAGCCCAGTCAATCTGTGGGGAGTGGAGTTGCAACCAAGGCATACCAAGAACAATGGTGGAGGTTGTCATGGGCATAACCAGGAACTGTAATCTCTCTTTATGCAACGCCCCTAAACAACATGACAACAAAGGGGTTTGAAGAAGAGATTGACTACTCTGCAACGGAGAGTCATCCACTGCAGTGACCAAAATCTGTTGGTCAAGTGGGGACAAAGGTATCCCCAATCTGTTAACAAAATCGTAATCAATGAGGTTTGCCGCAGAACCAGAGTCCACAATGGCTTCTGCGGAACTAGTCTGACCCTCCCATGTAATAGAGCAGGGAAGGAGCAGACGATCATTGTTTAAAGGAACCGACTGCTCGCCTATGGTGTTGACCAACCCCAGACGGCAGCATTCTCCTGGCCCCTTAGCACCATAAAGATTTTCTTGGCCCTCTGTGACTCTTTTTCACCTGACTCAACCCTGTATACCTGATTTGCATCGGTTCGTCTGCGGGTGATGGAGATCGAGAAGAGTCATGTAAGACAGACCTTCTAGCATTCCTACCACGAACCTGTCTCTGGTAGCGCAAACGGCGATCTATCTGTATGGCCAACGAAATTGCCTCGTCTACAGATTTGGGCTCAGGATGTCCAATCATCACATCATAAACTGCATCCAACAACCCTGCCAAAAAACAGTCCAACAGTGCAAATGAGCCCCATCTTGCAGATACTGCCCACTTCCTGAACTCCACTGCGTAATTTTCAACTGGATCCTTGCCTTGCCGCAACGTCTTGAGCTTCCGCTCAGCGGTAGAGGCAATGTCCGGATCATCATAAATTATAGCCATGGCTTTAAAAAATGCCTCAACTGAGGCCAAAGTGTTCGCAATGGCAGACAACCAGCAAATGACAAGCAAGCTGTACATATAGTTGCTGGACTCTGCCGCCCCGCCCGAGCCACTCAGCCAATCAGGAGTCCAGCAGGAATCAGCTGATCGCCTGGATCGTCCGGATACCTCTGCTGCTGGTATAAAGGTCCTGACTTCTGGCGCGCGTAGCTCTCCATCCATCTGTGTGAACTAACAGACCCAGCCACACCAGACGCACGCTGCCGCGTGCAAACCGCCGCGCTGGACGCGGAAACAGCCGCCTTACTGCCAGTACATGCGGCGGCTTTTCCGCGATCTCTCACACCCATACACTCGTCAGATTAGCAGCAGATAGATCATCAGATGGAATTCTTATCTATCTGATATGTAAAAGGAACATTTTTTACTAGAATAGAATTCCAATAGATTTCAGTTTGAAATCTATTGAAAAACGATCTCGATGGCATTTTTTTGCCATCAGATTTCCATTAGGGCCAATGCAAAATGATAAGCAATCTCAACAGATCGACCTAGATTTTCCACCCTGCAAGTTCGATGGAAATCCATCGAAATCAATCGAAATCGGCCGTCGATCGGTCGATTGGCCAACCGATTTGCAATCGATTAATCGATCGATCGATTTTGATCGATCGGTCGGCCAGAAAATCGGCTGAGTGTATGGGCCCCTATACTGAGCAAAATATCTCCACCACAGAGCTGTCGGTATTCCCGTCATTTGCCTTTTAAAACCAAATTGGAGCCCTTTGAGCCAGTCTTGTATCAGCTAAGAGTTATGAAGAGACAAAGGAGGGCAAGAAACAGAGCTAGTGTCATGACTGTTAGTAAGTGCAGACCTCATGGCTTGCTAGACAAATACAATGATGTTAAAGCCTCCTGCAAATTTAGATTATTTATATTAATGATCCTATCAATATATATATATATATATATATATATATATATATATATATATATATATATATATATATATATATATATATATATATATATATATATATATATATATATATGTATACAGTGCTGCCCATAATTATTCATACCCCTGGCAAATTTTGGCTTAAATTTACTTTTATTCAACCAGCAAGTAATTTTTTGGTGGGAAATGACATAGGTGTCTCCCAAATGATAATAAGACGATATACAAAAGGCATTATTCTGGGGGAAAGAAATTCTCAGCTTTTACTTACATTTGAGCAAAAAGTGTCCAGTCCAAAATTATTCATACCCTTCTCAATAATCAATAGAAAAGCCTGTATTGGATATTACAGCAATCAAACTATAATTGCAGACCAGCTCAGAGGCGTAGCTAGGGTTTTAAGCGCCCGGGGACAAAGACCGTCTTAGCACCCCCCAACTGTTGGTCATGTGGCGTGCTCATGCATCAGAATTTGGGTGTGGTCATGTGTTGAGCCAAATATACATAGTAGTATCTGTATAACAGCAGGCTCCATATACAGTACAATCTCTTTATAGTGAACTTCAAGGGACAAGGATGAGTAGTTTACCATATCAGAAATGGGCATACATTGTATATTTATACATACTAATTTTCGGGTTTCCAGGAACTGAGATTATTATATCAGGATCGGTCATGCATTGTATAGTCATATGGGAGCATAGTCAGGATCCAGGGACTGACATTACTATATCAGGATCAGTCATACATTGTATAGTCATACAGGAGCATAGTCAGGACCTAGGAACTGAGATTACTATATCAGGATCGGTCATGCATTGTATAGTCATATGGGAGCATAGTCAGGACCCGGGGACTAAGATTACTTTATCAGGATCAGTCATACAGGAGCATAGTCAGGACCCAGGGACTGAGATTACTATATCAGGATCGGTCATGCATTGTATAGTCATATGGGAGCATAGTCAGGACCCGGGGACTAAGATTACTTTATCAGGATCAGTCATACAGGAGCATAGTCAGGACCCAGGGACTGAGATTACTATATCAGGATCGGTCATGTATTGTATAGTCATATGGGAGCATAGTCAGGACCCGGGGACTAAGATTACTTTATCAGGATCAGTCATACAGGAGCATAGTCAGGACCCAGGGACTGAGATTACTATATCAGGATCGGTCATGCATTGTATAGTCATACAGGAGCATAGTCAGGACCCAGGGACTGAGATTACTATATCAGGATCGGTCATGCATTGTATAGTCATACAGAAGCATAGTCAGGACCCAGGAACTGAGATTACTATATCAGCATCGGTCATGCATTGTATAGTCATACAGGAGCATAGTCAGGACCTAGGAACTGAGATTACTATATCAGGATCGGTCATGCATTGTATAGTCATATGGGAGCATAGTCAGGACCCGAGGACTGAGATTACTATATCAGGAACAGTCATACAGGAGCATAGTCAGGACCCAGGGACTGAGATTATTATATCAGGATCGGTCATGCATTGTATAGTCATACAGGAGCATAGTCAGGACCCAGGAACTGAGATTAATATATCAGGATCGGTCATGCATTGTATAGTCATATGGGAGCATAGTCAGGATCCAGGGACTGAGATTACTATATCAGGATCGGTCATGCATTGTATAGTCATACAGGAGCATAGTCAGGACCCAGGAACTGAGATTACTATATCAGGATCGGTCATGCATTGTATAGTCATATGGGAGCATAGTCAGGATCCAGGGACTGAGATTACTATATCAGGACCAGTCATACATTGTATAGTCATACAGGTGTATAGTCAGGACCCAGGGACTGAGATTACTATATCAGGATCGGTCATACATTGTATAGTCATACAGGAGCATACTTAATAAACAAAAAACCTATTTGTGCGCTCCTCACGATTAATGTAACTGCAAAGATTAAAACTTTTCCTGGATCGCACCTGAAAAAAGTGTGTGTGCCACTCTACAAGAAATATAAAGTTGGACAGGGCGCTCTACAGTAGACAATTAGGGCTATCCTCGACCATCAAGTGAACAATATCAAACATAATAAACATAAAATTAGACATGACAGTGACCATATCTAAATGGCCATATGATAATGTCCCTGATGTTAGAGTCAAATAACAATCCACAGGTTTCTTCCTCCGGACCTTTTTAGTACATAGGTAATTTTCAACAGTTCCTGAGTGTTATAGTAACAGTATACGCTCACCAGATTCCACAGCTGCCCTTCTCAGGATCAGCAAAGCACGCTTCTGGACCAAGCCAGTATTATCTCGATGTCCCAGCCTTTTCCTCCTCAGTAAGCCATGCAGACATAGGAGATAAAAAAAACTCCAATAGTGTGATACTGTATACTTAAATCTACTCCAATACACCAGTGCACCCAAAGGTATAATATCAGCACCCTGTGCTTCACTGTGCTCCACCACCAGTTAATCAATAAAGCCTCTCACCACATGAACTGGCTGACCCAGCACAGACCAGCATCAATCACTTTTGCCGCTTGCATCAAGCTTATATTTCCGTTGACAGCTTTCCTGGAACTCAAACAGGGCCATACATAGTGTAAAATCTTCTTTTATTAAAATGATTAAAACGTAGTGCACTTACAATATAGTAGAATCAAAATGCCCATATAAAATCCTTATGAGCTCTTCCAGCGTCCCTCGCTCCTTAGGCCACGCCCAACTAGTTTCGTCCTATGACTCATCAGGGGCCCCTTAGCTACACACCTGGACCAGCTTTTTGCGTGTCTCCATGGTATTTTTGCCCATTCATCTTTAGCAATGAGCTCTAAATCTTTCAGGTTGGAGGGTCTTCTTGCCATCACCCTGATTTTTAGCTCCCTCCACAGATTCTCTATTGGATTCAAGTCAGGACTCTGTTGTTGTCTGATAACCATTTCTTCACCACTTTTGCTGTGGAGTTTGAGTCATTGTCATGCTGGAATGTCCACTGGTGCCCAAGGCTAATTTTCTCTGCAGACTGCCTGATGTTGTCATTGAGAATCCTCAAGCATTGCTCTTTTTTCATGGTACTGTCATTAGGTTCCCCGGTCCATTGGCTGAAAAACACCCCCAAAGTATTAGGTTCCCACCACCATGTTTGACAGTGGGGATGGTGTTCTTTGGGTTGAAGGTTTCTCCTTTTTTGTGTCAAATAAAGGAAATATCATTGTGACCAATCAATTAAATTTTTGTTTCATCTGACCATAACACAGAAGACCAGAAGTTATCTTCTTTGTCCAGATGAGCATTTGCAAAGGTCAATCAAGCTTTTGTGTGCCTTATCTGGAGAAGTAGCGTCCTCCTTGGTCTGCATCCATGAAACCCAGCAGTGTGCAGTGTCTGTTGGATTGTCTGCCTTGAGAAATTGCCACCAGCAGAGCCCAGATTCACGAGGATGGCCTTGGTGGTGATGCTTGGATTCTTTTTCACCTCACTATACTCCTGGCCAGCACAGGTGTCACTTTTGGCTTCTGACCACGTCGTCTGAGATTTTCCACAGTGCATAACATCTTGTATTGTTTAATAATACTGTGCACTGTAGCCACTGGCACTTGACAATATTTATAAATGGCCTTTTAGCCCTTTCCTGACTTGAGAGCAGCCACAATGGGCAGCTGCAGGTCCTCACTGAGCTCCTTTGTCTTAGCCATGACTGTCCACAAACCAACTGCAGAGAGCTGCTGTTTTTCACCTGTTGGGTTGATTACAACAGCTGTTCCCAATTAATCAGGGTAATTAGGATGCTTTTGAACAGCTTGAACTATTTGGAGTGGTATAGAACTTTGGACTTTCCCACAGACGGTGACAGTTAGTGCCAGAGGCAATATTATGAATAATTTTGGACTGCACACTTTTTTTCTCAAAAGTAAATAAAAGCTGAAAAATGTTTTTTTTCACAATAATGCCTCTTATACATCGTCTTATTATCTTTTGGGAGACACCTATGCCATTTCCCATCAAAAAAAAGGACTTACTGGATGAATAAAAGTAACTTTCAGTCAAAATTTGCTAGGGGTATGAATAATTATGGGTAGCACTGTATATATATATATATATATATATATATATATATATATATTTATATATATATATATATATATATATATATATATATATATACATACACATACACACACACTGTATATATATATATTGCCATCTAGAGGCAGCTGTGGTGGGCAAGAGGCAAATATGGGCAGTTATGGGCAGGTAAACTATAAAATTTGAAAATGCTGACTTCTAGCTACCATGCATAGACGTGATGCGCTCTAAAAAACAACACTATCAATATATTTATATCATATACATGCTTTTTAGGTAAAAGTGCAACAAATACATCATACAAAATAAATACCAGCTACTTAACCACCCATCCGCCAAAATACACTGTACAACAAACAGCGTTCTGGATATATATCACGGCATTCAGTTTTTACATCATCAGCACGAGTGCCAGAGAAACAAATAAAACCATACTTACTCATGATTGCAGCAGCCTGTAGAGGCTGGATTTCCTCCCTCCTGCCATTATCACTGGCGAACTCAGGGGGCTATTCCGGGTGTCTGGAACCTCCCCCCTGCACTGAGCTGTGTATTCAGCCGGGGAAGCCCGCATAATATAAACAGCCTCATTCTCCCTCCCTTCTTACTTCTGGTGCCTCCCTCCAGCTAATAGAATGAGAGAGGCAGCCGAGCTTCCCTCACAACCCTCACAAGAAGATGCAGCCTGCAGTGAGAGAATGTTGATTATGGAGTCCTGGACTCTCCACAGCACAGAAGTGTCCAACATGATGAAATTAGAGTGCAGGCAAGCTGGTAAATATGCACAGCATGATGCAGAGCTTGCCTGGACTCAGGGTCTGTGGGCAAACATCTGTCTGGTCTCTCCCCATTGTTATAATGACTGCATGTGTGGATAAGGTGTGGATAACAAGCTGAAAAGTTTTTGACAGTCCCTAGACTCCAGGAGGGCTTCTTTCTGACTTGTGTGAGAGACTGACAGGGACAGGAGTCCGATTACAGGCAAGTAGCCTGTCTGATGTGGGACTGCAATACAGATAAGTTCTCTGCTCCATCTCAGGCTATTCTCAATTTCTCCACTCCTCTCTCTGGGCTAGTGCAACGCCAAAATGACAATAGCAATCGCTAGCAATTTGTGAGTGTGATTTTGTGAAGTGATTTTCAGAGCGATTTTTGAATGAATTGCTCAAAAACATGCTACATGCAGTATACCTGCGATTTTGAAAAAATCACAACGCTGCTGTGAGAACACCCACATAGGGTAACATTAGCCAAGCGCTTTTCAAATCACTGTTGATTTGAAAAACGCTCAGAAGCACTCTTGGTGTGCACCAGCCTCCTTCATTCACCTTTGTTTCCCTCTTCCCCTAGAGCTGGCTGTGTGTTCTTGTCATACAGGAAAGCTAAATAAAAGTGCAATCCTGGTGAGGCAAAATATTAATATTTAGTATTTATGTAGCGCCGACATCTTCCGCAGATGCATATATCCCTGCATCATATGGGTATCGCTTGCGCTATGTGACACTATGTAGCATATTCCACTGAATTGTCCAAACTAAGTCTATCTCCTGTTCCTCTCTTGGGGAGTTGTTCCAGCGCTGTACCCCGTTCACATTTGCTGCTACCAGAAGCCCTCAGAAACACTAGTGTCCTTGAGTACTTCCAAAGATAGGCAGCTCCGTAATACGCCAGCGCACTTTTGTGCATGGGCAGTATGGAGCCACCTGTATTCGGAAGCACTCGGGACATACGTGCTTCTGGACCTTTCAGGAACCCCCCCCCTTAAAAATCCTGCGTTTGCCCCTGATTATACGCATCCTTTCTTCCTCTCGTCCCCTCTACATGGAAGTCCGGTCCTCGAGTGACACAAAAAGCTGGTCACATTGTGTTTTATGCCAGCCTCTCTTTCCCATAATACAACACGTTGCGGTGTTGCACTCGGTAAAATAACTACTACTTTGATAATTAATGAACATATAATTCACTGTTTTTGAAATGTTAATGAATGCATTCAATATTTTAGAGCATGCACTGATGCAGAAAATGTTAGAATCCTAAACCTGCTAATCAGACAGAATTCCTGAATTCTGACTGAAGCTAAAGCCATGGTTTCAACATATCTTCTTCAGCTGAAAGCCTGGCAAACCCATCCAATCCAGATGACACTGTACTGCCCACTCTGCCACCCCATGCAGCATGGCACAGCAGACCCAGGATACCATAAATGAAGTGCACTATTTAGCCCTACCTCCCAATTGAGATGGCAAAGTCAGTCACTGACCCACCCATAAAGCATAAGTGCACTGACTGGTTCTGGTATCTAGCAGAATTCCCCCTCTGTCTATGTTGTCGGGCATTTTTTTTCGTATTCCATCTATAGGCTATGCCTCTCTGAAAGGTCATTATCTCTTTCACCTTATTCAACTCTTGGTTCATTTTTTCAATATACTCCTTGATTTCGTAAATCAAATTTTTTGCATAATTACAGGATCATCTTTATATTTTATGCAACTTAGTGCTGAAATAACCAATTTCTCCATTCACTACCTGTAATCTGGACTCATACACATGTTACATTTATGGGGGGATCATTGGGGGATGAAGGACTGCCACATGCTGCCTTTAAGAGGTTGATTGTACAACGACAAAACATGCAGGCTTTTTGGCATGCCAATCATCTCCATTTAAATAACCCCCCTCCGTCGATGCTGCATCATTTTTCTTACACTACCCGGCCAGAGGCAATATTATGGCACTTGGTGAGAACTTTCTGCAATTACATTAGCATTTCTAGCTGCCTATCTTGGTTAATCGATTATTGAGACCATTTATTAAGCTTCATTTCATATTGCAGGGAAAGGTTGACCTCTGGGGGATCAAAAAGCCATTTGATGTTTATTCTCCTTAATGTGGATGTTACTTGTATTAGCTGTGGTCGTTGCAATTGAGCCTCTTGATCACATTTTGATATTAATATCCCAGCCTGCTGTGATTGGGCAGATTTGTAGTGTTGTCTCGCACACACTAGAGGATCAAACCCGTGGAGGGAGTGCTTAAGCTAGAAAAGAGGGATAATACCCTCTATGAAATGTTCAAAACAGGTAAAGAGCTGGCACATCCAAAGAAGTTTATTGGTTCCATGTAAAAGCATAGGGCCAACGTTTTGGAGGCATGTAGGGCCCCTTTATCAAGGCAAGATTCGCTGCCACTTGCTGGATACACATCCCCTAATGCGAGTGTCCTGAGGAGCCTGACTCCCTTCTTCACCTTAAAGGGACTCCGAGCAGTGCAGAAACTATGGAAAGATGCGCATAATTTTAAAGCTCTCTTTCTCCTCTTTCCAATGATATATAAACCGCCACCCTACGCCTTTTAGTTTTCGCTATTTTTGCGATTGAAATTGCCGCGGCCGCGATTTCGATCACGAAAATAGAGAAAACTAAAAGGCGCAGGGCAACAATTTAGGTGTCGTCAGAAAGAGGAGAAAGAGAGCTTTAAAATGATATCCATCTTGCCATAGTTATATTGTATTACACAGGACGACACTTTCCCCAGTGTCAGCAGCTCCATTCTGCAGAATGCAGCTGCTGACTTTGAGAAAAAGTCGCCCTGTGTAATACAATATAACTATGGCAAGATGGATATCATTTTAAAGCTCTCTTTCTCCTCTTTCTGACGACACCTAAATTGTTGCCCTGCGCCTTTTAGTTTTCTCTATTTTCGCGATCGAAATCGCGGCCGCAGCAATTTCAATCGCGAAAATAGCGAAAACGAAAAGGCGTAGGGTGGCGGTTTATATATCATTGGAAAGAGGAGAAAGAGAGCTTTAAAATGATGCGCATCTTTCCATAGTTTCTGCACTGCTCGGAGTCCCTTTAAATAAGAGTTTTTACATGGCTGCAGACAGATTTTGCCTGTGAGCAAATCTTGCCTTGATAAAGGGGCCTTACAAGGCTCCGAAACATTGGCTTTATGCTTTTACATGGAACCAATAAAGATATTTCTTTGGATGTGCTAGATATTTACCTATTTTGCTGTGATTGGGCAGTCTGGTCTGTGGAGCTGTACATATTTGTCTATGAACAGTTGGTCTAGAAGGACAGAGACATATAAAGGTGTTAATTCAACCTGTTTCCCTGTTCTATACCGGATGAGGAGATTGTATCTGGGATTTAACAATATTGGCCCATGGGATATGTCTGTACATTCAGAGCAAATGAGAAACATATTGACTGTGTATGTATTATCCACTCAGGAATGTACATCTCATATCAAGTTTTATTCTATATTTCTATATTAGGCCTGGTTCACATTAGCGTTCGCTGTCCGGATTCGCCTGATCAGATCCGGACCGTATACTGTACAAACGGAAAGTACGTTCCGCATAGCAATACAAAGTCTATGCGGACGTTCACATGTGGATCGGATCTAGACTCCGGACACTTTTCCAACATGCTCTATTTTTCGGGTCCGGATCATCCGGCCCACGCACCCGGACCGGAGCCTGACTGCACCATCCGGAAATAGAAACCAATGGGAAACGGAAAGCACAGAACACACTGGCCATAAAAAACTGACGTTCTACCCCACTTCCTATGCATTTTCTAGCGGCCATTTTGGATTGGGACACATGGGCCCAGCATTTCTGGAGTGAAGCAGCAGTGACTTAGTGCTGGAGCTGTTTGGCAGTATGTCTGACGTGGAGGTGAGGCCCTAAACAGCGGAGGACCTGATTCTATAGATGCAAGCTTCTACTGACCTCCCAGACCCCAACAAGTAAAATAGTTTATTTATCTCTTTTACCAAATGGATCCGGATTGCAGCCGTATACATACCTGATGCAACCGGACCGGATCCAGTCCAGTCATCCGGTTCGTTTGGCACAGAAACGCAAGTGTGAACGGGGCCTTAAACTCACATATTTCCATGGTAGACCTTTAGCTCTCTGAGTTATGTACTGCAGCATCTTGGTTACAACAGTGGGGTGGTGTCTAAACTGAATATTTTAGCTTTTGTAATGTATTGTGCATTTCATTAAAGTATGTTCATTTCATCACCAGAACTCAATCTGTTATTTTTACAACTGGCTAGAGCTGAAAGCAGAGACGGGGCTTTCCTACACCAATATTCGCTGGCTATAGAACCTTTGAATGTTTGAGGACCAGGCAAGCTAGAGGGGGCTCTGTTCCTTTTATGACTTGATTTCCACCAGACATTACTACCTGGCTCTATAAACTCCAAGACAAATGCACTGTTCCTGTAACTGCACTCTACCACTGCTTCTGATACAATCTTACGCCCTAAAAATATCCTATTAATTCAAGTTAACTTTATCCATCATATAAAAAAGACTGTATGTTCCTCTTGTGATGGTTTGCTAATGCACGATAAATACATTTTTGTACCTGAAGATGCATATAATCCTATGCAGAATTTTTTTTAAGGTTAATCATCTCCTAGCACAGGGGAAGGCAACCTATGGCTCAGGAGCCAGATGTGGCTCTTTTGATCGCTGCATCTGGCTCACAGACAAATCAGTAGGGGTTGATTCACTAAGCTACACTGCTCAGGTCTGGCTCTTGGGAAATATTGGTGATGTTGCTGAAACCCAGGAGAAGCTGAAGACGTATCTGACACTTCCGCTGCCCGGCAGATAAACTGTATACACATCACCATGGCAACATGGACATGAGCCCTCTGCTGCGCATGCACACTGTCCCGCTTACATCTGAAAATGGCGCCTGAGAATAATGGCGCACGGTGTTGCCGCTAATCCGTTTGCCGCTTATCGCTATTTAACGTTAAAGCCTTATTGTTATTTAGTGTTAAAGCCTTATCGTTATTTAGCGTTAACACACAGAACCCTCTCTGTACCTACCTCTAACCCATAAACCCCCCCTGGTGGTGCCTAACCCTAACCACCCCCCTGGTGGTGCCTAACCCTAACCCCCCCCCCCTGGTGGTGCCTAACCCTAACCACCCCCCTGGGGGTGTATATTGTACTGTAACTATACCTAACCCTACTCTCACACAGAGCAGTGGCTGGATAGTAGACTGGTTAAGGGCTCTGCCTTTGACGTGGGAGACCAGGGTTCAAATCCTGGCTAGGTCAAGTACCTATTCAGTAAGGAGTTCAAGGCAAGACTCCCTAACACTGCAGGTGGGCCTCTTGAGCGCATCCCAGCGGCTGCAGCTCTTGAGCGCTTTGAGTCCGACAGGAGAAAAGCGATATACAAATGTTCAGATTATTATTATTATTATTATAACCCTCCCTTTACCTATCCCTAACCCTAAGACCCCCCTGGTGGTGCCTAACCCTAAGACCCCCCTGGTGGTGCCTAACCCTAAGACCCCCCCTGGTGGTGTCTAACCCTAACCACCCCCCTGATGGTGCCTAACCCTAAGACCCCCCCCCCCCCCCCCCCCGGTGGTGCCTAACCCTAACCTTGACATTGCTACATTAAATCCATTCACCGTTTTGCAGTTAAATAACGTCTGCAGTTTGGCTTATGTAGGGGGCTATTGATAAATAACGTTAGTGTGTGCCACTATTGATAAATAACGTTAGTGTGTGCCACTATTGATAAATAACGTTAGTGTGTGCCACTATTGATAAATAACGTTAGTGTGTGCCATTTTTCTTCTTTTTTCCCTGTGCGCCATTATTATGCAGTAGTAACGATAAATAGCGATAAGCGTATCTTTTTAATGTGGCGCCATTTTTATGCATAGGCGCTTTGCGCCATTATTCACTGATTCGCACTATCCCAGTTTGAAACATATTGTATGGCTCTCAGATAAATACATTTTAAAATGCCAAAAAGGTTCCTGACCCCGGCCCTGGCAGAACTCTTTAGGCCAAGTGAATATCTTAAAGTTGCTACAACAATAAGTTTGGTGGTGTAGCATAAAGTAAGATTTAAAAGACTATGTGCCCAATCCAAGGCACTTTTTCTCCTAAATAAAATGCATTTTAAGCCACCAGCAAACAAGAAAAATTCACAGAATAATTTAATTTTGCAAGTACTTTTTCACCTACTTTTTGTACTTTGCTAAAAGGTTACTATAAAGGATACCACAACTGACATGTGGCATAATGAGATAGACATGGGTATGTACAGTGCCTAGCACACAAATAACTATGCTGTGTTCCTTTTTTTCTTCCTCTGCCTGAAAGAGGTAAATATCAGGTATGTAAGTGGCTGACTCAGTCCTGACTCAGACAGGAAGTGACTACAGTGTGACCTTCACTGATAAGAAATTCCAACTATAAAACACTTTCCTAGAAGTAAATGGCTTCTGAGAGCAAGAAAGAGATAAAAAAAAGGGGGAAATTCTTATCAGTGAGGGTCACACTGTAGTCACTTCCTGTCTGAGTCAGGACTGAGTCAGCCACTTACGTACCTGATATTTACCTCTTTCAGGCAGAGAAAGAAAAAAAGGAATGCAGCATAGTTATTTGTGTGCTAGGCACTGTACATACCCATGTCTATCTCATTATGCCACATGTCAGTTGTGGTATCCTTTAACCACTTGCCGACCGCACGCTTATACCGTGCGTCGGCAAAGTGGCAGCTGCAGGACCACGTCGCCAGCTGCAGGCTGATTAATCAGGAAGCAGCCGCTCGCGCGAGCCTGCACCGGTGGCGGCTCGCAGGCTAAATGTAAACACAAGCGGAAATAATCCGCTTTGTTTACATTGTACGGCGCTGCTGCGCAGCAGCGCCGTAAGGCAGATCGGCGATCCCCGGCCAATCAGCAGCCGGGGATCGCCGCCATGTGACAGGGGACGTCCCGTCACTGGCTGCACAGGACGGACAGCTTCCTGTGCAGCCTCGATCGCCGGGGGGGGGGAGCAGGTAGGAGAGGGAGGGGGGAATTTCGCCGCGGAGGGGAGCTTTGAGGTGCCCCCCCGCAACACCCAGGCAGGCAGGAGAGATCAGACCCCCCCTGCACATCATCCCCATAGGGGGGACAAAAGGGGGGCAATCTGATCTCTCTGCCTGCAACCTGATCTGTGCTGGGGGCTGCACAGCCCACCCAGCACAGATCACTCAAAACAGCGCTGGTCCTTAAGGGGGGGGTAAAGGGTGGGTCATCAAGTGGTTAAACAGATGAAAAATTATCTCCTATGAGAACGTTTTAATTACCATCTTCTATGAGAAAAAGTTCATTAGATCGGGCCCTATATATCAGAAGTAATTAGAATATGATTGTGTTTTAATAAATATGGAGTTTTAAAAGTGGCAATCGTAATATCAACAGTGTAGAACAGAAAAGAGACAACCTGAATTCAGACCATAACAATATCTACCTGTTACTGATCAACTAACCTGGTTGACAATTTTTACCACTTGAAATAGATCCCAGTAGAAATTAGATCTTATATTATTTGCACGAGTGAGCCTGCTAGCATTGTACTGCTTGATCGTGTACAAATGTATCAAGGGGGTCTCCACTTTTTAAAGATTCAATGCTTTTATGCAATGTAAAGTGTGTTGAAAATCTGTAACAGTGTATAGTAGCCTTCCCAGAAGGATTTCTTATTTGGGTATAGACCACATAACTAGAGGGGTATAGACGACATAACTAGAGTGACTACGCCACTAAATACAGTAGACCGATTAAACTGAACCTAAAAGAACTTTACTGTATGCTTTAAAGAATATGCTCTTGAAAATACCTGGATTTACCTTAAACCCCATGCAGAATTTCAATAAAATACAATGTGACAACACAGTTTTAATTACCTTGATTCAGTCTCTTCATGTTACAGGATGACATTTTACAAGGATTATGCAAGGTACACAGATTGACAGACTAATAAATATTCAACTTTAATCTGTTTCTGCGTGAAAAGACATTTCAGCAAACATCATCATATTCATTGAAGAAGGTACCAGACAGGCACATAATCCATAATCATGCAGATTAGCCATGAACTAAAAGAATGCTTTAAGGTCTCTATTATGTGAATAGCTTGCAGTACTACATTGATGGCATTAAGATACAATTCATAGGCTGGTTCAGAAATACCACATTGATAAAGCTATAATACAATGTTTAGAAAAAGTAACTGTAACATAATGCAAGTACACCTTAACTACTTCACCTCTACTGTAGAGGTTGTTAGCAATGACACCTAAAGACATTATCCGAGACAGAAAGCAGTACAGGATAGGGGAGAGTTGAGATAAAGCATTGCCTTCATTATCAATCTCTTCATAAAAGCTTATACACACGCTTGACTAAAGTCTGCTGAGGTGGCCGATAACGGCACAAGTGATCTGCCCATTGGATCTACTAGTACTCGCCCGGTGGGCGGCAAACTTTAACCACTTGCCGACCGCGCACTCATAACGCGCGTCGGCAAAGTGGCAGCTGCAGGACCAGCGACGCAGTATTGCGTCGCCAGCTGCAGGCTAATTAATCAGGAAGCAGCCGCTCGCGCGAGCGGCTGCTTCCTGTCAATTCACGGCGGGGGGCTCCGTGAATAGCCTGCGGGCCGCCGATGGCGGCTCGCAGGCTAAATGTAAACACAAGCGGAAATAATCCGCTTTGTTTACATTGTACGGCGCTGCTGCGCAGCAGCGCCGTAAGGCAGATCGGCGATCCCCGGCCAATCAGCGGCCGGGGATCGCCGCCATGTGACAGGGGACGTCCCGCCACTGGCTGCACAGGACGGATAGCGTCCTGTGCAGCCCCGATCACCGGGGATGACAGGTAGGAGAGGGAGGGGGGGAATTTCGCCGCGGAGGGGGGCTTTGAGGTGCCCCCCCCGCAACATGCCAGCCAAGAGGAGCGATCAGACCCCCCTGCACACCATCCCCATAGGGGGGAAAAAAGGGGGGCGATCTGATCGCTCTGCGTGCTGCCTGATCTGTGCTGGGGGCTGCAGAGCCCACCCAGCACAGATCACAGAATACTGCGCTGGTCCTTAAGGGGGGGTAAAGGGTGGGTCCTCAAGTGGTTAAAAAGGAGCTGTTAGGTATAGGGTCTCAGAGAAAAAAAAACATATATCAGTAGCTAAATATTGGCTGTACTTACATTACATATGCATTTCACTGTCCTCGTTTGTATTTCACAGAATTTTTATATAGTATTTGCAGAGAATGATGCTCCTGACAGCTCATGGCAGGTTCCATGTTTGTCTGGCTTGTATGAAGCCAATTGTGATGTAAGATCCTCCCTCACCTTGCTTCCTGATGATTCCACTCACAAAAAATGGTTCATGATCCGGACAACACTACTGTGCAGTGAATATTAATTAGCCATGTGGCTAGGAACAATAGCGGACTCCTGCAGTATACTCTAATGGAACGTGCCCTGTATAAAGCAGGTTGATTTTTCAGTGCTGGGAGCTTGGCTGCACGAGGTTACAAGCTGCTGTAATATGAGCCTGTAACTTCTCACTGTAAGCAGCCTTAGGGCGGGATAGGTAAATGAAGGGGGAAGACCAAGGGAGTTCAGTGGGGAGAACAAGGAGCCCCAGAATGCTTTGCAGTATCTGTTATGCGGCCTGTCGTTCTTCTTAGGGGCTTGTGAATATACAGCCTTGCTGTTCAGCAAACATCAAAGTAAGAGAGATTTGTAACTTCAGTATTGCCTTTTTGGCTTCCTTCTAAACTGTTTAACACAGGAGAATAGAGGTTTAAATTAGCTTTTGCAGCCTGACAGTTACTCTTTAAAGACTCCGCTCCCCTGCCTGATGTACTGCTCTGTTGTCCCTCCGACCCCACACATAGCAACAGAATGCGTTGTCAGCTACACAGCTGACACACATCTGTACTGGCCCGCCCAGTCAATCCCCGACGGGTAGCATACATCATAAGAAGGAGATGAGGATAAGATATCAGGGACTACTTTCCTGATTAGTCCTTTATTGATTGTCAGGGACAATGAGAGCAGGGACATATTTATGCACGTTGTGCTGATTATTTGATAATATTAATATAAATGCACATCCTAGAGGCTTAGATGAAGTCTAAGAATCAAGGCAATAATTGAAGCACACCCTTTTCTAGAGCATTTCAAATAGTACATCACACTGAATACACAAGTGATTGAGAATTGCTTTAGAATATTATCAAGAAGCATCCCCACCTCTGGCAAAAGTCCATCCACAATCTTTCACTAACGTAGTACAGCTGATACAATGCACCTTAGAACAGAACTCATGTTGCGAGCATCACCTCAACAAAACACCTTTGTGCTGAACACACGCAGTACAGGGTGTCTGCCACGGAAAAATATAGGGACCAGAGCATCCCTTCAGTTCCCTGCTAACTGGCAGGCTTCCTGTTGTTCAGCATAATAATAAAGTATTTTCCTGATCTGTTCACCAGACAGTAAACATACGGTAAGTCTCTCATAGGGTAAATATGTCTTAATGAGCAAATGAATGAAAACATACTGTACATAGTAAACTTGTTGATAATAGCGTGTGAAGGTATCTTAAGGATACGGCTCCTGCTTCACACATATCCAAGCAGGTGTCTGTTTGCATGTACGCCAGTGGCAACAATGTACGTCCCAAAGCTCTTCTGCATGCATTCTGTCATGGGATTGTGAGTCATCAAGGCCATAAGATAGCTTTACATACTATTACCGTAGAGTTCACTATGTACATTTTAGTTTGTGGGGCAGAGAAGGCTAGTTAAAGATGTTTTTACCCTATGAGAGGCTTATATTCACTGACAGGTGGACAGCAAAAAGGCTTAAAGGAATACTATCGATCCCCAAGTGTTCTAAAATGACAATGTGCAAATAATGTCTAAGTAGCTGTGTAAACATTTTCCTACTTTTCATGTTAAATATCAGAGGCAAAAGCTGTAATTTATTGAGAATAGCTATATTGGGACAAATCAATTGCAGAAGGGGTGTCTGCTTCAATGCACAGCCAGAGTTGCATATCATACTACAGAAAGCAAATATCAAACATATCAAACTCTGAAAGCAAACACAGTATGAAAAGCTGTGACAATTAGTTACATTTCTTCTGCTCTCTTCAGACACTTCAGTCAGAAACACAGGACACAGGAGCTGCAGCTGTTCTCTCTGTCACACACAGAGCTACACATAGAGTTAAAGGGAACCTAAACTGAGAAGGATATAGATTTTTCCTCTTAAAATAATACCAGTTGCCTGACTCTCCTGCTGATCCTGTGTCTCTAATACTTTTAGCCACAGCCCCTCAACAAGCATGAAGATCAGGTGCTCTGACTGAAGTTTCAGGTGTGTGATTCAAACACCACTACAGCCAAAGAGTTCAGCAGGACTGCCAGGCAACTGGTATTGTTTAAAAGGAAACATCCATATCCCTCTCAGTTAAGGTTCCCTTTAACTGATCAAGTGTGAGGGGAATTTCCCCTCTCCTCATCAGTCAGCCGTCAGTTTTGGCGTCAGTAAAGTTTGAAAGTATTTTGATAACAGTAAACAATGAAGTTGCTACTAAAATGTACACACCAGTACTTAGCAGCACTTCCCACACAATTCCTGTGTAAATTGAAATAAATATGTGAATCGATAGTATTCCTTTAAGCTGGCACATAAAGTTCTTTATTGTTACTTGTGATAATGAAAGCCAATGTTTCAGAGCCATGTAGGGCCCCTTTGTCAAGGCGCAAGTTCCTCTAGGCTACGATCTGTCTGCTGTTCAGGACTAAACAACATTTTTATTCTCGTGGGGCGAAAAACTCCTCTTTACACTCACTTCAATTGATGTGTATACAGCGAGCGGCTGCAGCTTGTACCTTTATAAAGGGGCCCTATGTGGCTCAGCAACATTGGCAAGTACTTTATGGATGGGCCAGCTTATGCCTTTTTTTGATGTTCTAGAAGTGATGTCATCCCTTTTTCTCTGCGGCAGCACTCCCAGTAATCACCAAGGTTGAATACTTTTGTGAGTGTGAGACCAAAAGGAATACATATGGCAAGTGGACAGATCTGGAAAATATTTTATTATATGCTGAACAACAAGAAGCATGTGGGTGAGCAGGTAACTGAAGGGGGTTTTTGGTGGCAGACAATCTGTACAGTTAGTGTTGAGCACAAGGGTGTGTTGTTGAGGTGATGCTCGCCATGTGAGCTCTCTCTGCTGCTGTGTAAGGAGAGGATAATCTCCTAAGATTCATGAATTAATGTTGGGTCATTATTATTTTTTAGTATTTATATAGCAGTGACATCTTCTGCAGCACTTTAAAAAGTACATAATCATATCACTGACTGTCCTCAGAGGAGCTCACAATCTAATCCTACCGTAGTCATAGTCTAATGTCTTACCGTACTATTTTTATGTAGTTATAAAGTACTGACATCTTCTGCAGCACTTAAGTGTCCACCTTAGAGGAGCTCACAATTAGTGTTGGGCGAACACCTGGATGTTCGGGTTCACGAACGTTCGCCGAACATGGCCGCGATGTTCGGGTGTTCGCACCGAACTCCGAACATAATGGAAGTCAATGGGGACCCGGACTTTCGTGCTTTGTAAAGCCTCCTTACATGCTACATACCCCAAATTTACAGGGTATGTGCACCTTGGGAATGGGTACAAGAGGAAAAAAAATTTAGCAAAAAGAGCTTATAGTTTTTGAGAAAATCGATTTTAAAGTTTCAAAGGGAAAACTGTCTTTTAAATGCGGGAAATGTCTGTTTTCTTTGCACAGGTAGCATGCATTTTGCCGCCATGCAGTCATAAATGTAATAAAGATAAGAGGTTCCATAAACAGGGACCGGCAACGCTAACCCAGCAGCAGCACACGTGATGGAACAGGAGGAGGCGCAGGAGGAGAAGGCCACGCTTTGAGACACAACAACGCAGGCCTTGCATGAGGACAAGAAGCGTGCGGATAGCATGCATTTTGCCGCCATGCAGTCATAAATGTAATAAAGATAAGAGGTTCCATAAACAGGGACCGGCAACGCTAACCCAGCAGCAGCACACGTGATGGAACAGGAGGAGGCGCAGGAGGAGAAGGCCACGCTTTCAGACACAACAACCCAGGCCTTGCATGAGGACAAGAAGCGTGCGGATAGCATGCATTTTGCCGCCATGCAGTCATAAATGTAATAAAGATAAGAGGTTCCATAAACAGGGACCGGCAATGCTAACCCAGCAGCAGCACACGTGATGGAACAGGAGGAGGCGCAGGAGGAGAAGGCCACGCTTTCAGACACAACAACCCAGGCCTTGCATGAGGACAAGAAGCGTGCGGATAGCATGCATTTTGCCGCCATGCAGTCATAAATGTAATAAAGATAAGAGGTTCCATAAACAGGGACCGGCAACGCTAACCCAGCAGCAGCACACGTGATGGAACAGGAGGAGGCGCAGGAGGAGAAGTTCCCAGCAGAGACACAGAGTGTCAGTAAACACAATGCTATACAGTGGTGGCTGAGCGGTGTACTACTGTTCCCAGCAGTGACACAGAGCACAATGGTATACAGTGGTGGGTGAGTGGTGTACTACTGTTCCCAGCAGCGACACAGAGCACAATGCTACACCGTGGTGGGTGAGCGGTGTACTACTGTTCCCAGCAGAGACACAGAGTGGCAGTAAACACAATGCTATACAGTGGTGGCTGAGCGGTGTACTACTGTTCCCAGCAGCGACACAGAGCACAATGCTATACAGTGGTGGGTGAGCGGTGTACTACTGTTCCCAGCAGCGTCACAGAGCACAATGGTATACAGTGGTGGGTGAGTGGTGTACTACTGTTCCCAGCAGCGACACAGAGCACAATGCTATACAGTGGTGGGTGAGCGGTGTACTACTGTTCCCAGCAGAGACACAGAGTGGCAGTAAACACAATGCTATATAGTGTGGCTGAGCGGTGTACTACTGTTCCCAGCAGCGACACAGAGCACAATGGTATACAGTGGTGGGTGAGTGGTGTAATACTGTTCCCAGCAGCGATACAGAGCACAATGCTATACAGTGGTGGGTGAGCGGTGTACTACTGTTCCCAGCAGAGACACAGAGTGGCAGTAAACACAATGCTATATAGTGTGGCTGAGCGGTGTACTACTGTTCCCAGCAGCGACACAGAGCACAATGCTATACAGTGGTGGGTGGGTGGGTGGGTGAGCGGTGTACTACTGTTCCCAGCAGCGACACAGAGCACAATGCTATACAGTGGTGGGTGAGTGGTGTACTACTGTTCCCAGCAGAGACACAGAGTGGCAGTAAACACAATGCTATATAGTGTGGGTGAGCGGTGTACTACTATTCCCAGCAGCGACACAGAGCACAATGCTATACAGGGTGAGCGGTGTACTACTGTTCCCAGCAGACACACAGAGTGGCAGTAAACACAATGCTATATAGTGTGGGTGAGCGGTGTTCTACTTTTTGCAGCAGCGACACAGAGCACAATGCTATACAGGGTGAGCGGTGTACTACTGTTCCCAGCAGAGAGACACAGAGTGGCAGTAAACACAATGCTATATAGTGTGGGTGAGCGGTGTACTACTATTCCCAGCAGTGACACAATGACCGGGGGACCCTGGCTAGCCTGGCTGGAGAGAGAACTACCCTGCCTGCCTACCCAAAGCTAAACCCACAGACAAATGGCGGAGAAATGACGTGGATCGGGTATTTATTTACCCGAACCACGTGACCCGTTCGGCCAATCAGAGCGCGTTCGGGTCCGAACCACGTGACCCGTTCAGCCAATCACAGCGCTAGCCGAACGTTCGGGTAACGTTCGGCCATGCGCTCTTAGTTCGGCCATATGGCCGAACTCGAACATCACCCGAACAGGGTGATGTTCTGCAGAACCCGAACAGTGGCGAACACTGTTCGCCCAACACTACTCACAATCTAGAGACCTGCTTCTTCATGTGCCACAGAACTACAGTTCAAAGCAGCTGCAGTAATGTTGTGCATCCTCAGCAGCCGCCACAATCCCTGCCTTGAGATATAGTCCATTAATGTGATTACAGCTCCCAGTTCGGACATGTAGTCACATATATGGACTACATCGCCCTGCATGAATTGCAGCGGCTAGTCAGGGGGCATAATATCACCTTGGCTGCTGTGCTTGTACTGTGGTTCATGAAGAAGCAAGATGGAGGCATCTGTGTAGACGGGGGGGGGGGGGAGGGGGAGGGGGGTTTCTCTGGAGATCATCCCCCTACATAAGTAGAGGCTCACTGCCCCCCAAAAACAAGAACTTACACCACATATGATTGTTCCTTTGATACATTACCTAAATATATGGTGCTCAGATCAAGGCTTCAAGCAATGTGCTTCTGTGATTGTAGAAGTGGGAGCACTTAATTGTGACTGGAGGAGACAGTAGATAAACAGTCATGTCAGCGGCAGTACAGGGGAGTGGGGTGGGAAGATACAGGCCCCAGCTTATAGAATGAGATAAGCAGCGCTGCCTGACAAATCCTGCTACCAACTGGGGGGAGACACAGGCAGGCAGTAGGAGAGGTGATTTGTCAGTCAGAGCTCTGCACTTTTCACCTGACTGACAAATCACCTGTTTGCTTCTGAACCGTAAGTGAAAAACATACAGAGCTCTGCCGGACAAATCACCTCTCCTACTGCCTGTGTCTCCCCGCAGTTCAAGTATGGCAGCCAGTTCATTTTCCCTTCTACTCCCATCTAGCAAATCATGCTATCATGTTACCTGGCTGCTGGGGAGTCAGGACTGTGAGAACAAGGACGGAGAATCATAACCGTCATCCTCCAGCACTAGGCTGCCTCACTCTTGCAGGCTGCTTGAACTGGCCGGGGGTTGTGTGGGCGTGCTCCATCGGCTGCCTCTCTGCTTTCATTGGCAAGAGAGGCGCCGGAGCCTCACTGATTGGATGGTGGGAGGGAGGGAGGGACAGAGGAGGAAATATGTTGTTATGACTCAGCCACCCAGGGACCAGCCTCTGTCTACCTGCAAGGAGCTCATGCACATTTAGATTGCGGCTGAGCCCATATTTGAACGGACACCTGACCAAAAAGGACGGGCACTACAGACACTGACTTTTTAGTGTCATTTGGATGGACTGGCCATCCAAATACGGATGCTTGGCAACCTTGTAATGAACCTTGAGACAAAACTCTCATTTTACAGTCTGCAAACTCTGGGATTTGCATAAAGGTGGTGAGCGCAGTATCATACACAACTGAGCGTAAGTAAGATGGCGCCTGAGCGGGTAGCCACGGCCACAGGGCTCCGTCTGTAACTCCTCTTCTTTGGCTCTTCTCCGTGGGGCCCCCAGCCATGGATCACTGCAGGAGCTCCTGCCAGCCTCTCCACACCATCGGATCGGCGACCGGTGCCCTGGCTCTCCGGGATCCGACTCCCCAGCGCTTGTTGTGAGGACAGGCTCATCACGTGGGACGTCGCAGCTGATGGCCCATGTGACGCCGGCCCCCATGGTGGATCTGGATTTCGCTCCCCGCTCTCCAATCTCCGCTGGGCTCCCAAGCTGCTGAGGACCGCTTCTGCTCACCGGCAGCATCTCATCTGCCACCACTGCACCGCAATGCCCTCCGTGGCTCCCCACCGCTGCCTCTCCATCCCAACTGTCCGGGTCTCCTCCGCTGCCTGAGCCACCGCACACCCTGGAGACATCTGCACCGGTCCGGCTCCCTGGACTCCGACGCACATCACACCGCGTGGGAAGGTGTCCCCGGCCCCTGCAGCAACCACACCGGCCCTCAGCCGAGCCGCTGCTCCAGTGTACTGCTGCTGCATTGCTCCTGCCTGGCATCCACGCAGCCGCTCCGGAGACTGTCTGGGACCAGCATATGGGGAGCTCTTCACCACCGCTGCCGGGATCAGGATCTGCGTCTGCCCTAGCAACAGGCACGATAGGCTGCTGCTCTCCCCCACCGCTGCCAGAGCTTCTCCATCGGGGTCTCGCCTCCACTGCCGCCAGAGCCTTCACATGCACAACATAGGCCCAGGAGCTGCTTTACCTGATGCAGGCACTGCTCTGTGGGCCTTCCACAGGAAGCATCCAGGCCCTCCACAGAGGAACTTTGCCAAGGCCATCCTGGCTCCAACAACCGAGTGCTGCCACCTTCCCCCACGGGGTCTGCCAGGCTTAAGTAATCCAGCATCTGGCAGGGGCCCACCAAACTGGCACCTACTGGCACCTTGCCGCACAGTGCCTGAGCAGCAGCTGCAGATCCGACGCGGCCTGCCAGGTGGGACATTTGAATGGACTGGGTTGCGCTGCAATCTTGGGGGGTCCTGCCTTCCACTGCTTTCTTTCTCACTGTCTACTATCGCTCCTTTTCTTTTTCTCCTTCTTTCTCACACCTGCATTTTCCAAGACATGCGGTGGGGTGTCTGTTATTGCTGCAGAGCAGTGAGCGCCACACAGAGTGTAGCAGGCAGCTTTGCTCGACATAGCTCTCAGACGGACCCATCTAGCTTAAGTTTTGTGTAATGTGCAACGTGTAAATTCTTGTAACATGATGTCTGCTTGTATATCTCTGAAACGACCTTTTGTTTTTATTCTATGATTCTGCTGTTACCGTACCATCACCGACCCTGTATGTGCCAAAATTAATTCCGGGTACAACCCCATTGTACTTGGCGAAATAAATGATTCTGATTCTGAAGTGATTTAAATTACATTGTAGGTAAACTTTTTGGAAGGGAAAAAGGGAATTCGCTGGCTTATTTAATTTGTTGTGTAAAGTACTGACCTCCTAAACAGATGCAGCTCCAAATCCAAACCATGCATAGAAATCAGGAATTCATTAGGGGAAAGAAAGAAATATATTGTGGTCAATATATCTATTACTCCAATAAGTATACAGTGGGATGCGAAAGTTTGGGCAACCTTGTTAATTGTTATGATTTTCTTATCATATAGGAGACACACACAGTGATATTTGAGAAGTGAAATGAAGTTTACTGGATTTACAGAAAGTGCGCAATAATTGTTCAAATAAGATTAGGCAGGTGCATACATTTGGGCACTGTTGTCATTTTATGAATTCCAAAACCTTTAGAACTAATTATTGGAACTCAAATTGGCTTGGTGCTCAGTGACCCCTGACCTACATACACAGGTGAATTCAGTTATGAGAAAGAGTATTTAAAGGGGTTAATTGTAAGTTTCCCTCCTCTTTTAATTTTTTTTGAAGAGAAGCAACATGGGGGAAGGATCCCGTCTACTGAAGAGGAAGGGGGGAACCGCTTTAGGATACAAAGGCTTTCCTGAGGTAAGTACCCCCTGGGGCACTTTAAGAAAAAGGCATTTGGGAGGGGAAAAGTAGGAGGCATTGGTGGGGAAAAAAACTACAATTAGATAGCTAGCCTACATATTGTCAGTATTGGCAATCTTGAGGTTAGAGGATCACGCGCTTAATTATAGGTAGCATGGCCCCACCACCTGAGAGCTAGGCAGTGACTCACCCAAAAATTCGGCTCCCCCCTTGCTCACTCCTTGCTGTGCTGCCCTGCAGAATAGTTCACACCTCAGAACATAAGTAAGCCAGCCGCAGTGAAGAGACAGCCAGGCAAGCGGTGCACAGTGACGGCGTGTATACTTGAAATGAGCAGTGATGTCCCTTTCTGTATCTGCGCCATCACTGTGCACTGTTGGCCTGGCTGTCTCCTCCACACTAATCTGAGGTCTGAAGTATGCTGCAGAGAAGCACAGCAAGAAGCGAGGGAGGGGGAGCCAAACTTTGCGGAGGCAGGACAGGACCAGGAAAAGTGGCAGGTGGACAAAAAAGTGGCAGGCAAATCTGGTGTGTACCACCTAGCCAACAGCAAAGTACCACTGGTGGTAAGCGTACCACAGGTGCAAAGCCCTGGTCTAGAGAGATTAGCCTGTCTAATTAGGCCTTATCAACAAGTAAACAGCAAGTGTAAATTAGGGCTGTCAGGTGTGCCACTCTATGCCATAATTTGGGCTAATATGTAAACACAGGAGGTTAACCCTTTTGTGTTCCTAGGACACCAGAAAGTAAACACTGCAGGGTTTTTGTAAGATTCCTGTAAGTTGTAACAAAGAAATGTTTTTCTTTAAAGTTATGATGCTGTTGCTTATCTCCTTAGAGCAGAGAGGAAGCTCTCAGTTTAGGTCCGCTTCAAAAGCTGACAGAACCAACAGGTTTTGGACTAGTCCATCTCCTCACGATGGAGTCTCAGGGTTTCCCTTTGTTTTCAAAAGCATTTGCTGAACGGCCATTGTTAAGTCTGACTGCCAAAATAGGGTGTGAGTAGGGACGCTAGCTGGTCCTATTTTGGCAGTTAGACTTAGCAACTGCCATTTAGGAAATTATTTTAAAAAACAAAGAAAATCCTTTGTATCCCCAATGAGGAACTCGACTAGTCCAAAACATGTTGGTTCTGAAAGATTTTAACTGCTTACTTTTTCACTGTATTGGTCCTTTACAATGGTAATTTGATAACAACCGTGAAGGTCGGGATGTACTGCTGCATTGCTGAGCTTATTTCAGTAATGTGTTACAGACTCTCATGTGCTGTGCTGTGTTCTGACAATAAACTGATGTATGCATTTCTGTGCCAACACACTGCTGTCTCATTTCAATTAATACTGCAACGCAGAGCAAAACATGTGTCATACATTTGTGTACAGAGAAGTAAATGGTTGGCACCCCAAAAATTGGTACAGACAGAGCTGTAATTCATTCTGTAATTAAGATAATCCAAAATTCCAAAGCAACAAAGTACCTCTTTATCAAGAAAAAAACAGTGCAAGTTCATCTGAAAAACAACTCTGCAACAATAAATCACCACAATGCACAATAAATAAATGCATTTGAAGTAGCCCAAGAAAAAGAGGGTGACCATCGTGGAGGAACACAAGTACCAAACACTGAGGTAGAGAATGTGTGGACAAGTTTCAAAGGTGGCTAAAAGTGCTAGCCTGGAAAGAGAACCACTATGAAAGTTGAAGCCAATAAATGGGAACAAGATAAGAAGATAAAAAGCCAACATAGGCTTTTTCCTCCACTCCCTCTCTACAGTTATCCATATAATAATTCCTTTCTTTGTATAGCGCTTCTCTGTTGAGTCCCTGTTGGACTCAAAGCGCTTGCGAGGCAGCCACTAGAGTGCACTCAGTAGGCAGTAGCAGTGTTAGAGTGTCTTGCCCAAAGAACTCCTTACGGAATAGGTGCTGGCTTATTGAATAGCAAGAGCCAAGATTTGAGCCCAGGTCTCCTACGTCAGAGGCAGAGCCCTTAACCATTGCACTATCCAGCCACCATATCTGACACCTGTCACTGTTAGAGATAGCCAGTTTTAAATTGTGCAAATCGTGATGCAAATCTAGCCCCCAAAACACAAAATGAGGTGTTCAACATTGAGGATCTCAAGGCTTGTGTTTGCGAAATAAATAAAATAGGAAAGGAAGAAGGAAACAATTGGAAAAGGATAGTCAAAAATGGAAGTTGAAAAATGACAATTGGAAAATAATGGCAGTCGAAAAACAGTTGAAATTTGGCTGTTGGAAAATGACAGTTGAGAAATGGCAGTTTAAAAATGACAGTTGAAAAACAACAGTTACAATTTGGCAGTTGGAAAATCACAGTTGAAAAATGACAGGTGGAAAATGGCAGTTGGAAAATGACAGTTGGAAAATGGCAGTTGGTAAATGGCAGTTAAAATTTGACAGTTGGAAAATGGCTGTAAAAAAAACAACAGTTGGAAAATGGCAGTTAAAATTTGACAGTTGGAAAATGGCAGTTAATAATTTGACAGTTGGAAAATGGCAGTTAAAATTTGACAGTTGAAAAATGGCAGTTAGAAAATGGCAGTTGAAAAATTACAGTTGGAAAATGGCAGTTGAAAAATGACAGTTAGAAAATGGCAGTTAATAATTTGACAGTTGGAAAACGGCAGTTACAATTTGACAGTTGGAAAATGGCAGTTAGAAAATGGCAGTTTGAAAATGGCAGTTGGAAAATGACAGGTTAAATTTGACACTTGAAAAATGACAGTTGGAAATGGCAGTTGAAAAATGACAGTTGGAAATGGCAGTTGAAAAATGACAGTTGAAAAATGGCAGTTGGAAAACAACAGTTAGAAAATGGCAGTTAATAATTTGACAGTTGAAAAATGGCAGTTAAAATTTGACAGTTGAAAAATGGCAGTTAGAAAATGGCAGTTGAAAAATGACAGTTGGAAAATGGCAGTTGAAAAATGACAGTTGGAAAATGGTAGTTGAAAAATGACAGTTGGAAAGTGGCAGTTAAAATTTGACAGTTGAAAAATGACAGTTAGAAAATGGCAGTTGGAAAATGACAGTTGGAAAATGACAGTTGGAAAATGACAGTTTGAAAATGGCAGTTGAAAAACTACAGTTGGAAAATGGCAGTTAAAATTTGACAGTTGGAAAATGGCAGTTGGAAAATGACAGTTGGAAAATGACGTTCAACTTTTAACTGCCATTTTCCAACTGTCATTTTTCAACTACCATTTTCCAACTGCTATTTTCCAAATGTCAAATTTTATCTGCCATTTTCCAACTGTCATTTTCCAACTGCCATTTTCCAACTGCCATTTTCTAACTGTCAAATTTTAACTGCCATTTTCCAACTGCCATTTTCCAACTGCCATTTTCCAACGATCATTTTCCAACTGCCATTTTTCCAACTGTCTTATTTAAACAGTCATTTTCCAACTGTTTAAAGGACCACTACAGTGAAAAAAGTGAGCAGTTGAAGGATAAATTAAGTTAGAGGCATATTGAGACTGCCATATTTATTTCCTTTTAAGCAATGCCAGTTACCTGGCTATCATGCTGATCCTCTGCCTCTAATACTTTTAGGGCCCTTTTCCACTAGCAATCACTAGAGTTCGCGCTGAACGCTAGTGATTGCGATTCAGCAAATGCACAAAATTTAGCGGCGATTTTCTGACGTTTGCGATCGCGATTTTGCTATGCTATGCACTGCATAGCAAAATCACGGCAATAATCGCTCCACCGCGCGATCGCGATCAGGTAAAAAACGAATCGCGGTAGTGGAAATTACCTACCGCGATTCCTATGTTAAAAGCAAACTGTAGCGATTTGGAAAATTACTAACGGTTTGCGGTTTTGCGATTCAGCCATCGCAAACGGCGTAGTGGAAAAGGGCCCTAAGCCACAGCTCCTGAACAAGCACATGCAGATCAGGTGTTTCTGTTGTCAGATCTGACAAGGTTATCTGCATGCTTGTTTCAGGTGTGATTCAGACACTTCTGCAGAGACATGGATCGTCAGGGCTGCCAGTCAACTCATAGGGCTTGATTCACAAAGCGGTGATAACTCAGTTATCACGCCTAAAAGACTTTAGGCGTGATAAGCCGTGCAAAGCTGAGTTATCACCGATTTTTGCTGCTCTTCCCGCGAAGCTCCCGCGTGCAAAGTTTTGCGCGCGCAAATGCACAGGCGCACGCGCAAAGTCCCATAGGGTTCAATGGGCGCTTTGCGCGCAATCGCGCGGGTGCGCGCGCAAATCTTTGCTGGCGGAAAATTCGCGCGAGTTTCTTCTTATCATGCCTAAAGTGAGTTTAGGCGTGATAAGGGGCTTTTCACAGGCGTGCAAACACTTTGCACCGCTTTGTTAATCAAGCCCATATAGTTTAAAAGGAAATGAATATAGCAGCCACCGTATTCTCCTCACTTAAAAGGAGTTCTTTTGCATCCTAAGAATCAAACAAGCTGACGCTTACCTGGGGCTTCTATCGGCCCCCTGCAGCAGTAATGTCCCACGCCGTCCTCTTCTGATGCTCCGTTCCCCGCCGCCGCTCCCAGTGTAATCACACGAGTCATTACACTGCGGCTGTGCAGTAAGTTCCTGATGACTCGAGCAGGAGCTAACACGATTCGTCTGTTTAGACGTATATTAAACCGGGACCGGCGGCGGGAAACAGAGCATCGTAGGAGGACGGCACGGGACATTACAGCTGCAGGGGGCCGATAGAAGCCCCAGATAAATGTCAGCTTGTTTGATTGATTTTTAGAATCCCACAGAACCTCTTTAAAGAAGACCTAAACTCAAGCACTGCAGTAAAGGAAAACAAATACTACTGCGCATGCGCAAACACCGACAAAGAGAACTTTGGGGCTCCCAGAGCTGGATCCCTTCTACTGTGGAGGAAGGGGGAAACCTCTTTAGGATACAAAGGCCTCCCCTTCCCTGAGGTAAGTACCCCCTGGGGCACTTTTTTCTTTCAGGTACACTTTAAGAAAAGAAGAGGGCATATGGGAGGGGAAAAGTAGGAAACATTGGTGGGGAAAACGACTACAATTAGATTGCAAGCCTACATATTGTCGGTATTGGCAATCTGTAGGTAGATTGCCAATATAGGTAGCCTTGCAAGTCCCTCTCTTTCCCCTCCCCCGCATACATATGAACTGCTAGCCGGGAGACTTGGGCGCAGGATACAGCTGGTATACGGCTATTGCTGGAAGCCGAATTGCAGTGTTTGAAAAGCAACTTCAGCACTGTCTTCTGATGGCGCCGGAGTTACTGACTGTGCGCCACTACAGCCGTAATTCCTACCTTCACTGTTATTACAGTGCTCGCCCCCCCCCCCCCCCGCATAATTATAGGTAGCCTAGTCCCACCATCAGAGAGCTGAGAGCTAGGCAGTGACTCACCACAAAGTTCGGCTCCCCCCTTGCTCACTCCTTGCTGTGCTGCCCTGCGGAATAGTTCACACCTCAGATCATCGGTAAGCCAGCTGCAGAGAAGTGACAGTCAGGCAAATGGTGCATGGTGACGGCGCGTATACTTCAAATACAGGAAGTGAGCAGTGATGTCCCTTTCCGTATCTGCGCCATCACTGTGCACTATTTGCCTGGCTGTCTCTTCCCCACTAATCTGAGGTCTGAAGTATGCTGCAGAGCAGCACAGCAAGGAGCGAGCGAGGAGGAGCCAAACTTTGTGGAGGCGGTACAGGACCAGGACAAGTGGCATGCGGGCAATAAAGTGGCAGGCAAACCTGGTGTGTACCACCTGGCCAAGAGCAAAGGACCACCGGTGGTACGTGTACCACAGGTTGAAAAGCCTTGATGGGGCTAGAGATGTTTTGTAAAGAGGAATGGTCCAAAATACCTTCAACCAGAATCCAGACTCGCGTTGGAACCTACAGGAAGCGTTTAGAGGCTGTAATTTCTGCAAAAGGAGGATTTACTAAATATTGATTTCATTATTTTTTTTTGTGGTGGCCAAATTTATGCACCCGCCTAATTTTGTTTAAACAATTATTGCGCATCTTCTGTAAATCCAATAAACTTAATATCACTTTTCAAATATCACTTTGTGTGTCTCCTATATGATATATTTAACTGACATTTTTTTTCGTAACAACCAACGATTTATACAGGAAAATCATAACGATTAACAAGGTTGCCCAAACTTTCGCATCCTACTGTATATACGTGAAACACACTGCCAAGCTAAGCCCACAAATATTAAAGACTGCCAAATTTGCCAAATTTGTAATTTGTACATGCATTATAATCTAATGTGATATTAAAATGATTTAGGACAGCAATAAGCTGCTAGCAGGCTGTTCTCATGCACAGTGGCATAGTGGTTAACGCTCTTGCCTTGCAGTGCTGGTCCCTGGTTTATATCCCAGCAAGGTCAACATCCTTAAGGAGTGACAAGACAATAAACTCTGTACAGCGCTGTGAAAAATGTTGGCGCTATATAAAAACTAAATAATAATACATAATAATAACATTTATTGGTAGCAGACCTGAGGATACAATGTCTAATTTTATAGTGTTACAGTACTGCTAAGCAACCCACTAACCATATTTTATGAGATACAAATAATTCTGAATAAATGCAGATTTTATGCTAATTATATGTCAATTTGTGCATCTTGAAAACAGACCACTGAAATTAAGCCACTAAATTCGTAAACAAGAACACAGCTGTAGGAGAAAACTAAAGCTAAAGAAGGAACACATATTTTGCTTCTGTCTTTAAAAGGAGACACGTGTTACTGATGACTAGAGAAGGCCCGAACCTCCGATTTTAGGTTCGCAAACTTCTGCAAAAGTTTGGTTCGTGCAAACTTTCGCGAACCGCATAAGACTTCAATGGGGAGGTGAACTTTGAAAACTAGAAACATTTGTGTTTGCCACAAAAATGATGGAAAAGATGTTTCAAGGGGTGTAACACCTGGAGGGGGGCATGGATGAGAGGGATATACGCCAAAAGTCCCGCGGAAAAATCTGGATTTGATGCACAGCAGCATTTTATAGACAGAAATCACATTGAATGCTAAATTGCAGGCCTAAAGTGCTTTAAAACATCTTGTATGTATATACATCAATCAGGGAGTGTAATTAGAGTACTGCTTTACACTGACACACCAAACTCACTGTGTAGCGCACCGCAAACAGCTGTTTGTGTAGTGACAGCCATGCTGGACTGGTGCGCACCATGATGAGAGTGCAGGTGATGGCGGCTTTCCAGCCCATATGGTCGCCTGGCTGAGGTAGCTGAATGACAGAACAGTGACTGTCCAGCGGATCAAATGTGGTCTGTCCACAAGGAAGCAACAACCTTATTATCGTGGGTGTGCCTCCCCCCCCCCGACATACTCATATAGCCGTCAGTCATTGCTTCATTGTGATACGCAAACCCCTTCACTGCTGCAAAGTAATGATCACGAAGGGGAATTGGCACATGTACATGCTTTTTGTTTTGTTGTTGCAGCTGCAGTGCAGTCAGAAAAATTAGGCAGGCATGTACATGCACCAGAAAAATTATTATAGCGGCCACTGCTAGCAGCGGCCTTAAAAATTCAGGAATCCATCTGGAGTTCTGGACCCTGTTGGTGGTGGCGGAGAAGGCAGTCAACTGGCCTGCGGGCAGAGATGCTGTGTGGGGAGCGACTTAAGTTTTGGGGCAGGCAGTCACACGGCGTGCAGGCAGAGATGCTGTATGCGGGGACTGACTTAGTCTTCCAGCAGGTCTGAGCGTGCTTTGCAGACCAGGCATTTGTGGTCAGATGGACCCTTGACCCAACGCTGTGTGCCAGAGATGTCACCACTTGCCTTTCAACATCACGGTACAGTTTAGATTTGCGGCCTGGTATCTTCCACTGCGGTGTGTGGCTTTGCTTTTGTGTGCTGCTTTTCCTCAGGTGGTCATCCCATTGCAGTTTGTGCTTTGTAATCATGTGCCTTCATAAGGTAGTTGTCCCTACGCGGGTCTTGGTCTTTTCACGGCTCAATTTTCGGTGGCAGAGAGTACAGATGGCATTGCTCTCATCTTAGGCAGACACACACAAAAATTTCCCCACTGCTGAGCCTTGGGGGTGATGGCACTTTGGTGGTGGGGGCCGACTTAGTGTTAAGTGGGGTGCCAGAATCAGAGCAGGAGGAGGTAGATATGTCACGCTTCCGTGCGGAAGCTAAGAAAGATGAGGTGTTCTGTGTTAAGTAGTCAACTACATCCTGACAATATTGGGGGTTGACGGCACGTGCCTTCTTCTGAACACTGTACTTTGGTTGAGGGCCGCACAAAATCATGACAGAGCGACCTCGAACAGACCTGCCAGGTGGCCTGCCTCTGCCTTTTGTTTTGTCCATATTGGGGGGGATGAAGTGAAAGGTATGCACTGACATGACTAATACAATGTGCAGTCACACAGGTGCAGTTAACAGGTATGCACTGAGTGGTATATTACAGTGTGTGCACTCACGTAGGTAGGTGGGTGCACTGAACACAACAGGTAGGTATATGCAGTGATGGGTATTACAAATGTGTACCTGTCACACACACGCACCATGAACAGGTACAGTGATTGGTGGTATTGAATATCACACTGCGTGCGCTCACGTAGGTGGATGGGTGCACTTAAGTGAACAGCAGGTAGGGATATGCAGTGATGGGTATTACAATGTGCACCTGTCACACACAGACAGGTACCGGACAGGCACAGTGACACTGCGTGCGCTCACGTCGGTAGATGGGTGCACTGTGAACAACAGGTAGGTATATGCAGTGATGGGTATTACAATGTGCACCTGTCACACACAGACAGGTACTGGACAGGCACAGTGACACTGCGTGCGCTTACATGGTAGGTAGGTGCACTGTGAATAACAGGTAGGTATATGCAGTGATGGGTATTATAATGTGCACCTGTCACACACAGACAGGTACCGGACAGGCACAGTGACACTGTGTGCGCTCCCATAGGTAGGTGGGTGCACTGAAGTGAACAATAGGTAGGTATATGCAATGATGGGTATTACAATGTGCACCTGTCACACACACAGGTAGTCACTGAATGTGCTGCTGGGCCTGGCAGTGGCACACACAGAAGGAATTACCAAGGCTGTCTATGCAACACAAGTGTCTGTATCTGTATAGACAAGGGGTGGGGGAATGGGAGGAGAGAGAGGAGAGCGCACTCAAAAGGGTAGCAGTTGTCCCTGGCAAGCCTGCCGGGGAATGATCTCACCTTTAGGACTGACTGACTAGCCCATATGGATCTGTCAGCAGTCTAGCGTTGTCCCTCTTTATGCCGGGGACGCAGGCAGCAGTGGTGCTTTCAAACAGGATCGGTCACATCAGCTGATCTCCATAGATGGCCGCTCACTGGATCTTGCTGGATGTAGTGCCTGGAGGCTATGTGTGCAAGTTTGTTAGCTGCACTCTGAACTCCCACTATGTGTGGGGATAGAGTGTGCTGCTGAAGGTTCTTGGAAGGTGCAGTGCGTGCAGAAAGGATACACGGCAAAGTCCGTGTTTGGTTGAAAAAAAAATAAAATGTTTATTACGCAACGCGTTTCTGGAGAGAAGCTTTCTCCTTTCTTCAGGCGAAAACATTTGTACAAGTGTTCAGTACATTTAAATACAATAAGGCCACATACACACATCAGACTATAGTCTTTTGAAAATGAAAGATCACAGACCAATTTTACCCCCTTCCATGTAGTATGAGAGCCATACCTACACAGTCTATTCTATTGAGCTGAACTCCCCATCAGAAAAAAAATCTTTGCAAGATGCTGCACACACAGATGCTGTACAGACACAAAAGATCAGTATCTGCAAAATAGCTGTTCATGCCAAAGATCCGTTCCTGCAAAATGCATTTATAGTCTATGAGATCTGCAGATCATCATACACACCTTGTTTAACTGACATTCATCTGCAGATCAGACAATCATCTGCAGATCTGTATGTATGTATGAGGATCTGCAGATCTCATAGACTATGAATGAATTTTGCAGGAACGGATCTTTTGCAGGAACAGATCTTTTGCAGATACTGATCTTTTGTGTCTGTACAGCATCTTTGTGTGCAGCATCTTGCAAAGATTTCTGTCTGATGGGGAGTTCAGCTCCATAGAATAGACTGTGTAGGTATGGCTCTCATACTACATGGAAGGGGGTAAAATTGGTCTGTGATCTTTCATTTTCCAAAGACTATGGTCTGATGTGTGTATGAGCCTTAAGACAGACTGTGATTGGTTAACAAAGGTAACAAGCTGGCCAATGCATGTAGGTATGCAAATACAAATCCCAAAATCCTTTGCAGTCTTGGAGGGAAAAAAGTCCAAGTTTAACTATGATAAAATCAAGTTAAATAATAAAACTACTGGAGTTAAAAGGTATTGATAAATAATGGGTGGGAATTGTTTTGTATATATATATATATATATATATATATATATATATATATATATATATGTATGTGTGTGTGTATATATATATATATATATATATATATATATATATATATATATACATATATATATATATATATATATATATATATATATATATATATATATACATATATATATGAAAAAATTGGATAAAATGTAAGAAATTTTAAAATCGCCATAACTTGCTTCATTGCAGTCTATAAAGGATGTAAAAAAATATATTGATCAGATTGTTAAGGTGCAATAAGCACACAGGTTCTCTAGGTGTCAGCAAAGCACCCAAACAAAAAACCTCAAAGGGTAAAAACAACCGCTGGGACTATTATGGATACTCTGTGGTTGGATTAATGAAAGTAACATTAATGGTAATTATGAACGCATAATGGGAAAACAATATGAATAAATAAAAATAAAATAAAAATTGCAATATAATCATATATACAGAAAGGCAGGTTATTTCACTGAATTCAACCAGAAAATTATAAAACTAAAATACAGATTCTAGTTCACCATATTTTCAATTGCAACATTCAGACCATCTGGTGTTAAAGTTTCTAACTGTAAAATCCAAAAGGTCTCTCTATTACAGAGATTCCTAATGTTACTTTCATTAATCCAACCACAGAGTATCCATAATAGTCCCAGTGGTTGTTTGCTTTGCTGACACCTAGAGAACCTGTGTGCTTATTGCACCTTAACAATCTGATCAATATATTTTTTTATATCCTTTGTAGACTGCAATGAAGCAAGCTATGGTGTTTCTAAAATTTCTTACATTGTATCACATTTTTTCATATATATACAAAACAATTCCCATCCATTATTTATCAATACCTTTTAACTCCAGTAGTTTTATTATTTAACTTGATTTTATCATAGTTAAACTTGGACTTTTTCTCCCTACAAGACTGCAAAGGATTTTGGGATTTGTATTTGAATACCTACATGCATTGGCCAGCTTGTTACCTTTGTTAACCAATCACAGTCTGTCTTATTGTATTTAAATGTACTGAACACTTGTACAAATGTTTTTCGCCTGAAGAAAGGAGAAAGCTTCTCTCCAGAAACGCGTTGCGTAATAAACATTTTATTATTTTTTCAACCAAACACGGACTTTGCCGTGTATCCTTTCTGCACGCACTGCACCTTCCAGGAACCTTCAGCAGCACACTCTATCCCCACACATAGTGGGAGTTCAGAGTACAGCTAACAAACTTGCACACATAGCCTCCAGGCACTACATCCAGCAAGACCCAGTGAGCGGCCATCTATGGAGATCAGCTGATGTGACCGATCCTGTTTGAAAGCACCACTGCTGCCTGCGTCCCCGGCATAAAGAGGGACAACGCTAGACTGCTGACAGATCCATATGGGCTAGTCAGTCAGTCCTAAAGGTGAGATCATTCCCCGGCAGGCTTGCCAGGGACAACTGCTACCCTTCTAAGTGCGCTCTCCTCTCTCTCCTCCCATTCCCCCCACCCCTTGTCTATACAGATACTTGCACCACTATCCAGTGGCTTCCAGAGAGCGGCACCACCATCATTTTCATCTTCAGCCTACACACTGTACAACACCAGTACAGGACACTCCCCTGTATATACAGGAGTCTTCTATATATACACTGCCCAGTGTATATGGGACACTACCCACTGCAAACACAAGTGTCTGTGACACACACACACACAAAAGATCACAGGAACAAGATAAGCTCTCAAAAGAGCTGATGAGGGGTGCTTTTTTTTAGCAATAAGAATCAGCAAGGAGCAAGCTAAGAAGCCTACAAGAGCCTAACTAAGCTTTCCCTATAGGTCTCTGCACAGCAGCTCTCCCTTCTCTAATTACTGCAGGCACACGAGTGAATCCAATGCCTGATGCTGTCTGCCTTTTATAAGGGGGGTGGGGCTCCAGGAGGAAGTGTAGCCTGATTGGCTACAATGTGCCTGCTGACTGTGATGTAGAGGGTCAAAGTTGACCCTAATGATGCACTATGGGGGCGAATCGAACTTCCGGAAAAGTTTGCGGTTCTCTGCAAACGCTAACCACCGAAGTTCGCCGGGAACCGTTCATCGGTGAACCGTTCGGGCCATCTCTAGTGATGACTAAGGGTGGTCATCAACTGAGATGGAAATAATTCTGGGTTGATGCAGGATTATACAAGTTTTGTACGCAAATTTATGTAGCTTGAAAATGGCCAATCAAATACCTCCTCTACAGGATTTGACCGTTTAACCATCTCTAGTTGTGTGAGGCATAGGTGTCTTCCTTTAAAGACAGAAGACAAATATGCATTTGACTTCTTTATTGTTTGTTCTTCTACAGCTGTATTCCCTGCTTCACTATATTCTAAGGCTTCTTTTTTGAATTTACACTTTTGTAAAATGCTTTCAAATACAACTTAATATCATTAGGGACCTGTTTTTCCGCTTTCTGCTTTGCCACTGTGATTTCTCTTTCCCATCTTATTACCGTCCTTATATTTTTTTAATGTAGATTGAGTAACCTCATGCTCCAGGGCCTTAAATGCAATTCTTTTACACTGAATCATGTCCAAGACATTTTTATTAGTCTGTAGTGGCCATTTTTTGTATCCTATACTCATAGAATATATCTAAAAGTTTGCCATTTACTTTCAGTGTCCTAAATCTGTAGTTTGCTATACCAGTCCACAAGTCTTAGTGAATTTTTAAAATGCATATACTGGACTTTTCTAAAATTCACAGAACCCAGCAAAGTGCTTCCCAAGAGAGTGGAACTATGTGTCTTTCTTTAAAGTACTTTGAGATTTTCTCATTAAGTCCACAGATTTCAAAGAAGAACAAATGGAAAGAATAATGCTCTAATGCTGGGAATACACCTTAAAGAGAAACCGTAACCAAGATAGAATTGAACTTCATCCCAATCAGTAGCTGATACCCCCTTTCCTATGAGAAATCTTTTTCTTTTCACAAACGGATCATCAGGAGGCTCTGAATGGCTGATATTGTGGTGAAACCCCTGCCACAGTGTGGTGTCAGGACCATGATTCTGACATTACACTGTGAGAGCTTTGTTGCATTGTAGGAAATAACAGCTGTTTACAGCTGTTTCCAACAGCAAAGCAAGCAGCATTTCCTTACACTTTCCTTGACATCACCTGCCAGCAGTAAAAATATCACCATGTGATAAATGTTAGAATGTAAATCAGGGAGAGGAAGGATTTTACAATGGGCGAACACTGACTAAATCAGTAATACATAATTATTGTAAAAATGAAGCATTTTTTATTACATTATTTTCACTGGTGTTCCTCTTTAAGTTTTTTTCCGGATACCTCGCTTGATACATAATATCCAACAGGCCCTATAGTTTTTCTAATCGATTTTCTTATGGAAGTGAATAGAAAGTGATTGGAAAATCGGTCAGAAAGTAAATCTGATGAAAGAACTTTGTATATTCCCAGTATTACCATAATTCAGTCTCACTTTCATAGTCAAAGCAGTTGTGTAGTTTATTCTTTGATTTCTTTTAGATTAAGAATCTTATGTTGTTTCAATATTGATCAACAATGGCATAACACTGGAAAAAATAGCTGCTCACACTATTTTCCTTTTTGTGATATTTTCATCTCTCAATTTTGTCTTTAGTGAAATGACAATATTAAAACTGTAAAATAGCATGGTGTGCAATGACGGTGGTGTGCAATGACGGTGGTGTGCAATGGCAGTGGTGTGCAATGGCGGTGGTGTGCAATGGCAGTGGTGTGCACTGACAGTGGAGTGCAATGGCAGTGGTGTGCACTGACAGTGGAGTGCAATGGCAGTGGTGTGCACTGACAGTGGTGTAAAATGGCAGTGGTGTAAAATGGCAGTGGTGTAAAATGGCAGTGGTGTGCAATGACAGTGGTGTGAAATGACAGTGGTGTGCAATGGCAGTGGTGTGCACTGACAGTGGTGTGTAATGGCAGTGGTGTGCAATGGCAGTGGTGTGCAATGGCAGTGGTGTGCAATGACAGTGGTGTGCAATGGCAGTGGTGTGCAATGACAGTGGTGTGCAATGACAGTGGTGTGCAATGGCAGTGGTGTGCAATGACAGTGGTGTGCAATGACAGTGGTGTGCAATGACAGTGGTGTGCAATGGCAGTGGTGTGCACTGACAGTGATGTAAAATGGCAGTGGTGTAAAATGGCAGTGGTGTAAAATGACAGTGGTGTGCAATTGTGGTGGTGTGCAATGGCAGTGGTGTGCAATGGCAATATTAAACATCATCTAAATGCAACCTACTTTTTAAATGTTCACTACTTTTTTATATTCATTTCGGATGCAAACAATTCCCAAACATGCCAGTAATAAATGTTTTACTTGGAAGGAAAATATAAGTAATTAACAATTTATCTTTTTGAGAAAGCAGTTGTATGCTGTATTCCTTGTATCACCATTAGCATAGCTAAAACAGTAAATGAGAATACCTCATTAAACATTTGCAGTGCATTAATATATAACCAGTCATTTTTATAGTAAATAATAATTATTTCACAGCGATAAATGATGTGTATAATTAGCGCTGAGCTGACTGATAAATATAGGTTCAACTGGTCCTAAAGATGCAGCTTTTTATGTTTCTGATCTGTTTGCATTTTTTCTTATGAATTGCTCATGCAGAACTGTTTACAGGCCTTTATGCTGTATAGCCTCACATTTTCAAAACATTTTTAGGAAAGTATTATACCACCACCAAGTACGAATTAAACCATAAAACTGATTACAATAATCGAGTAACTATAAGATGCGGTTCCAGTAGGCACACTGTAAACAGTAATGTGCACACAAGTGAGCTTAAATTAGTTCTAATTAAAATCTACAAACACTCTGGCTCATAAAGACATCTGGGACAGCTGAAGCCTTTAACAGGTTTCCTCATACAAAAATATTTGAACACAGTCATCTTCTTAGGGCCTCTTGCACGGTAGGACGTTAGTGTTTGATGCGATGTTAAGGTCGCAATGCAAATTACAACGCAACGCCCCCAAAAAGTCGCAACGCAATTTAATGCCCCTTTATCGTCGCATACAGTAGAGCATACAGGCAATGAAAAGTATGCTTCCAAGTCATTACTGAGCATGTGCAAACAGTCTAACGCAGCTAATAACGTGTATAACACACAGAATGCAGCACTTTCTAATAACGCTACACGTTACACACAAACGCAACTTGTGTACTGTGAATGTCGCACAGACTTAGTATTGCTGTGCGTTAGTCTGAGTTGAAACATTTACTAACGTGTGACCTTAACGTCGCACTGTGAAAGAGGCCTAAATGAATAATTGCAATGTTATTTTAAATTATTACTTTTAAAAGAGTTGACTGAATTCAATCCTATAGATATTTTCTATCATTTGAATTGAGTTTGACTGAAAAATGTATTTGTTTGCTCTTAAAAGAAGTTTCCCGTAGGTGTGATCATTGCATCCCTTAACTTTTTAGAAATAATGCACAACAATGCATATTAAATGATCCATGACCCAATTCATTAAATTGAATACAGAATTATTGCATGTGAATAGCTGTGGTAATTGCATTGCTCAAGACCACTGCATATATAAGCTCAGCTAGTGCACAGCAAGATCCCCCTGAATGTGTGATGACTGTCTTACCAGTGTGGGCACTGAAGAATGCTTTTTTCTTCTATTTAATAAAAAAAAAATACAGGATTGGGTCCTACTCCCTAGGAATGTAACCCACAGCCACACACTTCTAAAGCATTGCGGATATGCTGGTGACCAGAAAAGTTTAGATCCCCTGTGGTTTCCCCCACCAGCACCATATGTTTTTAACACTGCAGGTGGAACACCTTTTTAGGAGTGGTGGCAAGTCCTTTCTCCACCTGTCATGCATTGTATTTTGCACTGAGGATGGGTATGCTTTGACCCAAGAATTATCATCTGTAATACAGATGTAATCTTGCTTGCAGTAAATCAGTGTGGTTTGAAATGTTGAAGTGTGCAGACTTATCTTCATTTCACTTCCTCCACCTGGCTCCACAATACAGAGTGACCAATACCACTTGTTACCAGAATCGTTAGACATCTCCCTGGCCCTGTGGGGATGTCTGGCAATATATCAGGGGGGGGTATGTGTGTTGTTTCCACCAAAGTAACCAGACAACTACCCCCTTCCTGTCAGTAAGTACATGTCTTTTACTGTGGTAAAAGTAAAGAAATGAAAACTCCCACACTAAATATACAAAAAATACAGAAACTGAATTTAACTTTTAATTTTTACATTTAATTTTTTCAAAAAATATTAAATTTTCAATGCATTTTAAACAAAAACATATAAATCTGCATACAGAAAAACATATGGGGAATGGAACATGCTAGTGGGAATAGACCCTACCATGAACATGAAATCCTGTCTGAGAACTGACCTTAACTGCCCTACACCCCCAATCTTCACCCCTTCCTGACACCTGACTCTAACCTTCCTTTTTAACACTAAGCCCTTTCCAAAGCCTAATTCTAACTTTTCTCCTAACGTTAACTAACTCTGGATTCCTGACTTAATGTTAACTCACGCCTTACTTCTAATATTATTCTTGTTACTTTAACAAATTAAATTAAACTCCCCCTACCCTGGCCTCTAGTACTAACTCTCCTGAGGGGGGGGGGGGGGGGGGGGTAACCCTAACCGATACTCACTTTACATCATATGTATTAAACCAACAAATGACCCTACTCTCACACAGAACCCTCCTCCCGACCCCTAACCCTTACCACCCTTCCACCATGCCCCTTGGTTTCGGGGTGATACCTTAATGACTAACTGTATATGGTTTATTGCAAGCTTTCGAAAACATTACGCTTCTTCTTCAAGTATTATACAGAACTGTATCAGAACTGTACAACTTTATATCATGGCTTCATTTAATTTGTGTACATGAATTTATTTGCTCTATTTTATTTTAGTTATGCCACATATGCTTCATTTGATATCTAGCAGAACATTTACCCAGCAGTGCAGACTAGCTTTTTACAATATAATATTGCTCATCTGCTGACACTTTCCCTTCTCCTCCCACTTGTGGCTGGTGATGTATCACCTATCTCTGGGCCACAGTCTCTTCACAGACAAGCCTCCCCTCCCCACCTGCCTTGCACACCAGACAGTTCTCCTAACACATCTAACCTTATTCACATATCTTGCATCCCCAGTCATTCCCCTCCCATAACAGGTGCCTTGTAGAATGCATGCTATGTGTGTAACAAACTGGAACATATCCATGAACTTTTTATGTCACATGGCGTCACCTTTTTTGGTATAATTGAAACATGGCTGCTTCCCTCAGACACTGTCTCTCCCGCTGCTAGGGTTGCTCATTCGGGTTTCGCAGAATTGGAATTTCTGCATTTATGCCGCGAAATCTGCATTTCAGATCAGAACTCGGAAATTAGAATATGGAACTCAGTAGCAAAAACAGTTTTTTCATGTTAGCCAAACAAATTAAGTAGGTAGAAAAAACTAAGTTTTGTTAAAGTAATACATTTTAATGGCTAACTGATAAAGTTAAATGATGCAATCTTTCTGGGATCTAGTCCTCTTCTTCAGGCATATTTCCAGATGTTAGCTGAATTAAAACACTGATGCAGGTAAATAGTAAACACGAAGATGACAGTTGCGATGGTTACTATTTAGCATTTAGATGTCAGGTGATTAGCAGGCTGTAGCCAGTGAGCTCATGGAAGCATACATGAAATCTAGCAGGTTTCTGAAGATCATGAAGCCAAGTCAGTCATACGCCTTTACTCAAAAAACTTTCTCTTGACCATCTTTCCCTGTCCAACTACCGCCCTATCTTCCTACTCCCCTTTTCTTCCAAACTACTTTACCACGTTTACTCAGACTTAGTCCACCACCTCACTGCTAATTCTCTGTTTGATAATATCCAATCTGGATTTCGCACGAGCCACTTAACCAAAACTGCCCTACACAAAGTAACCAATAACCAGGTAACAGATAAATCTAAAGGCCTTTACTCTATTCTGATCCTCCTAGATCCTCTTCTTCTTTTGATACAGTGGACCATCCTTTGCTTCTCCAAAACCACTCATCCATGGGCATTAAGGGTCTTGAGCTCTCTTTTCTGGCTGTTCTCTTATCTCACAGATAGGACCTTCAGTATCACCTCCTCTTCTTGAATTCTCACTGTTGGAGAGCTCCAAGGCCTTTTTTATCTATACAGCTTATGGTCTTGGTCAACTCAGTTCCTTTGGCTTGCGATAACATCTATGTGCTAATGATACCCAAATCTACCTTTCAGCTCCTGAAGTGACTACTCT